>NC_143396.1:168878674-169181433 GCF_052110815.1 Crocodylus siamensis | reverse complement strand
TATGAACCTCTGAATCCCAATGAGACCCCACTTGCTAACACCTCTCATCAATACTAGCTCCTCATTCACCAGTGATCACTGTATGTTACCAGAGACTGTTCCACCTGCCCTCCTTGCACAGACACAGAGCAACAAGCTGTCTTGTTGTGAGAGAAGATAAATGACTGGGCCATGGACAGGGCTGGGAATTGAATCCAACTCTCCTGAGTCCTGTTCCAAATCCATCCCCTTGGCCACATGCAATGAAAAGGCAATTTATGACTCAGTATAGTTTGACCTGAGATAGTCCCAGCTCCTGCAAAGGGCCCAGGGGAGCAATCCAGCATATTGTCCTGACTTCAACTACAGGCCTGTGTTCAGTCCCTCTGTAATCAAAGGCTGCAGGTTCCCAGATATGACCAGTGCCCAAAGGGTGCGTGTACTGGCAACTTGCCACACTAAAGCTCCAGCAAAACTCAGGCATGACTCAGTTCATGTCACTAGAGACTCCCAGGGCACCGCTGCCCTCTGGAACTTCCTCTCTGATGGCGGGGTGTCATCTCATGACTGGATACCTGTGCCAACAGTGCCCTGGCTCTGGGCTGAGTGGCTGCCTAGCTGACACTGCAGTTTCTAAATTGCAGTGCCACAGCTGGCCATATGGTTTATCCCAGTCTGCTCAAACTGACTTCTGTATCAGATTGGAAGGGACCACTTGGATCATTAGGCTGGCTTCCTGCATAGCACAGGCTAGACAACATCACCCAATCATGCCTGCATTGATGCCAGGGCATGAGAATATTATTGCGACATAATCCAGTTACTTTAGCAAAGGAGAATTCAGCAGGACTGGATAATGGCTTGTCACCCTCACTGTAGGCCTCAGACATGGTCAATGACTGAAATATCATGATAACAGGTGCAGCCTCTGAGTCTAACATAAGCCTAAATCATGACAGTATGCCCCCTAGCTTGCATTTTAGCCATTAGTGTGGCAAAGCAGAATAAAGTCTGCTGGTCAAGTCCATTAGTATTGAGCTAGGCCAGGTACAGATAATTGTTTTTTTGGAAAACAGTAATAGCAGTTAGAGGTGACGACTGTAATAACTTGAAGTTTTATTTTCTGATGAGAAGATTGAATTATGTGTAGTTAGCTAGAATCCTATTACATGCCAGTGCGTTTTTGTTGATTGAATATGGTAAGGCAAAAATATATAAATATGTGTTGCCAGCACTAATCATTTTCAAAGGGCCTACAAAGTGTGGCTAAAGCAAGAGCCCCCAAAAGCCTGTTTCTGAGTGACTTCAGAATGAATTTTTGCAGACATGGCAACAGCTCCTTCGGTGATCCCGCAATATGACGATGATGTCTTCCGGGCGGGGGCAGTTATTGGTGAGTTTTAAGATAGCTGAAGAGTCCAATCCATGCTCTGCAAGGTTTTCCACAGATACGACAGGTTGTACCTTGTGGGGGGCACAGCAGTTGGCCAGGATGTGTGCTTTCCTTCCTCCTCTGCTGTTTCTCGGCTTCCTGAGCAAGACGGTTCTCTTTGGAGTGGGCTGTAGCTTGATGTATGGTGCAGCACCAGTGTGACCTGTTACCAGCCAGCACTTCCCAGTTTGTAAGGTTGATGCCACCCTTCTTAAGATATACTTTCAAGGTGTCCTTGTAGCGCTTTCTCTGTCCACCATGGGTGCTCTTATCATGACTGAGTTAAGAGAAGAGGACTCGCTTCAGGAGATGAGTGTCAGCCATCCACATACAGTGGCCTGCCCGGTGGAGTTGATGTTTCATGATCTTTGCCTCAATGCTGGTTATGTTAGCTGCAGGGAAGATGCTGGCATAGGTGCAAAGGATCTTCCTGAAGCAATACTAATGGAACCATTCCAGGTGCTCAAGATGGCTTTGATAATGTCATCCACATCTCACACCCCTAGAAGAGCATGGGGATGACCACTGCATTGTAGACCAGTATTAGCTTCCATCTGCAGACCTTGGTTGGTAAAGACATGGCAAAGCAGATTTCTGAAGGATATGCTGAAGCAATGAATCCTATGTTTGATTTCTGCATCAAGACTGGCACCTGAAAAAATGTCAAGGGTGGACTGCAGATCAATCTCAGTGCGTGGGAGGATAACGCAGTCATCAGCATACTGAAGATTGGTGATGCCAGTCTTGGTAACTTTAATTTTGCTGTGAAGGTGCCACAGGTTGAAAAGCTGACTGCCAGTTCCAGGAGGAAGGCAGTCACGGATGAGAATCAAAATCACAGCAAGATAAATGGAGAAAAGGGTTGGGACGATAACGCAGCCCTACTTGACACCAATATGGAAGGTAAATGGGTCTGTCTCTGATCCACTCCAAAGGACTATGGTGGTCATCCCATCATGGAGTAGCCTGAGGACACTGATGAACTTCAGTGGACAACCAAACCCAGCCAGCACCTTCCATAAGGCTTCACGATTGGAGTCAGAGGCCTTAGTTAGGTTAATGAATGCCATAAACAGCTCCTGGTGTTGCCCTCTACACTTCTCCTGGATCAGTTATACCACAAAAATCATGTTGGTGGTACCCCATGATGGTCTAAAGCCACACTGGGATTCTGGAAGGACATCTTCAGCAACAGGGAGGAGGTTATTCAGAAGGATGCGAGTAAGAATCTTCCCTGCAACGGAGAGGAGGGCAGTGCCTTGGTAGTTCCCACACACTGACTTGTCCCCTTTCTTGAAGATGGTCACAATGTTGGCATTTTTTAAGTCAAGTGGAACTTTGTCATTAACCCATATTTTGATGAGAAGTGGGTGAAGTTTCTGCACTAGTGTTGTTCCACCAGCTTTGACGACCTCTGTGGGAATGCCATGTCCTAGCACCTTATTGTTTTTCGTCTGAGTGATGGCACACCAGGCTTCCCTGAAGGATGGGGGAGCAGCAAGAGATTCTGTTACTGGGTGTTGAGGGATAGACTTGGTTTCATAGTTTCATAGTTTCTAGGGTCGGAAGGGACCTGATCAGATCATCAAGTCCAACCCCCTGCCATGGCAGGAAAGAGTACTGGGGTCAAACGACCCCAGCAAGGTGTTCAGCCAGCCTCCTCTTAAAGACCCCCAGGGTAGGAGCCAGCACCACTTCTCTTGGAAGTTGGTTCCAGACCCTAGCCGCCCTGACCGTGAAGTAGTGACTCCTGATATCTAACCTAAATCTACCCTCTGCCAACTTGTGACCGTTATTCCTGGTCACTCCTGGTAGTGCTCGGGGGAACAGGGACTCCCCCAGTGCCTGCTGGTCCCCTCTGACTAGTTTGTAGACAGTCACCAGGTTCCCCCTCAGCCTTCTCTTGTGGAGGCTGAACAGGTTCAGGTCCCATAGCCTCTCCTCATAGGTCCTGCCCTGCTGCCCCCTGATCATGCGAGTGGCCTCCTCTGAACCCTCTCCATGTTGTCCACACCCCTCCTGAAGTGCAGCACCCAGAACTGGACGCAGTACTCCAGCTGCAGCCTGACCAGTGCTGCATACAGGGGGAGGATCACCTCCTTGGACCTGCTCGAGATGCATCTGTGGATGCATGGCAAGGTACAATTGGCCTTCCTGACCGCATCCCCACACTGCTGGCCCATGTTCATCTTGGAATCAATGATAACTCCAAGATCCTTTTCTGCCTCTGTACTGACAAGAAGGGAGTTCCCCAACCTGTAGGTATGGTGCCGGTTGTTCCTCCCCAGGTGCATCACCTTGCACTTGTTGGTATGGAATCCCATCCTATTCCCATCCGCCCACCTCTGTAACCTGTGGCAGCTGAAACCTCAGATTCAGGGTTGAGTAGAGTCTTGAAGTGCTCCTTCCAGCATTGTTTGATGGATACATTGTCCTTGAGGAGGGTGGAGCCATCCTGGAATAACAAGGGGGCTGGGTCATTGGAACGTGGCCCATGAATGGCTTTTATTGCTTGAAAGAACACATCATGTTGATCATTGAAACTCTGGATCTCCATGGTCTTTGCTTGCCACCACCAGTTCTTGATGTCCCATAGCCTCCTCTGAACTACAGCTTTGAGATGGTGGTAAGCCTCTTGTTTTGGTGGTTGGAGGGTTCATTTTGCCAACTACAGAATGTGGTTCTCTTCTGATGTACAAGTGCTAAGATTTCCTCATTATTTTCATCAAACCCATTTTGGTGACAGTAAATAGAGTATCCAATTGATTCAGGACATGCCTGATGAATAACATTCTTAAGTTCCTCCCAATGTGCCTGGATGTCCTTGATTTTGTCAGGTAGGTCAGACAGCCTCTCAATAAGATGTTACTGAAGAGCCTCATATCTAGCTTGGTCTTGGAGTGCCTTGATGTTAAATCTCTTCTGCATTTCTTTTGGTTGTTTATGGTGTTGTGGTGCAAGCTGCATGTCCTTGATTGATCTGATTAAACAGTGATGTGTCCAACAGTCATCTGCATCTCTCAGGACTTGGGTGATATGGACATCAGTACAATCATGGGCTCTGACAATAATATAGTCAAGAAGGTGCCAGTGATTGGAGATGGATGTTTCCAAGTGGTCTTATATTTGTCTTATATCTGTCTGAAGGTAGTATTCGTGATGACCAAGTCATGCTCTGCAGATTTGCTGAAGAGAAGGATACCATTGGAATTAACTCTTGCGTTGAAGTCACCCATGAGGATGAGCTTGTCTTTCTTCACAGTGCCAGTCAGGACCATGTTGAGAGTATAGTAGAACTGTTCCTTGTTGACTTCTTCATCATCAAGTGTGGAGGCATATGCACTGATGACCATAGCCCTGGTTGTTACTGGAGTTTGAGGTGGAGAGTCATCAGATGTTCGTCAGTACCCACAGGGCAAAAATTGCTTCCCATATCCATATGGCATTCAGAAGCGTGGGAAAAAAACAAATATCCTCCACTTTGCTCTGCAACCTTGTGACAACAATCATAAAACCGCACATCACACCCTGTAACTAGAGAGCCAGAACTCCTCTTCCCGTATCCCCTCTATAATGTATCCTAGCTGCTTTTATTGCCTCCCATAACTCAGTTGTACAGCTCAGCTTCATTTTCCTGATATTAAGCATGGTCCTCTCCAATATCCACTTGTTCTAGGCTTCAGAGGTGTCTATATGCGTGCACCAAAAGAAGGTAGAGGAGGGCCTTTAATTAGAGCAGCTCTGAAAGCCACTCTAACTCAAGTGCCTAGAGTGTCACATGGTTCAGCATCCCTGCACTGAAAAATAGCAGTGGGGGCTTTAAAGTGCCCCCATTGCCATTTTTCAGTGTGGGGACGCTGTTACACATGATGCTGGACCACGCTCCAGCAGACTTGATTAACTGAGTCTGCTCCAATGTGCTGTAATTACAGCACATTGGTGCAGCCCCACTGCACGTGCATAGGCATCCAGAGTTCTTTGTGTGACGTCTCAGTGATCTGGGATGAGGGTAGGGAAGAGCAAGGAGGCTTCTGGGCTTCCAACTGTTGCTTCTCACAGCATGCTCCAGTCATTGCTACTTCTAGATTATCCCTGATCCACGGGTGACTGGTGCCTCCCAAGACTGGGGGGGCACCTGCAGGTGCTGCCATCAGCAGGAATGGAGCGTCAGCGCCAGGTGCCGGGCTGGAGCTGACAAACTTCTGCAGGCGTCACCACCAGCATCAGTGGCCGGAGCGGAGCTGGTGAGCTCCTGCAGGTGCCACCGGCAGCAGCAGCAGCCTCCCCTCCATGCCCTCCCTATGCATCGCCTATGCCCTGATCAATGCTTGTCCAACCTCTTTTTGAACACCCCCAGTGATACAGATGCCCCAGCTTCCCTAGGCAGTCTATTCCACTGTCTCATGATTCTAACACAAGGCCACTAGCATGGGGGGATGGGGGTATATTGCCCCTGGCATCAGGGAAGAGAGGGTGGCAGGATCTGTAGGAAGAACCAGAAATAGAAGGGGTGAGAAGGTGGCTTTGAGGAAACTGGGTGAATGGAGGGGGACCTGGAGTTCTTGGGGTGTGCAGGACCTATGCTCCTCCTGAGTGCAAAGGGAAACTTTCCTTGGAGGGGCTGGTGGTCCCCTATGCAGCAGCCCCACCTACCAGAACTCACTGTGTAGCCCAGCTGAGCAAACATCTCCTTGCTCAGCAAGAGCACCCAGCACTACCTGGATGAGAAGCACAGCCTGAGCGTAGAGCCAAAGATGATCACAGACTCCATTCCACCCTGAATGAGGGCAAGCACTCCCCTGCCACCCCAGTAGGTGGAGAAATTCAACCCTGTAGGTGGGATCTGCCAACACCAGAGGCTGCTGCTTAAGGACTAGGATGCACAGCTGATCACCACTGTGCAGGCTGAGGGAGCTGGCCCAAATGCAAAGACAAGGGGTGGGGGTTTTGGTTGCAAGCTGGAGGTAAAGAAGCTTTTGGGAACATGTCCCTAGGGGGGTGCAGAGATACAGAGCTTCTTGGGTATAAGACTCACAGGAGGGGCAAAGTAGGGATTTCACACAGGGGAGCTGCCTGCCAGGGTATGTTCCACGATGGTAGGGAAACAGAGGCTTGGGGACATGATCTATATATCCCCCAGACTACACTAGACATGCACCTGGCTCTTCTCCTAATTGTCTCATATGGCTAGTGGGAACAGCCCACCAGAGGCCTGGATCTCAGCTAAACGCTCAGGTGAAAGGGAGCCTCTGAGAATAACAGAGCCCCCATCAAACAACAGCAGTGTCAGTAAATGGAAATTTGAGCTGGTGGCTGTACCTGCAGAGTGAAGTGGCACCTCCTGGATGACAGAAAAGTGGGATGGGGAAATTCAGTCCATTGCGAGCCCAAAGCCAAGGCACTGCATTAGCTGGTGACCAAGAACCCTAAGACAGCAGCAGGAGGAGGGTGAACAGAGCAGGAAGAAAGGATAACTGTGCCCACTTACATCTGCACATATCTTAAGTTAAGAAAAAAGAGGGGCAGGATTATTAGGTGCATTACCACAACCTGGTAACTGGACTACTTCTGTCCCTGCTGCAGGAAGGGACTTGGGCACCAAGGGATTGAGTGATTTGATCAAGGCCAGAGAGTCTACTAGGTGCATTATGGTAGAGCCTGGAGATTGAGCAAAACCAGCCCCTACCACAGGTGAAAAACTGGGGCACAGAACAATTAAATGACTTCACCAAGGTCAGCAAGTGACTCAGCAGCAGAGCTTAGGGTTGAACTTGAGGCTGCAGTGCCTGCATTATGGGGTGAACAGAGGAGGCACAGCTTTGTTCCCTGCACTTCCATATTTTCAAGCATCCAGGGAGCAAGCACTTTAAGGTTTTATGGGGTGAGGGGTGGGTGGGGAGAAGACAAACCCTAATCTTTGCTTTGCAGCTCAGTGATGAGGGCAGGTAGTGGTGCCTGGGGCTGTGGGGCTCTGTGCTGGGCATCTGGTCTTTGTCAGAGTCTGGCAGCTGTGGGGGAGACAGGGCCAGCCCTGCCAACAGTCCCTCACTGGCACCATGGCCACAAGCCAGGGACGACTTGTTTATGAAATCACGGCTGCTCTGGGGAGCAGGGGGTTATTAATACGAATAATTAGCACCATGAATCTTCCAAGCTGAGCACAAACATTAGTTAATGAGGTATCACAGTGCCTGGTGCTGCATGGCATCTTGTCCTTTGCTTTGCAAATGAAGAAGCTCATGTGGGAAGTCTTGCTCAAGGCTACATGGACTAGAAGGAAGCTAGGACACCTAGCTCCTCACTCCCACTCCTACACCCATCCTCTAACAACTGGACCCCGCTCCTCTGGAAGCTGGGAATGGGACCCAGGATCCCTGAAATCTATTCATTACTCTGCTATAGTCACCTCCATCCAGAGCTAGCATTAGAGCCCAAGAGACTTGGCTCCTAGGCCCTCTTACTCTATCCACTAGACCCTACTCTCTCCTAGCACTGGGCACCCAGAAATGCTGGCTCCCAGTCTCCCCTTTAGCTCCTGCTCCCTTCTAGAACTGGAACTGGAACCCAAGAGATTTGGCTCCCAGGCCCCTTCCTCTAACCCAGTAGACCCTACTCCCATCCCAAAACACAGAAGAGTCGCAGCCCAGCTGTGCTTGCACCCATTGCACCCTGCTCCCTCATCAAGTTACAGTAGAACCCAGGACTTCTGACCCCATCAGCCCTGTTAGAGTTACAGTAAAGGGGTCTGCCACTGGGAAGATGAAACTGAGCAATGAGTTTTTTTAAGGTGCTATTCATCCATCCCACAATGCTCCCTGGGGCTCTCACAGTGGCCAGTAAGTGGCCATGTATGGGGACAGGTGGGGACAGCAAGTTCTCCAGGACCCCAGGCCTGACCTGTGTGTCACTAAAGCAGAGACTTCCTCAGCCTACAGAGGGACTGCTACAGGAGTAGAAGAACCAGGTTCTTCCTCCCAGCCAGTGCCCTTCTCACAGGGTGGGCCCTATGGGGAACTCAGCTCAGCCAGGAGCACCCAACCACAGCTCAAGTGTCCACAATTGCTTGCTGCTCCAGCACCCTCACAGCACCCCCCACCACAGCCCCCATGGCTTGGCTGGGGACACTGGGGTATAGGTGCCAAGTCACAAGTGGCGGGAAGGACTGGCCTCAGGCTTTCCCTGTCTAGGGCAGAGGGAAGCCAGTCCTGAGCTGTGAGTATCAGGTCTGCTGGTCACAGCCAGGAACCTAGACTCCTGTTTAGGGCAGGTCAGTCCAGCAGGGGCCTCTGCCAGACCAGGTTGCAGAAGGTGAAGAAGCCACCCATACCAGGCCTGCTTTGTGCATAGAGGCTGGTAGTTCCCCAGTGGCAGGAGGATGCTCAGGGCCCAGACCCACACCTTACAGGCCAGGCAGGGGCAGCAGGGCCCCACAGCAAAACAGAAAGCTTGCTAATCCTGACTATGCTGCCTATTCCACCACAGGGATGCCAGCAGCTAACTGGTGGGGGTACCCACTGCCTGTCACCAGCTGCAGGGAATTCACTAAGCTGCTCAGCAACCCCCAAGGGCCAGGTTAGAGTCAACCTCAAAGCCCTGCCAGGGGCTGGGCACTGGGAAACACCAAGAGATTTTGATCACCCCACAGTGCAGCCTGCTCCTAGGCTCTTCTGTGAGGACACCCAGTCCCTGCTCTGACTATGAAGTCTCACTACCTTCCCAGAGCCAGGACACAACTCAGGAGTCCTGGACTCCTGGAGTCCAGCCCCGTCCTTGGACCACACCAACACACTTCCTTCCTAGAGCTGGGCTAGGATCTAGGAGTCCTGGTTCCCAACGCCCTGCTCTAGCCCCTAGACTGTTTTTCTATCACACTCCCTCGGACAAGGGACAGGGTTTCCCCCAGCCCATCCTTGCTGAGAACCCTGAGGTGCGCATGTACAGTCCCCACAGGGAAGGAGCTGAGTGGCCAGGGGAAGGGGCCAGTCTGCCTTTCAGGGGGCAGTGACTTGGGGACAGCAGTGTTCAGCAATGGCCCCATCCCAGGCTGGGCTGATGGATCAGGAGATCAGGGGTCCCCCTTCCAGGGATCCCACGTACTTGGAAACAGCATCACAGCAACCAGCTGTCCCCAGCGGCAACAGCACCAGCAAGTTGGGTGGTGTAATGAGCTCCCATGGGTACCATCATGAATGGGATGGGGAGCGGTTGCTCTCTGCTGGGCCCTGCTCCCAGGTGGAAGAGGTCTGGAGGCCCCTGAGGCAGCAGCACTGTGCTGCTGGCTCTGCCCACTCATCCACACACTGGTGGGCAGCTGGGCAGTGACAAGGCACTTTGTTTTCTTCCTGTCAAATAGCCTACCACACAGGACCCTTCAGGGGCAAGCAGGGAGTCTCCCAGTGAGTCCAGTCACCAGGCTCTGCTGAGGCTACTGAACCCCTGTCCTACCCACCGCACCCTGGAAGGCACCATTTCTTCCCATCTCCCTTCCTTTGAACCACCACTGGTACCCTGTGCCCTCCAGGCCCTGCCTCCGAGACCCACCTGCCCCAGGAGGGGCTGTCTCTGCCCCCATTTCATCCCATGTCATCCCTTTCCTCAGCTATTATTTCCTGGAATGAGCTGGATGGGCAGAGGAAAACAGAGTTGCCAGATAATGAGATTCTCCCTGCTCTCCAGTGCTGAGCCATGTGCAGCTACTAATCCCATCAGAGGGGACAGGGTCACCTCAACCCTGCATGGGAGCTCTGCTGATGCCCAGACTGGTGGATGGCCCTGCTGCTCCCCTGCCCCCTGCAGGGATCAGCCTCTGCCCTACCCCATGACCAGGCCTGCGGTGATTGCCAGTGGGGGACTGCTCTTGGGCCACTCGGGCACCAGAGCAGGGACTGTGCCCCACTGCTCTGCCATCCTCTGAATGCTGCCCACACCTGCCCCACTGTCAGGGGGCTCCAGGGCCACCCAAGCCTCTCTGTAGGAGCCCCTCAGGGTGGCCCCCAAGAAACAGCCCCCAGTCCTCTGAAGGTCTGTGGCATCCCAGGGCATCCCTGCCCCCACTCCCAGGGTGCTGTGCAGCGCAGGGGCACCTGAGGGCTGGCACACAAAGGCCCCTCTGTTGGCCCCGCTGGCGTGCACTGCCTCAGCCCTTTGTTCCCTGAGAAACAACTTGTTGTTTGTTCCCTCTGTTTCCTTCACTCTGTCAGGCTCACTGGCTTGTAAGCGAGGGACAAGGAGAATCCTCCTCATGAAACAGGGGCACAGGGAACCCCTCCAAATGAGACAAGAGCCACCTGGGCCCCATGGACCCCCCGATTCAGATTTCTATGCCACGCTTCTGTATTTGTTCTTAACCACAGAGGGTCTAGGCTCTTTGGGGGCACCCAGCACTCCTTCCCCTGGCAGCCTGGCCCAGCTACGCTTTGCTGGCTTCTGCTTTGCTGACAGTGCTCCCCCACTATATTCCCACTCAGAGCTCTGCCTGGCATGGGGCCCTGAGCCTAGCCTATGTCCCCCAAGACACTGCACCACAGCCAGGATATGCCTGCAAGGGCTCAGCTTGGACCCCAGGGCCTTAGATCCCTGAATCTTGGACCAGATCCCTTGTAGTGTCACCTTGGGGCTCCAGGGAACTGGCTCATTGACTCCAGTGGAGTAACATCCTGTGCATCAGGATTCCCAGCCCGGTGCCCCCAGGACATGCCACCATCATAGCCAGCACCCTGAGGGATCCCACCCCATAGCCAGCACCACCAGGGCACGCCACTGCAACAGATGGCACCCTCAGTCCTGCCACCTATGTAACCTGGCTTCTTAGGCACCCAGGCCTGTAATAACCTGGAGAATCAGGGGTTTAGGCACATCAGTGCCTTTAAAAACCTAACCATTAGAGCTTCACCCCAGTCCATCCAGAGCTGGGGTCCAGACCATTGCTCAGTATGGCTCTTCTCTTACCCACAGGGGGGCAATAGCTCCCTTCTACCTCATCCACCCACCTGCCTAACAGGCCAGCCCACGGCAATCGGGCAAGGATGGGGGTGCAAGCTGCATGAGCTCTGTAGGCATATGCATCTAGCAGATGTGCTCCAAGATTCATTTCCTTGATCCCCACAGGAGGCCTAAGGGATGCTCTGGCTCAGATGAACTCACGCCTGCCTGCTGGGTTCTGGGAAGCAGCTGTAAGCTGAGCCCAAGTCATCAGCTCACACTGCTGTAAGGGAGCTTGCCTAGGCTTTGCTCAGCACTACACAAGCTGCAGGGAACAGATGTGAAAGTTGTGGAGCAGGCAGCAAGTCTGGGGCCATGAGGAGGGCAAGTCAGAGCCAGGACAAGCTCCAGGGCCAAGGTTACAAAATAGCACATCAACAGCCCCCACCCCTGCTGCAGCACCCACCCCTGAAACCCACCTGCCCTGCCTCTCAAGATAACCCTTGCTCCCTGTCTCCTGGCCACAGCACCAGGCAGAATTGGCTGGCCCTTGGAAGGCTCCCAGCAGGCAGCTCCCACCTCATGCTCTTCCTACAGGCAAGCAGCACCTGATGGCTTTGTGTCATGGTATTGTTTCCCAAGAGAACCAGGGTGGCCCATTCCTATTTGTTCTGGTTTCTCCCTGCCCAGCTCCTTTTCTCTTGGGAGTCCCAGACTCCTGCAGCCCCTTAATGGTGCATCTGCCCCAGAGGCTTCTGGGTAGCCCTCTGCCTTGGGAGTGCAGCATCCCATGATTTCAGCCGTAAGCAAGCTCACAGAGGAACCTCCTCCCTTCCTTGGCAGGAGGCTTCCAAGCTGGAGGGATTGTGGGATAGGCCCCAAGGGGCATCACAGGAGTACATTTTGGATTCTCACAAAATCCTTCCCCTTCTCCACAATGCCCTGCTGTTAGCCAGGCAGTGGTGTGACAGGCAGCTCCCTGGATATACTTGCCAATGGCATGTAGAGTTGTGCTGACAGTGGTGAGCAGGAGGGCAGGAGAAGTTGGGGAGCTGCAGAGAGCACCAAGGCCCCTAGAGGGACGGCAGCCACCTGGATCTTGCTGCCCAGGGAGATGGTGTGAGTCCCTCAGAGCTATTTCTCCTTTTCTCCTTCTTCAATAGATGGGACCTGTCAAAACTGACCTCCCATGTTGGGGCCTGCCAAAGTGTGAGGCTCCATCCCCATCCATCATTGCCATTCCTGTGCTCCACCCCAGGCAGATAAGCAGCAAGGCCAAGAGCCCTGACAGCTGCAAGTCACTGGAGACAAATTGGTTCATAAGTGACTTGACAAGTTTCCATGAGATCAGGAACACAGCACCTCTGAAAATCAGACTCCAAAGCAAGTCGGCCACAAAACTGGAACAGAACCCAGGAGTCCTGGCACGCAGCCCACTGCCTTCCTGGAGCTGGGTGAGGACACAGGAGTCCACCAGACGCCACTCCCCACCCAGGGTTGAGAACAGACCCCAAGAGCCCCAGCCCCAAGTGCCTTTGCTCTGATCCACTAGGCTACACTTCCCTCTAAGAGCTGGGACAGAACCCAGGAGTCCTGGCTCCTGGTCTCCTGCCCTGCCGTCTAAACCCCATTCCCCTCCCATATCTAGGAACAAAACCCAGGAGTCCAGCCTCCTGGTCCTAGGCTGTCTCAACACCCCTACCCAGTGTCTCCATACCCACACCCCTACTTCAGCACAGTTAAGGGTGTGTGCCTTTGCCTAGTAGCAATGTGGGCCCAAGCTGCCTGGTTGCCAAAGAGACAACCTGGGTGGGTGCTGCTGGCACCCATGTCAGGCTGCACCCCAAAAGCACTCCCCATTGCTCCCCAAGCTGTTGAGCCCCTGGGGATTGCTCAGCCTGTGAGAGCTCTCTGGATGGCATCATGGTCATCTCTACTGCTTCACTGGGTGACTCTTGCTGCACCCAGTACCCCTAAGGTCAGGCCTCACCGTGCCAGTCACTGCACAAACACACACTCACTGGGGCCCGGGGCTGGAATAGCAGGGCAGTAGGTGGGACTGATGGTGTCTGGTAGGGCTGGGTGCAGTGGGCAGCCCCTGCTCTCACTCTGTCCAGCCATGGCATGCCCACATGGTTCTATGTGTAGCCCCTCAGCCAGGCTCTGGACAGTAGTAGCAAGGGCCAGTTTCAGGTTTGGGGGTTTAATACGAGCTTCCTATTATGACTTGAGCCCCTACCCAGATGCCTGGGAAAATGAATTGTGGCTGGGTGTTCTAAAGTGAATAAATTTCCCTACTCACAAGCAATGTTCAACTAAAAAACGATTTGTTCTAGAGGACAAGAGAACCAATACATGGCCTTAAGGAAAACTTGAACTATATTACACATTAACTGAAACCCCAAGCAGGTAGCAGTCTCTCAGTCACTAGCAAACCAAGCTGGGGGAGCTCCCACCTAGTCCAGTCTGCTGGAAAAGGAGGCTTATCCAGGGCTGCAGTCCAGGAGCTGTACCACCTAGGCTGGTCAAGGTGGCAAGTGCTGGATAGAGAAGTGCTGAGTGGAGTTGCTGTTGTGGCTGTGCTACTGGACAGTACTGCTCCACTGCCAGGGGTTCCCACCAGTTCACCACTGGCAGCAAGGGTCACTGCTGCTCCACATGCTACTGCCGCTGGTCCTACAGGGTTATCATGTGTCCACTCAAGTCCTTCTGTCCCTGGCCAAGGAAAACCTGGCCTCAGGTGGCTCTAGGATCATGGTTGCCTCTAGCTCTGGGCCAGGCACCTACTGTTAATGGTTCATTCACTGGGATCTGAGGCTACAGCAGCCCTCAGAGCAAAGACCCAGTGGGACAGGACCAGGGTCCTCCATACCCCACAGACACCCCATCCCTGTTGTGCTCTCCAGAGCTGCCCCTGCCCTGGGGCAGAGACCCCTGCAGATGACTGTGAGTATTCTGCCCTGGCTGGATCAACCCTAGCATTGCTGAGGCACAGCAGCCAACAGACAGGTCTGTTATTGCAGGATCTGGGCTGGGCACAGACAGTATCATAGTACTATAGTACTTAGGGTCAGAAGGGACCTAAACAGATCATCAGGTCCGACCCCCTGCCCCAGGCAGGAACGGGTGCTGGGATCATATCACCCCAGTCAAATATCTGTCCAGCCTCCTCTTAAAGATCCCCAAGGTAGGAGAGAGCACCACCTCCCTTGGGAGCCTATTCCAGAGCCTGGCAGCCCTAACTGTAAAGTAATGTCTCCTGATGAACCTTCCCTCTAACAATTTGTGGCTGTTATTCCTAGTAACCCTGGGTGATGCCTGGGGGAACAGAGCAGGCCCCAGTTCCTGCTGGTCCCCCAGTGAGTTTGTAAACGGCCACTAGATCCCCTCTCAGCTGTCTCTTGTGGAGGCTGAACAGGTGCAGGCCCCTTAGCCTGTCTTTGTAAGGCCTGGCCTGCTGCCCCTTGACCATGTGAGTAGCCTTCCTCTGGACCCTCTCAAGGTTAGCCACATCCCTCTTGAAGTGTGGCGCCCAGAACTGGACGCAGTACTCCAACTGTGGCCTGACCAATGTTGCACAGAGGGGAAGGATCACCTCCCTGGACCTGCTTGTGATGCATCTGTAGATACACAACAAGGTGCAGCTAGCCTTAGTAACCGCTTCCTTGCACTGGCGGCTCATGTCCATCCTGGAGTCAACAATGACTCCAAGATCCCCTTCTGCCACTGTGTTGACAAGGAGGTGTTCCCCAGCCTATAGGTGTGTTGCTGGCTCCTGCTCCCTAGATGCAGCACCTTGCACCTGTCTGTGTTGAACTCCATCCTATTCTCATCCGCCCACTCTGTAACCTGTCTAGATCTAGCTGGATTCTGTCCCTCCCCTCCAGCATGCCCACCTCACCACACAACTTGGTGTTGTCAGCGAATTTGGACAAGTGTGTTTTCCACACCCACATCCAGATCGCTGATAAAGATGTTGAACAGTACAGGCCCCAGGACTGAGCCCTGGGGGACCCCACTGCCCACATCCCTCCAGGTCGAAAACGACTTGTCCACCACCACTCTCTGGGAGCAACCATCTAGCCAATTTGCCACCCACCTAACTGTGTAGGCACCAACGCCGCAGTCACCAAGGTTTTTTAAGAGAATGTGGTGGGAAACCGTGTCAAAGGCCTTCTTAAAGTCCAGGAAGACAGGTTTGTATCAAAGGATCTTCAGACACACCCATTGGCTCCACTGTTCCATTATCCTTGCTTTGTGACATACTTCCTGTTGTGGTGATATCCTCCAAATTGGCCAATGGCAAGGAGCACTCACCGGAGCAAGTCTGGCTTGGTGGATAAGGCACTGGGCTGGGCCTGGGGCAGCCTCTGCCTGTGCTTCTGTGTCCCCACTGTTATACTTTGTCTACTTGCCTGACAGCTCCCTGGGAGAGGGATCTCTCACTGTAGGGTCCTGCCCATGGGCATGGCTGTCATATGACCCAGAAAAAGAGTGCTGTGCAGGAAACAGCGGCTGGACTGGGGAATGCAGGTTGGGGGGACCCTCTTTTGACATGGCCTTGGCTGTGGGTACCTGCAGCAGTGTTGTCTAGTGGTTAATGCAGCAATGTGGAGCTCAGGACACCTTGGGTTTTAGTCCCAGCTCTGCTGTGAGAGGTAACCTTCCCCTTTCCCAGTGCCTCAGTTCCCCAGAGGTAACAGCAGCCTCCTGTGTGAAACACTCCAAGATCTGCAGCTGGAAGAAGTCAGGATGGTGGTGCTCACCTCCAGTGAGCCCTGGCAGTTGTGCCCAGAATTGAAATATTTTCTTTTCCAATATCCTGAGCCAAGCCACCTCCAGGAGCCAAGGGGACCAGAGCCAGCACCGAGCAGGACAGGGGGATGGCTGAAGTTGGTACTAGTACACATGCCCTTCACCCGAGCCAGGGATAAACTCAGAAGGGGCCTTCTGGATTAGGTAACACCTCCCCAAAGGTCAGTGTGGGTTTGGCAATCAACCTGGGGAGGGGGCATGAGGGGAGTAGGACCCATGCACTGAGGGGGATGGGACTGCAGTGAGCGAGGAGGTTGCCCCTGCAACCTGGGGGCAGGCAGCTCCCCTTCCACAGGCTGAGCCAAAGCAAAGATTCAGTAGCTCACGGAGAGCCTGAATCCCCCTGCCCCCCCCAACCCTTCACCCCGGCTACAGCTGAGGAATGCAGGAGCTCTGAGGAAATCGGACACCAAAGGCCTGCATCTCTGGTGCTCAGGGTCAGTGAAGGACACAGGGAGAGGGGCTTGGAGCAGGGAGCTTGGCAGTTGGCAGCGTTCAGCGAAGGGGCTCAGGCTGAGGCTTGGCACAGCCCCAATGACAGGGCACTGATAAGAAGAGGGGTTGGAGCACTAGAACAGACAGGGCGGGTCTGTGCCCAGCTGGGGTGGGGGCTGCACTGTTCAGCACACCTCCTGCTACCACCATCCCCATCCCCATGGCTCATAGCAGCCCCAGACCCCTGTGCCCAGCACTGAGCAGCTCCACACTGTGCCCAGTCTCAGTCCTGCAGTCCCCCTGAGGTGGCTCCTCCCACCCAAGGTCCCTGGCACCTTCCTTTGCTCCCATCTTCCTCCAGGGGCTGAGCCTAAGAACCCCATTCCTAACCCCAGGGCTCCTGTGGGGAAAGGTGATGTGGCTCCACATACCAGCCACTCAACCCTTGGCAAATGCAGCACGGGTGACAAAAGATAATCTTATCACCAAACCAGGAAGTTGCCAGTTGGGCGGCGCTGGAGGCAGGTGCCTAGGTCAGAGGCAGGCAGGGCATGGGGCCTTCTACCTCTAAGGGGAAGCTGGCTTTCATCTAGCCCCAGGGCAAGGCACTGGCTGCCTCAAGGAGGTAGCAATGGGACAGAAGCTTTTCTTCCCCAGCAGGCACCAGTATTGGACCCAGTGCTAGTTCAGATATGGGTCAAGTGTCCCAGCCAGGAAGTAGGACAGCACCCTCCCTTCAACTCCCAGCACACACAGCTGGGGAGCTCCTGCAGATAGATGCTTTGAGCTCTGTGAGCCAGAACTAATCCTGCTGAAGAGCAAATACTGGCAGGGAGCCAAGTGTGGAGCAGGTGAGGGATCAGAGGCGGTGCAGCCCTGCAGGTATGTGGCTGCCTCTCTCACAAAGGCAGCAAAATCCAAGCAGGGTGATAAGCCAGGTGCTGGCCATGTTGGTGCCAGCCATGGTCCCCACCCCCAACTAGGATACCAGCACACAGGCCTGGGTTTCTAACAGCTCTGTGGCTGCTCAAAATGCCTTACCGCCTGCCCCGAGACAGCCCAGCAGCTGTGAACAGGCCTGCAACAGGCAGCATCAGTGCTGGCAAGCCCAGTTCTGACTTCATGCAGATGCAGCCATGCCATCAGAGTTCACTTAGAGGGGCCAGGCACACAGCCACCAACCCAGGCCCTTGAGACTAGGGGGTCCCAACTGGAGAGGAACCCCTTCCTCTCCCATGATTTCTCTGCACAGAGGTGTAACCAGCCATTCCCTGCCCAGCCCAGCCCAGGGAAGGCTATGGCCTCATCACAGAGACAGCCACAGTGGAGATGTCCACCCTATGCTGATATATCCACCCAGCCCCCACCGGGGCTGAAGACTTTTCCTCCTTCCCTACATACTTTCAGGAATGCACTCAGTTTAACACCTCCCATGGGCTTGCATCCTGGCACAAGCCTTTAATACCATGTACATAGAAAAAAAGACACCAAGAAGGGGGCCCAGCCCCACCTTGTCTGGTCATAGCCCCAAAGGCTGAGAGGAAGAGAGCCTTTCTTACTCTTTCAGCTTCCCATTGCTTGGCTCCAGGAAGGGATTAGTAAAAGGGTAGAGGCTGTGGCGGAGGCTGCTATGGTGATGAGGAGGCCTGTTCCTAGAGTTGGCATGGAAGTGACCCCTATGCTAATGGAGAAGAAATTCCTGCACCCCAGGAATGGCTTGAGTGTGCAAGTGTGTGCAGGGTGCCCCTGCCTTGGAACCACATCGACCAGTGTGTCACAAGGCCCATGTGCAGGCAGGTCACATGGAATATACATGTTCTGGGCTCACTCATGTAAACATGGGCACAGGCTGAGGAGGATGATGGTGGATCAGTGAGGGCTCTAGGCTACATCCTAAAGAGCCCCTCCCTACCCCTCGCTCTCCCCAGGGCATCCACTCAGCAGGAAAGGGCAGAGCCCATCTCAAATGACCAGACTCCACCCACAGCATATCTTCTGCTTTCTTCCATCCAGAAATAGTTCTCCAGGCAGTGGGCAGAGTCTCTAGGCCAGGTCATGCTCCCTGTTGTTAAGAAACAGGTCTCCAGATAGGAGATGGAGTCTCTCAGCCAGCTCATCCCCCATCTCCCCTCCTATTTAAGCAGGGGATGGAGTGTCTTTGCCAGGTCACACCCCATCTTCTCCCATTCAGGTGGGAGTGAAGTCCCTCGGCCTGGCCCTGCCCTGCTCTCTGCCTCAGGTGAGGGTAGAGTCTCTTAACCAAACCAAGTCCCACCTCGTCCTGATGTGGCAGGGGGAAAATATCTTTCAGACCCCATCCCTTCCTGCTCAGAAGTAGGTTTCTAGATAGGGGGTGGATTTTCTCCTGGCATGGCTGGGCTCCTCTCCCTCCTCATGACCTTGCACTAGGCTGCTCGTGGGCCGCTGTCCCATGTGAAAGGTCTTGCCACGTGTGTCTGGCTTCTTCCTGCCTGGGGGCTTCTTCTTCCGCTCCTGCTTCTTGGCCTCCTGCTCCAGTTGGCGCTGCTCCTTCAGCCGCTCCTTCTCCAGGCAACGCTGCTCCCTGGGGGGTGGGTCCACCACTATCTCAGGGATGAGGAAGGGAGATCCAGTCTGCCCACCCTTCCCAGGGCACCGTGCCTCCTCCAGCTGCTGCTCATCAAAGATGGCCTTGGCATTGGGCAGGCGCTGCCCCAGGCGCTGGCCAAAGTTAGGCCAGTCCTTGCGCAGCTTCTTCAGCTTCACCTGACAATGACGCTCCAGGTCGCGGTGTGAGACAGCCATGTCATGGACCTACAGACAGGGCAGGAGGGGACCCAGAATTGGGGAGGGGGATTACTGCAGGCTTGGGTGCACTCAGAAAGTGACACCACAACTGGCTGCATGCAAAGAGAAGAAACAGCAGAGAGCCTGCCCTGCCCAGCCCCACCCTCCCCAGCAAAGTGTGCTCCTTCTCTGGGTTAGAGGCAGTGGACAATATTGAATCCAGGAATAAGTCGGGAGTGGGTGAGGGATGGCTCCCCCATTTTGGCTGTGCCTGCCAGAGCTTTGCATGAGCAATAAGCTCAGAGCTGCTAGGGAGCAGCCTGGCTGTTTCATACCCTGGCCACCATGGCCTGTCTCTCCCTGGGTGGCTGAATCTGGCCTCCCCTTTCCACCCTGCCTCACATCTGCCTCACCTCTGCCATAAATGCATCCTCCTGCAGCTGCTCTGGTGGGATGTTGCGCAGCTTCTCCAGGGTCTCCACCACCCCCACACAGTCCCGCAGCTTCTCGCCCGAGCCCAGTGCCAGACGCACCAGCACCAGCCCCACCCGGAACAGCACCTTCACCCCTGCAAGGAGACAGGTGCTGTCAAGGCCTGCCTCAGCAGTGCGGGAAACCAGGGGTGGAGGGGGGAGGGCAGGATGGAGCTCCAGCCAGGGAGACTCCTGCATGCCTCGAAGCAGCCAAGAAGGTTTAGGATGGCCTTGACATAGACAGACATGATCTCATGGCAGCCAAGAGGGAGACTGTGAGGAAAGCCATGAAGCAGGCATTGGCCCTCCTTGGGGAACAATGACACTGCCAGAACACCATGATCCCCCCCAGCCAAGGCAGCCAACCAGCCATGAATGCCCCAGTACCCCTGGGCATACACCCCCCCCGGCATTGTCTGATAACCCTCACTGAGCCCTGGCCGCAGCTGCCTGGCTGGGAGTGCCCTGGGCAGGGACAGCCCTACCTACCCTCACTGAAGAAGGCATCCCAGATCCGCAGCACGGTGGGGAAGGGCAGGGTGCGGCAGAAGAGGCACAGGAACCACTCGGTAACAAAAAGCATTGGCCCCACGTTGTGCTTCTGCAGATGCTTGTAGGCCCTGTGGCACACGCGCCGCAACAGCGCCATGAAGACCTCACCATCCAGCAGCACCGCCTCCTACAGGGTGAGATGCAGCCTGTCAGACCCACTGTCTCTCCACAGGGTGCCACTTCTGCCCTCTCCATCCCAGCACCAGCTCACCTGGGGCTCAGTCCAACAGCCCTGCCCGCCCATAGGGTTCCTCACCCCAGATCACAGGACCACCTGCTGGGGAGGGCAGAGCTGAATAATACAGGCTCCGCCTCCTCCCTGATGTCACAGTGGCTTTGCTGGGGAGGGCGGGCTAGGTCCTACAGGCTCCACCCGTCCTCTGATTCCACTCTGCTGCGTCCCTTAAAGCGCCCCATCTGCCCCCCTTCCCTCCAGCCATGTCCCTGCTGTGTCTCTCACCATTTCAGGGCTGTAGTAGCCAGGCAGGTAGCGTTCACTGATCTGCACCAGGCACCAGAACGCTTGCTGAGAAAGAGAGTGGCATTAGTGCAGGGGGGTCCCCTGAGCACATGGGGAGGGGGTGCCACATGCAGGCTGCTGTATCGTGTGCAGTGGACTGGGGAGGGGTGGGGCAGTTGACAGGCCACCAGGGAAGGAGGGTAGTGGGAGTTGGCTCATGGGGAGGGCAGTGGTGGTGCTATCTGTGTGGGGAAGGGTCAGTGGGTAGGTAGCCCATGGGAAGTGGGTTCCTAATAGGGTTAATGCCTCACAGATTTAATAGACTTCATTGACATTTGGGCTGGAAGGGACCTTGCAAGATCATCGGGTCCAGCCCCCTGCCCAAAGGGCAGGAAGTCAGCTGGGGTCAGAATACCCAAGCAAAATAATCATCCAAATGCCTCTCAAACATGTCCAGAGTAGTTGTTGCACCACTTCCAGGAGAGTCTATTCCAGACTCTGGAGACTCGGATGGGGGTGGGGGGGGTGGGGGCATGGCTGCCCTGTGAGTGGGGGAGGGTGGGGGCAGTGCCCTGTGGGCAGGATGGTGGTGAGCATCTCACAGGGGCAGGGTGCATAGGACTCACCTCAGCAGGCATGTGCATGAGGAGCATAGCAGCGATGGGGCCCTGGGCCTGGCAGTAGCCCTCCTGGGGCCGGTACACAGTGTAGGCTTTCAGCAGCTGCAGGAGCCCACGCTGCCTGCAGGGATGTGGAAGCATCAGAGCTGAGCTGGGGCACACAGCACCCCACATTTGGCCTCCCCTCTTCCTCCCACCACCTGTTCCCAAGGCCTGTGGCCCATCCACCTAGGGACAGGGGTGGGGAGGGAAATCAATGGGGAAGGCAGAAGCTGGCAAACCCCAGTGCCTTCTCTTGTCCCAGTCCCACAAGCCCATCCCAACTGGACCCCCTTACACCTGCCCAGCTCAGGTCCTCAGGCCCTGGACCCTGGGAGGAGGGGTTATGTGGTGGTGGGTGGATGGATGGATGTGAATATGATAATTTCTACCACATTTTAGCTGGCTAAGCTGGGGACTTATGTACCCATGTGGTGCCAGGGCTCTCAGGACACAGCCCCAGGGACTCCAGCCACACTGTCCACACCCTGCTCTTTCATGGGAGCTGTGGGGCCCTGATTCGATGGGGAGACAGCGCCACCCAGAGCTTAGCATGGGAACCACAGAACCACAAAACTGCCCAGCTGGGAGGGAATAGGGGCAGGGGCAGGATCCAGCAATCTCTTGAAGCAGCTGAGGCAGATCAGCCTCAGCTGTATGCACTCCCTCCCCACCCTCCTCCCACCCAAGACCTGCCCTGCAAGGGCTCAACTGAGCCCTCTTTCATACCCGTGGCCCTCAGGGGAGAGGAACATTTCATGGAAGGGGAACTGGCGATGGATGTCCTTCTCAATGGTTTCCAGCCACTGCTGGGTGCCGGGGGCTTCCTCCAGTTCCTATGGCAACAGGGGAACAAAATTACCATAAGGACCAGAATGGGAGGGGGCAGTACCTTGGGTTAAGGAGGACTGGCTCTGTCCTTTGAGGGGAGCTGGGGTCAGGCCAGACTTGGCCCAAGAGAGTGGAGAGCAGAGAGCAGCCAGGCTGGAGGTCAGACAGGGCCCTGTAACCCAGCAATACAAGCCCATGCTGCACGGGCTCAAGGAGTGCTCCCGCAGCAGCAATAGTGGAGCTGTTATCCTCCCCTTGTGTACCTTGTCGCCAGCAGAGGGAAGCCTCACACACAGTCCAGCGCAGTGGTGCAGAAAGCAGCCCACATGTGGACAGAACAGGCGCTGGCATCAGGGATCTGGTTACCTGGTACTTTCCTTGGTTGCGGTCCATGATGGCCTGGGCCCCACAGAGCAGGGGCCAGCAGCGAGCACGCAGGGATGAGGGGATGCCCTTCCGGCACAGCACCTTCACCTAGGTGTCAGAAATCCTATTAGCCCCTGGCTGGGCCCAGAACAGCGCCCTCAGGGGCCAGGAGACACCAAGAGCCCACCCAAGGGAGAGGCCTGGACCTAAGACTGCAGAGGCAGAGCCAAGGGTGCCCCACTGCCAAGCTGCACTGCCCCAGTAAAGGGGTGAGGGGCTCACAGTGGACAGTCAGCAGAGCTGTGGTACCCCAGTGTGTTGGAGTGCCGCAGTGGTGGCAGGGACACCCTGATGTGGCTGCCACATTCTGGCAGGTCCCCCTGCAGCCCCTCTCACCTTTTTGTACCTCCTGGCCATGGTCTTGTCCCAGTGGGCTGTCATCTCCAGCCATTTGCTCTCCCGGCGCCGGAGCAGCTCCAGTGGGGGCAGCCCTTGGCTGGACAGGGAGAGGAGGGAGTATCACGCCCAGGCCTAGCAAGGGCTGCCCCCCGCCTTCTGCTCCCTTCCCCAGCACATCCCCTGCTATTCTCCTTCTTCCCCTCCCTCCTCTTCCTCTGCCTAGCTGGTAACAGGCCTGGCCCGGGTGCCCCATGGCTCTGCCAACCCCCACCTCCCTCCAGGGTGCTGCACTGGGGGAAGGGAGAGCGGGGCAGTCACCTCTGCACCCATCATCCTGGCCCCAGGCTGCTACTCCCTCCTGCCTCAGCTCTCCATCCTGCCACCGCAACTTGGGGAATGTATGACATGGGCACTGGGAAAAGGAGGACTTCCTAGTGAAGGGTGCACCACACCTTTAACTCTGACCACTGCTCTGCCTGACCCCAGCTCCTGTCACCCTGCTGACTCTGCTCTCGTCTGAGCCCCAGCTGCACCCCCACACTCTGCACTCACCAGGAGCACCCAATACCCTTAGCTTTGCCCAGAGACCACAGGGCATTGACGCAGACCCTCCATAAACCTTCAAAGGCTGGATGCATGCACAGGGCAAGCCCAGAGCTCACTAGTTATGGTTTTACTCTTTCTTCCACAGGCCCCAGGATGGCCCATAACAACCAGGTAAACAATGAGTCATGACTGACTGTGAAACTGCTGAGCAAGAAGTGAGTGAGGGCTGAGCAGGCAGGAAGAAGTGCAGAGTAAATGGTACCCTAAGCCCTGAGTAACAGCAGTGTCAACATCAGAAAGTGCCTAAGTACTCAGGACCTAAACTTCAAGTAGCTACTGAGTAACAGTGCAGCAAACACCGAGTAACTGCTCAGGCCGGATCCTCCTCACAGCACCAGTGCCTTGAGAGCACTGCCTGGCCATGCACAAAGCCCTCAAAAGAAAGGTGCTGTAGGGCAGGAGGAGTAGGGCTGGAGTAGAGGAGCATCTGCTGCTTCTGCAAGTGGGGCTGCTCATGCAATGAGAGCCCCTCAGGACTTGCTTTAGGCCTACTGTAGCACCCATGTGCTGGATGAGGACTCCTTCAGAATAACACTGAGCAACAGCCAAGTAAATCCTGAATAGTGACTGAGTACTGACCATATACCAGCCAAATGAACTCCACATAATGACTGAATAAACGCCAAGTACTAAGGAATAATAGCATAAAAGTGAACACCAAATAATGACTGAGCAATACTGAGTAGTGTGTAAGTAACAAGTGACAGCACAGTGAAAGTAAACTGAATAACACCAGATAAACCCTAAATAGACAAGGAGTAGTGCCTTAGCAAACATATGGTGTAACATGCCTAAAAGGTGGGTAAGGTCTGAGCTGTGACCCAGCAAATACTGGGAGCTCATCATCATCATCACTGCCTGTGACCTTCTGGATGCCAAGTAGGAGGCTGGCCCATTGTGTGCCACCTCTGTCACAGCATTGAGCAGAAACACAAACTGGGACTACTCTGAGGCCCTTGTGTCCGTGTCATCCTGTTGCAAACTGCCTCCCTCCCTCTGGGTCTAAGAGTGAGGAGCAAGCAAGTAACCATTGAGAAATGGACAACTATTGAGTTATGAGGGGGAAAATATTGAACATCCCTTAAGTAATGTATAGCAGATCAATGAGCACTGAGTAACAAGCTGGAACAGAGTCAACCTGAAGTAGGGAGGACTCACACCAAGTGAGGGCCATGCAAGCGCTGACCAGGAGCACCCTCTGAGTAAGGGATAATAAGCACTGAGGGCAGGGAGTACTCCTTGAGTAAGCAATGACCACGCGTTGATCGGGAGTGCTCTTTGAGTAATGAGCGAGTGAGAACTGAACAGGGAGTACTCAAGTAAAGGATGAAAAAACGTTGAATAAGGAGTGCTCAGTGCTCCTCAAGTAAAGAACGGGAAAGGGCTGAGCAAGGAGCACCCCTTTGTACGGGATGTACAAGCACTGAGCAAGGAGTAGTCCTTAAGTAAGGGAGAAATAACTGACTGCTGACCAGGAAATACTTGTGTCAAGGATGCATATGTGTTGAACAGGGAGTGATGATCACTGAGTTGTGAGTAGCACATGAAGGAGTATCTAATATGGCTGAGTAGCTGCTGGATAACCAGCGAGCCACAAGTCACCGTGAGCGAGGACAAAGAGGTGGGTCGGGATTTCCACCTGCAGAGTGCCCCTCTCAGACAGCGAAGGGATTGTCTAGGCAGCATTGGGCCTGCAGGGCTGGGCATGTTTTGGGGGCAAGGATCAGCTGTAGGGACTGCTTTGGACCCTGTGTATGGGCAACTGGGGAGGAAGGTAATGGGGCTCTGCTCTCTGCACCCCCAGCAACGCTGTCTCCTGCCCAGGGCTCCATTCCTGCCCCAGCAGCCGCTAGTGCAGGGCAGGGAGAGGCGGGAGATGACGCACTGACATCTCTAACCACACACTCAGGTTGCCATGGGGACCAGTGACAGGATGTGGTGAGGCCACTCACAGCTAAAACAGGAAGTGTTAGCTAACGGGTGTGTGCAGCCCTCAGCACACAGAGCCTCCTCCTGGGACAGACCTGGTGCTCCTGGCCCTGTTAGCTCATCCCCTGAGACCCACTTGCCTACCAGAAACCCCCGCAAGGGACCCAAACCAGAGAAGACCCCAAGCTGGCCAAGCCAAAGAAGGAATTATGGGCAGTGAGATGACATCATCTGTGGGGCTGGGACAGGGCAGAGTTACAGATCCTGTTTCCCTAGGGCCTGGAGAGCTCTGATTCAGATTGGATGTCTCTATCTTGAGCTCAGCCGTGCAATCTGGCGGGATGCAGAAGGTGGAAGTTTGGAGAGATCCTACCTAAACATTGCCATCCCAAACAGAGGACACTGAGGCCCTTGCATCCTTGACTGACCTCTTAGCAAGAAAATATAATCCCCACCCCACCCCCACACACACCTTAACTTGTTTGCAGCATCCTATGTGTTCGTGTAGCAGACAGAGCTTGGAATTTCACCCCTGGTTTATCACCACTAAAGGGCACAGCACTAACCAGCTGCATCCCTGGTTAGATGCGGTTACAACAGGCTCACTTGTTGTTAGCATCAGGCCGAAGCAGTTTCCTGGTAGATGCTCTGATAAACCTCATCTCAGACAACAAGGAGAATTTCACCCCGACTTCCCCAGGGAGCTCAGCTTCTCCAGATGTGAGCTGAGCCAATGTAGCTCAGAGCCAGGGGGTGAAGCTGTCTGCCTAGGGGTTTAAGCTGGGTCCAGGAAGGCTAAGAGAAAGGGGTTCAGGTACAGCTGATTTGTGGCTATAGATGGTCTGTGCTGAACCGCCAGCACTGAGGTGGGCACAGTGCCCTTTAGTAGGTGTTTGTGCAATGGGGCTGAGCAGGAGGACACTGGAACTCAGGCTCCGAGCAAGGGATTGCCTTGGTTGGGTTGTGAACCTGGACACCAGGTCCAACAGGCACAACAGTGCCAGGGAGCAAGAGACCATGTACAGAATAGGACCCAGGTGCCCAACAGAGAAGTCCAGGGCATGCCATCCCACACCTGCAGTGGTCTACACTTCTCTCAGTGCACAGCAGGCTCCCTCCCCATTGCCCCAGCACTCCCATTGGGAAGGCTACCCCTGCCCCCCACCCCCAACTCACGCATTCTGGGCACTGCCACCCCCGATGAAGCCATAGCGATCAGTCTGGCGGTATGGGGGAACCCCATTGAGCTCAGAGTCAGAGCCTAGTGAGCTGGAGTCCTCATGGTGCTCCAGGGCCAAGCTGAAGGCATCCGACAGGTCCTCCAGGGTGCTGTGGCTGGAGGAGTCAGCAGATGACATGGTACTGGTCGCCATGCCCACGAGAGTGCCCTGTAGGAGGGAGAGAGGGCCACAGTGAGCGTGAAGCAGGGCAGGGCAGGCCAGGACCAAGCACCCACAAGAGACCCTCACATAGTCTCTCACCACAGCCTACCCCACTCTCTCCCCAAAGGAACTATCCACACCCCACCTCCTAAGCCTCCCCCTCACCTGCATAGGCCATGCCCACCTATGCCCCTGCACCTCACCCCTCCAGACCTGTCTGTCCACAGCTCACACCCTCTTCCCTTTCTAGGTCTGTCCATTACAGGTCCTCCTTCCCCTATCACCGTAGTCTTTCTGTTTAGGGTGTTGCAGCCTCTTACCCACAGCATCAACCCTGGACCCCATTCCCCATGGGGTCTTCTTGCACAGCATCCCATGGCTGGTGCCTTCTCTGGGTCTGCCCATTTCCCCCAACACCCCAGCACAGGACCCCATCTTTCCCCATCTATGTGTGTTCAGTGTGTATGGGACATGCTGGGGCTGTCTTGCTGGCCATGCAGCATGTGTCCCACCCCTCACCCATGCAGGCTCCCCCAACATCTATTGGCAAGCCCTCATTGCTAGGTCTCCCTACATTCAGTGCTTGGGGAGTTTCTCAGAACATCCCCTCGCGTCTGTCCACATACCCTGTGCTCCAGTCTTCCCCAGGATCCCACTCACCTTCCTTGGCCTCTAACTTGTGCCCTGCGCTGGGCTTGGGGGCTTTCCCGATGCAGGATGCTGTGTCTGTGTATCTGTCCCTTGCTGGCACCTCACCCCCAGAGCACGTCCTGCAAGCTGATTTCCTTCCCACAAGTCATTTCCTCCTGCACCTGATACCGCTGAGGCGGCAGGCAGTGTGTGTGTGGGGCGCAGGGGCCCATGGGAAAGAGCATGCAGGGAGGGGGCAGGTCCCCTAGAGAGGCGGTGCATGGTGTGGACAGCTGTCCTAGGGGAGGACACATGGCACAGGATGGTGGCAGGCACCCTAGGGAGTGCATGAGGAGGGCAAGGTGTGATGGGCTGGCTGGCAGTGACCTGGCCCAGAGGTTTTGAAAGGGCAAAAGATGATCGGAGGACTTGGGATTCCTTTTCTGCACCAATCAGTCCCCAGAGACTCACTGTCCCACAGGTGCAGGAGGCTTTAGACTGTTTAGTAGGGAGCATATGGTCTTCAGTACTAGACCTCCACAGTGGCTACTACCAGATACCTCTGTGGGAAGAGGACAAAGAGAAGACTGCTTTTATTTGCCCCTTGGGATTCTATCAATTTGAACGAATGACCCAAGGGATATCCGGGGCTCC
Organism: Crocodylus siamensis; assembly: GCF_052110815.1. Taxonomy (NCBI): domain Eukaryota; kingdom Metazoa; phylum Chordata; order Crocodylia; family Crocodylidae; genus Crocodylus; species Crocodylus siamensis. The sequence goes on along the minus strand of NC_143396.1, from coordinate 169,153,144 downwards.
TGCCACCTTCTAGTGACTAAGGCAGAAGGTGGTTGGGGATATGCATGTGACCCAAGTACTGGTTTATTTAGATGACATTATTGTTTTTGGAAAGACCCCGGAGGAACACGAAGAACGGCTACTCTAGGTACTTGATCGGCTGGAACCTGCTGGACTTAAGTTGGCCATTGATGTATATTCTGCCAGGCCTCTGTGAAGTACATAGGACATATTGTATCACAGGAAGGGGTCAGCACTGATCTGGAGAAAATGCTGTGACCACCTGGCCTTCACCCAAGAACTTTAGGGAACTGAAAAGATTCCTGGGATTTGCGGGTTTCTATCAGTGATTCGTTAAAGACTATGCTACAATAACCAGACCTTTAAATGTCCTAACTCGGCCTTCCCTACATGACATCAAACAGCAAGAACAGTTGCCAAAGTACTGTGGGAAAAGTACTTCTCCGTGTTTGGGCTGCCCGCCAGACTCCACTCCGATCAAGGGTGAGATTTTGAGAGCCGGTTGTTGCGTGAAGTACTGACAGTGGCTGGCATACAGAAATCAAGGACTACATTCTACCACCCCCAAGGGGATCCCCAACCCGAGCACTTCAGTCACACCCTCTTGAATATGCTGGGTACCCTCCGGCAGGAACAGAAGGCCACATGGAGCCAGCATATCGCATACCTGGTGCATGCCTACAACTCCACTAGAAATGACGCAACAGGGGTCAGTCCGTATTTACTCATGTTTGGGAGGGAGCCCTGGTTACCCATAGATTTGTGCTTTGCGGTAGACCAAGTCTACCAACAACATTTGACTCATGGTCAATATGCACAACAGCTTTGGGACCGCCTCCGTTGTACATACCGACTGGCAGCCGAAACTGCTGGAAGAAACCAGTAACACCATAAGTGGCTTTATGATGCTCGCGTGCGTGAGCAAGGGTTACAAGAAGGAGACCAGGTGCTGCTGCAAAACCTGGGGCTAACTGGGAGACACAAAATCACTGATCGGTGGTGGGCTGAACCCTATACAGTGGTGTGACAACTGGGAGACCTCCCAGTATGTGAAATCTCCCCTGAGTCTGGACCGGGTCTAAGTTGCGTGGTCCACTGGAACCTCCTGCTTCCTATTGGTGAATTGGTGGGGCCCCCTCTGCCCAAGAGAGACCTGCGAGAAGAGAGGCCTAGGTCTCCCCATAGGAGGCCTCGTGCCACCAGCCAGCAGTTGTACCTGCAGCTCCCCTGGAGGACTCGGACTCTGACTGATGGTACCCTGCTGACTTACACCCAAGCTTAGGACCTGCCACTCCTTAGGGCGAAGGGGAGACGGGGACTGCTGCTCGTGGGGCCCTGTCTGGCGAGACTGAAGGAGAAAACATCCCTATGCCTTTACCTGCCAGTGGGGCAGACTCCTCCAGTGAGAGGGAACCTGAGCTGACAGGGCTTCATGGAGTCCTGCCCCACACCGCACCCCACAACCAAGATGGGAACTTCGGCCAGTCCATCGCTTCACCTACGATGCCCCGGGGGTGCTGGGGGAGGTCCCCATCGCTGCCCCTTGGGTCCAGTAGTCCCCCAGGCTGAGGCCTGCGCTTCACCCCGGACGGTGGAGGGTTCCGCAGGGGAGGATGAGAGGGCTGGCTGGCAGTGACTGACCGGGGGGGGGTTTGACAGGGCAAAAGACAATTGGAGGACTTGGGATTCCCTTTCCGCACCAATCAGGCCCCAGAGACTCACCCCCCGTGTCCCCTGATTGGCCCCGTGCGTCACCTGGAGGGGGCTAAAAGGGGCAGCGTGGGCTGACTCAGGGGAGAAACCAGTGAGGAACAACAAGGAAGAAGCTTCACAGAGCTGAGCCAGGAGCAGTGCCCCAGAAGAGCCTGAAGGAGCAGGACCCGCAGGCAGCAGTGGGACCCTCAGCAGTGCGGTGTGCGGCCGGCAGGAAAGGCTCCCCACTGGGCTCCAGGATCCCCTGGGAGAGGCTGTGGCCAGCAGGAGAGGCTCCCTAGCTCCAGCAAGGATCTGAGCAGCGACCTGAGAGGTTCCCAGCTCTGCTTCCAGCTCCTCCAATCACAGGTCAGGTGGCTCAAGTGAGGCTGGGGCTCTGGGAAGGTCAGGACCCCTAGCAGGTTACAGCAGTGCCACCAGTGTTGGCAGTATTCTTGCCTGCTACATGAGTAGATCTGGGTTCAAGTCCCAGCTGGGGTGAGTGAGCTAACAAGAAGTAAACCTTCTTGCAGTGGAAAGGGGCCATTGTGTTTTCCCATCTTCCTCCCTCTCCAGGTACCAAGGCCCTGTATTTCTTTGACATTTTGCATTTTGTGCCTCTTTTATATTCCACGCAATAGTATTGTTTGTTCTGCTGTTTGTGTTTTATGTTTTGTTAACTCTGTTTTTTGTCAATGATTGTTAGTGTCTAACCTTTGTTGAATCCTGCCCCCTTGGGGCATTGCAGTGTCCACTATACCCTCTGATTTATGCCTGTTATGTTCCTAGTATTAAAAGGTATATGGTTAAGTCCCCATTGGTGGTCTGGCTCTGCTCTATAGGGGGAGAAGAGTCCCTATACCTCCCACAGCGCTTGTGCACCTGCTCTGATCCCTTCAGTTGGAGAGGAGGTACCTCTTGGTGTACCGCCTGGGTTACAAAGGTCTCAGGAGTAAGCAGCCAGGGGGGCTGGGACTCAAGGCAGGAGGCACTCACTCTTTCCTTCCACCTGCTGACTGAGGCGGTACTGCAGTGACTGGGAGCTCCTCCCACAGCTCTCACCCCCTACATGGCACTGTGCCATGGGTGCAAGGCAGACAGTGTCACAGGGGGCTGTATGGTGGTGATGGCCTTAAGACCATGAGCCAGGCATTGACATGGGGTGCTGGGGGTGGTGCTGAGCCCCCATGGCAGTGTGGGATGCTAGCAGTGGTAGGAAGTGCCTGCAGTGATTGCCAGGCAGTGGTGTGGGGGTGGGAGCCTCCTGCTGGGCACTGGCACTGTCTGGCCCCTAGTGGCACTGGGTGGCAGCCGTAGGCATGGGTAGATCTAGGATTTTGAAAAGTAGGGTACAGGTGGTGTGGCACATTGTCACATACAACATAACACTCTTTTTCTCCAACTAAAGTGAAACTAGGAGCTTTACAAATATGCTAGGGGGCTAGCACGACAGTATTCAATTTGAGATCCAAGCAAAAGCAAACACGGTATAACTGCTGGAATGTGTACTGATTTCCTAGATGATAGGAAACTTTAAGCTTTAAAAAAGCACACCAAATTTGACAAAACACAGTCACAGTCAGAAAGTATCTCATCAGTCACAAAGCCATCACAGTTCAATCAACTCAAGTCTAGCATTCTTCTGCTTCTTGACAGTGCCTCCAGTACTTCACCGTCAGCCACCTGAGATAGTACGACCACACAGGGGCTAACGTTTTTTGGCTAGAGTGGAAGAGTCTGCTAGGCTATGACCCAGAAGAGAGAGGTGACCAGGCCTCTTATGGATTAAGATCCAGTGTAGTCCCTGTACTGGTCTGTTGCCAGGGCCGAGATCACTTTTGAATGGCAGTGTGCAATGGTGGGTGCAGACCTGTGCAATGCACTGAGGACAGGACACCTTATGAGAGTCCACTATAGCCTCCCAGTGGGATGATCTTGGCTACACACCTACTTTATGGAAATGGCAGACACCTCCCCAGCTTGCTCCTTTGGCCTGTTGGCTAAGGGCAAGCAAGACTCGGGGACATCTGAACCCCAAGACCTCTGGGCTTGGGCCTGTACATAGGATGCCAGCCAATGGATTTGGGGGTATCTGAAGCCTCAAGCTGAAGAGTCTGGGATGGAGGATACAGTGGCAGCGCCACATGGATTCGAAATATTGAGTTTGGCACAGTTGATAGGCTTCGGAACCGATTTGGCAAATTCAACCTGAAACATGAAATTAAAAAAAATTAAAAAGACAGAGAGCGGCAGCAACATTGCAGAGCAGTGCTGTAGCAATGAAGTTTGGTGCCCTGGGCAAAGCCCACAGCAGCAGCTTGCCTTTGCCCCACACACAGATCCAGAGGGCACACGCCTCCCCCCCACGCTTGCCCAGGAGTGCACGCAGCGGCGGAGCTGTCCTCCCTCCATCCCTCCCAAAACAAGCCACTTGCAGCTCTGTCCCACTCCCTGCCCCGGCTGGCAGCACCTGTCAGCGCCCCTTCACTTTGCTGCCCAGGGCAGTTGCCCCACTTGCCGCACGCCCCCTTTGCAGAGGAAAGGGCTGTCTGAACAATGGAAGGCCTAGCCTGCTGAAAAAGAGAGGGAGGCATTCACACCCGCGGAGTGAAGAGAGATTAGCAAGAAAAAGGGAGACGCCAATGAGCCATGAAGTCAATTGAGGTCCTCTGCGCCCCGCCCTGATCTCTGCACCCAGCCGGTTCCCAGGACCCGCCAGACCACCGCCGGAGGATGGGCTGGGGCCATCCGGGTGTCCCGTCCTCTCTTGATACGAAACGGGACGACTTTACGTCCTCTGTAGAAAACTAGAGGACATGGAGTTTCGTATCAAGAGTGGACAGAAATGCCCTCTACGGCGGCCACCTGTGCGCGCGCGTCGCGGAGGGGCCGGACCGCTGTCACCCCTGCGCCACGGAACCCGCCGGCCGGCTGCAAGGGCACCCCCGGGCCGCAGGGGGCGCTGCGCGGCGGGGCGGGGCGCGAGGCCAGGCGGCTCGGGGGCCCCGCCCCACCCCGTCCCGCCCGCAGATGGGGCGGGGCGGGGCGGAGGCAGCGGGCGGGGGTGCGCAGGCCGGGCCGGGTAGCTATGGCGGACGGCGAGAAGCTCAACCTCGACTCCATCATCGGCCGCCTGCTGGAAGGTGCTGCGGGGCCGGGCCGGGTCGGGGAACTGAGGCAGGGCGCAGTGGGCGGCCCCCTTGGGGCTCGGCTGGGCCTTCCGGGGCGGGGCGGAGGGGAACGTGCTGCAGGCGCCGGGACGGGCCTGGGGCGGGCGGCAGGGCTGCGTGTGCACGCATGCACGTGCATGTGGGTGGGCGTGGGTGGGCGCGTACGTGTGGGTGTGCGCCTGCATGTGTCCGTGCGTGCGGGGGCGGGGAGGCACTGCCCCCCGGTGACCCGCCCCCGTGGGCCGCCCCGCTGCAGTGCAGGGCTCCCGGCCGGGCAAGAACGTGCAGCTGACGGAGAACGAGATCCGTGGCCTGTGCCTCAAGTCGCGGGAGATCTTCCTGAGCCAGCCCATCCTGCTGGAGCTTGAGGCGCCGCTCAAGATCTGCGGTGAGCCCTGGGGCCCACCGCCACCCTTGTCCATGCATCTTGCCCCCCAGCCCTAGCTTTGGGACAGTGGGTTCCCCTGCGGGAGGTCGCAGCAGGTCCTGGGGGCCCCTGGCTGTTGCTGGCAGGGATCAGAGCAGTCCCACCTGCACTTTGCTTTCCGTTGCTCCCTCCAGTCCAGCCCTAAAGGTAGAGGGTTCCCCTGCGAGAGGTCCTGGGGATCTCTTGCTGAGGCTGGCTGGGTGCAGGGATCGGAGCAGCCCCCCCCCCCCACACACACACACACATCCTTGCCCCCTATTGCCACCCTTACCCCATTTGTGGGGATGGTGCGTTCCCCTGTGGGAGGTCTTGGCAGGTCCTAGGAATCCCTTGCTGATGCTGGCAGGGTAGGGGGATCAGAGTGGTCCCTTGACTCCGGCTGCGATCTGGGGGGGTGCGGGGAGGAGGACATAGGATCTCTGGGCAGGGCTGGTGGGGACAGCATCGGTTCCTTGCTGGGCTGGGGGTTTCTGGGTAGTTGGTAGGGAGGTTGGGGAAGGTCTGTGTACTGAGGGTGCCATTCCACCCTGCGCTCTCCAGGTGACATTCATGGGCAGTACTACGATCTGCTGCGGCTCTTCGAGTACGGGGGCTTCCCGCCTGAGAGCAACTACCTCTTTCTGGGTGACTATGTGGACCGGGGCAAGCAGTCATTAGAGACCATCTGCCTTCTGCTGGCCTACAAGATTAAGTACCCTGAAAACTTCTTCCTGCTGCGCGGCAACCACGAGTGCGCCAGCATAAATCGCATCTACGGTTTCTACGACGAGTGTGAGTGTGATTTCACCCCCCTCCCTGCCCCCATCTACCTGGACACATGACTGTTCCCAGTTGTGTATGAGCCTGGGCCGTGCTGTGAGTATGCAAACATCAACTGCATCTGAGTGCTAATGACCCTGGGCCCTTACCATTGCAACCTCTGCCTGCCTTCAGGTGTGAGTGTACACCTAACTGCAAATATGCAAACATCAACCACGCCTACGCCCCATACTCGCATCCCTGCAGTTGAGGGTATCAGCTGCATCTCTGTCTTGTGCAACAAATTTCTTACCCTACCACACTCCCAGTCACAAGGGTGCACTTCCCAGCTGCAAGCATGTGGGCATCTGCTCTGGGGGCAGCTGATGTGAGTGTGGTGCCTTCCAACCATGAGGGGGCTGCTTGTCCCATCTCCCATGGTGGCCCAAACCATGTGACCCTCTGACCTGGGTCTGCCTAGAAGGGAGTGTGCACCCCAGGAGAGGCAGATACTGTTGGGTGGTGGGACCAGAAGGGGCTGCTGCTGTTGTGAGGCTCCCATCCCAGATACTGTGCTTTGCAGGCAAGAGGCGCTACAACATCAAGCTCTGGAAGACATTCACTGATTGCTTCAACTGCCTGCCCATTGCTGCAATTGTGGATGAGAAGATTTTCTGCTGCCATGGAGGTGGACAGTGCCCAGGCCCCTAGACCTTGTGATCGGGAGGGGGAGAGGGAGTCCTTTCTACTATGAGGCACTGCTGGGGTTGGGTTAGGGTTGGGGTCTGGGGGGGAGAGGCTCCGCAGGGCTGTGTGGGGGAAGAGGGTTGCTGGGGGGGCGGTCATTGGGGATGCTCTCCAGCAGATCAGCTCCACCCCCTGCTGGGGTATGAGGTCTCACAGCCTTATCCCCCTTTCTTCCCAGGGCTGTCACCTGACCTGCAGTCAATGGAGCAGATCCGGCGGATCATGCGCCCCACGGACGTGCCGGACCAAGGCCTGCTGTGTGACCTGCTCTGGTCTGACCCTGACAAGGACGTGCAGGGCTGGGGCGAGAACGACCGTGGTGTCTCCTTCACCTTTGGCGCTGAGGTTGTGGCCAAATTCTTGCACAAACACGACCTGGACCTCATCTGCCGGGCGCACCAGGTACCCTGTACCCTGAGATGGAGCCGTATTCGGGGAACTTGAGGGTGGGCTAGCAAGGGGCTGCAGGTCAGAAGTGAAAAGCAGAGCTGTGAAGAGAGCCTGTGGTTGGGATGGCAGAGAGCTATAGAGGAGGCGGCAGAGTCAGGGCTCCTGTGTAGGTTCCCTGCATCTGGCGGTGGAAGGGCTAAGTTGAGTTCCTGGTGCCCAGCTCTTCATTGTCCTTCTGCCTCAGGTGGTGGAGGATGGTTATGAGTTCTTTGCCAAGCGCCAGCTGGTGACACTCTTCTCGGCCCCCAACTACTGTGGCGAATTTGACAATGCAGGTGCCATGATGAGCGTGGATGAGACCCTCATGTGCTCCTTCCAGGTAAGCCTCAGGCCAGGTCTCCCCCACTGCTGGCCGCCCGCCCCCCCCCGGCAATGAGCTGAGTTCTCACCATACTGGCATAGACTCAGAGCTGGGTTGAATTTCCCTTCCTCTGACCATGCAAGCATCTGCTTGTCTCCTGCAGAAAGCCTTGAAGAGGGAGGAGTTGGGTCTTGGAGTGGGGTTGCTTCTGGCCTGTGGGCTCATGGGACAAGAGACTCCCAGGGGCTCTGAACCCAAAGTACTAACCCTGCTGCTTTTTGGGGGAGGGCACTTGTCCCCCAACCCAGGCTAGAGATGCTGTCCTCCAGCCAGTGCCTCAGTCTGTTCTCGGGGTCTAAGGTACAGCAAACTATGCCCTCTGCTTGACCCAATTCTCTTCCCCAGATCCTGAAGCCAGCTGACAAGAATAAGGGCAAATACGGGCAGTTCAGTGGCCTGAATCCTGGTGGGCGCCCGGTCACACCCCCGCGCAATTCGGCAAAGGCCAAGAAGTAGTGGCTGTGGAGCACTCTTTGCTGTGCCTGCTCCACCAGCTCTGCCCACCATGGCTATACTGCCCAGGTTCACGTTGTCTGGGGCTGCCCGGTAGAGCTGAACCAATCCCTTTTTTTTAAGAAGTAAACTATCCCTCTGGGAGTTGATACCAAAAATCCTGCTCTGTGGGGGAGGGGGCTGGGAGGGCCTCTGCTGGGAGGGGGAACAAGAATTTTTTTTTGGATAGTCCTTTTTTGCCAACTCAGCCCCCGTCTCCCCCATTTCCATCCGATACTCAGTTTTTTGAATAAATGTTTAACATAAATTCTTAACCTATGGCCTTTGCCTGCTTTAGTTTTCAAGCCAGTGACTGGAGGAAGGAAGCATCTAGCTTTCACTTCCAGATCAAAGTTTACTCATCATTAGATGATGCCACCAGCCTTTGTTTCCCATCATCCCCGTGCTAGACAGGGGCAGCTGGGTCTTGAATGTTCTCCTGGGGTCTTCCTACCCTCACTTGTCCATGAGTTAGAGGTGTGTAAACATGTAGCTGCTGCATGCCACAGGACTAGGGACCGAAAACCAGAAGGTATGCTTTGTACCCTGTGGCTCAGCTATGGGGAGTGGGACTTGAAGAGGCCACTAATTTCTGCCCTGTACTGTGGAGGGACCTCAAGAGCCTGGAAGTACTGGCCATGTAGTAGGAAAGGGACAGCCTAGGGGCTCTCTGCTTCAGGGTGGCACCTAGACATGGACATGTAGGGCCACAAGAGCTGGCATGTGTGGGCAAGCAGGACTCTGGCCTGTGCTGCTGGCCCAGCCCAGGGCATCACACTACCTCAATTCAGAGATCTCCAAATAGAGGGGGAATGACATGAGAAAGCAAGCAGTACATAGCTGTATCAAGGGGAGACATTCTGCAGGGGGTGGTGTATGTGTGAGAATCTTGTGCTTTGGGTTGCTAGCAGGGTTGCACTAAGCTTCAGTGGTGGGGGCTCTGCAGAGCATGCACAGCCCAGCCCTTGAACTCTGCTTCAGTTGTCCACAAGTCTGGCTCTGTGCCTGGCCCTCTGCGTGCCAAGGCAACTCTCGGGAATTAACAGCCCAGCCTTGAGCCGGGCTTAGCCCAGGGGGACAGCGCCAGTTGGCTGCCTTGGGACCGCCTCCCCTGGCACTCACAGCCTTGGCCAGGGAGCAGGGGGCCAGTCCAGGGAGAGCTGCAGAGCAGGGGCAGGAACCCTGAGCCTGAAATAACTGGCCTGGTCCCTTTGGAGGGGCAGGGATCAGGCCTGGAGTTCGTGGAAAGGAGCTGCTGTGGGGGCCAGCTGCCCTTAGCCCCCATTTAGTGGGATTTGTTTGTGGGGAGGATCTGACTGGCCTGACATTATGCTCATCCCCTTCAAAGGGACTCTGAACCAGTGCTCCTTCTACCTCCGGACCAGCATTATGGGGTGGGGATGAGAGGGGAGGTTGACTGCCCCAAATCCCAGCAGCTGCTCCCCAGCCACAGTGTATCACAATTGGTTTATTTGTATTGTCTGCTCCCACACTGTCTCTACTGTAGGCCCGCAGGGCTCCAGTGCTGGGGGGAGGGGGGGGGCGGAGTCCAGCCGCTTTTCCATCTTCAAAATGCTCCTGGGAAGAAAATAAGCTGGGAGAGAGGAGAGTAGTCCTGGCTCAGCATTCGCCCTCACTGTCTTCAGCCAGCACCTCTTGGCTGGGGGTAGGGTGAGCTCTGGCCTGCGCCTGTATCAGCACTGACCCGAAGAACAGGGAGCGGAACTGGGGAAGAGATCACAATATGAATGGTGAGGCTACCCCTAGCAAATACTCCCACTCCAGGTAACAGCTGGCACAGTGCCTGCCCTACCCAGTCTCTCTCATGCATTACATCCTCCCATCCTTCCCCTAATTCTAAAAAGACAATCACATCCCCTCTCCCCACCTCAGCTTTACTGGATTTGTGCCCCTTCCAGCCCAGCATCCCTGCAAGCCCAGGGCTACACCAGCCCAGACCTTTTTTTGCGGGGGCGTCCCTGGCACAGCCCCATCTTCGTCTTCGTCCTTGTCACTATCCAGAGTGCTTCTCTCTACCTCTAGAGCAGTGGCTGGACTGGGGCATCGCATGGGGAAGGTGGGGCTTGGAGGTGGTTCTGCCCCCTCATCACCAGTGGTGGTTTCCATGGCGATCATGTAGGACTCAAGGTCATCAGCAGCAAAGTCTTCATCAGGGGCACGTTTGTGGCAGGCACTGTTGGGAAAGGTTAGGGCTATGGGATGAAGTCTGGCCCTCACTCTGCAGGAAAGAGGCTCCAACTCTGCCCAACTTTGGGGCTAGGGCACCAAAGAGTATTCCCCACCATAGTGCCAGCACACATCTCCTTCCATAGCCACTGCTGGATGGCACCTGAGTCTGCAGACAACCTGGGCAGCAACCTGAAGAAGGCAGAGCCACTTAGAATGAAGCTGTTTGCTCTGATCCTTAGTCATAGGAGGTCAGAGACAACTGCTGTGAACTGCATCATTGGTGATCATCTCAGGATTAACATCCTGCTCTTGTCAATCCCTACAGTCCCGAGCAGTCACCAAACCCTCCCCCAGTCCAGCATGCCACTCCCAACCCAACAATTAATGTGCCACAGCATGATGGGAGTAGCTGGGCCAGGGACAACCTCAGCACATGCCTGTGTATGCTGTTCAGGTGCAGAGGGAGTTTCTGGGTTTGAGAACCCTGGGGCCCAGCTTACCCGTTGGCTGTCTGGGCCTGTGAGCTGGCACTGGAGTCAGCCAGGGTGGCCAAGACCAGGTGCACTTCAAGCAGGGGGTCCTCCAGGGAGAACACAGCTGGCCTGCAGAGAGAGCATGGGGTGAAAATGGGTGCAGCTGGGACCCCACAATGAGAACACAGGAGTGGAGGGAGGGGAAACTAGGCCTGGAGAGAGAGATCATGGACATGTCACTAACAGAGCTATTATCCTGTAGGGCAAGGGCCTAAGGCTCCCCAGGGGCTCAGCAAAGGGATTGGGAGGATGAGGCAGGTGTCAGAAGCCCCAGCTTGAGAGCCAGCCAGAAGCACTGCAGAGGAGCAAGCCCCACCATCACCCATGAGCTCCTAGGTGCACAGGGACATGCACAGGAGCTGGAATGCTCCACCCCAGGGGGCCAGACATACCTGCCAGGTGTGTCAAAGTGGATGCTGAGGGGCAGGTTTGAGGACTCAGCGAAGCTCAGGAGGCCCTGGGAAGAGGCAGAGAGGGGCTGAATGTGGAACCCCACCTGGGTGGGCTAGAGGCCAGGGCCAGGAAAGGGGGGCAGGCTGGCTCACCCGGAACTCCTTGAGGCAAAAGGTGATCTGTGTTTCCTGCGGCACTCGCACATCCTGGAACTCATCCTCAGAGAGGCACAGCTCAGTCACCATGGTTTTGCTGGGCTCTGGGGGCGGCAGATGGGCTCAGCAACCAGTTACCTGCTTGGCATAGGGCTGCAGGCACCACCAATGCACGCCAGGGAAGAGCCCAGAGCCAGACCCACCCAAACACAAGTAAAACCTCCTGCTCTGGAGACACCAACCCCTTGACTGAGGTACCACGGGAAGGGGCAGGGGCCTTTCCTTCTAGGGGATCCTGATTCTAGTCTGGCCCCGAGACAGGGGACCTGGCTGGCTGGGGTGAAGAATGGGGTTTGGGATCTTCCCCTTGCAAGGGAAGACACTGCCTGGCCTCCTGTCAGGCCTTGCTGTCTGCCCTAGGAACCCATCCCCACAGGGCTGTGGGAAGCTCACCTGTCTCCTCATCCACATAGTTGCGCAAGCTCACCTTCCCACTGGGGCCAACCCCCAGCGTCACTTCAGCCAGCATTACCGGGAAGTGCACCACAGCATCCACCAAGACCCTGCCACCAGGAAGGGCAGGAGCTGTCAGCCAGAGGAAGCAGACTGGGCACAGCCACCCCCTACCTTCCCTAGTTCCGATTCCTCCCCAAACCCTTTAGTATCCCGGGCTGACGGGTGGCACTCACCGGGCAGAGGCGCAGAGAGTGCTGGTGCAGAGCTGCTTATCAAAGATGGCCTGAAGCAGCTCGCACTCTTGGAATGACAGGTTGTGAGTCTTGGTGACACCTGCCAGGGGTGCCAGGATGATGGCTCAGCTTGGAGGTGCATGACTGCAGCCTACCTCCCTGAGGCAGCCCTGCTTCTGGGGTTCCCCTGCCTAATGCACCTCCTCAGGTCCTGCCCCAACCCACATCAAGGATCAAAGCTGTAGCTCTCACTCCTGTAGGTCCCCCTCCCTGCCTCAGCACTTACTCCCACTCACCCATCAGACCTCTTCTCCCCACCCACTATGGGCTCCTACTCCCAGCCTGACCCCCTGTCCCCTCACATACACACCTGCTGTACTATGTCCTTTCAAGCTACAAGAACCCTTGCAGGGTTCACCCAGGGTTCTTCACAGCACAGTCACACACCACCCCCACCCCATCCCTGGGGCTGCCCAGGCGTGGGATCAACGCTCACCGTATTTGCAGTGCAACTGTACAACCAGCCGGCTGGCCCGGGGGTTCAGTGAGATGAGGCATTTGCTTACCGTCTTCTCCAGTGAGGGCAGCGATCGGAAAATGGCCAGGAATGTCTGGGGAGGGGCAGGCAGCATAGGCACAATGCAACTGGCAAGGAACCTCAGTCCTGGCTCCCAGCCCCCCATGTCTCTATATACCACAACCCTACATAAGAGCTGGGATAAAGCCCAGGGGGAGTTCTGTCTCTCAGCCTCCCTCCCACACTATCGTCTAACTGCCTAAACCCTACTCCCCTTCCAAACCTAGGGCAGAACCCAGGAGTCCTACAGATCCACTCCAGGAAAGTTTTCCAGAGAGCAGCAGAGGAAGAGCAGGACAGGCATGATCCCTGAGGCCCGTTGGCTAGCCCCAGTCAGCAACATGCATCCCACAGCACTGCCCTGCGCGGAAGGAATCCTGGGGTCAGGCACCAGGTTGCTGAGCCACAGGAAGGGACTGGACCACCCCAAGCCTAGACCTCACTTCTCCTAGAACCAGCACTTTCCTTTGTGCCCTTACCAGGGAGCCTCCCCCTGCTCTGGATGCCCCCACCCTCCTGGGGACCCCCAGCAGCCTGACCTTCATGAGTATCTTGCAGCGGAAGAGCTCCCCATGGGCATCTGGACCCCCTGCCTCATACAGCTGGAAGAAGAGCGGGGCGAACAGGAAGCAGGCGTAGGCCGAGCGTGATGAGTTCACAGCACGTAAGGACAACTAGGGGTTGTATGGGTGTGAGATGCAACTCAGCAGCCTCTTCCCCATAACAGGCCAGTCCCCCAAACCTTCTCCCCCCACATCACCAGAAGAGCAGCAAGGGAGAAAAGTGGCCCCGTCACAGAGCAGCACCCCCTCCACCCACACACGCAGAAGGAGTTGTGGGGGGACAAAACTGATCCCAGCCCACACCAGCCCTCTGCTGGGAGAGCTGGGGAGACCATGATGGAGCAGCCCCACCCACTGCAGACCAGCCCCTCACTCGCCTGCAGGCAGGGCTGGCAGAAGGAACCCACCCACCGTTGACTCACAACCACCCCAATGTCTCCCCTGCGCAGCTCACAGAGAGGCACCCACCCCCAGGCCACAATCCAGCCACAAGGCCCCTGCGATGCCTCCCCTGACCTCCTGTCTCCTGACAGCCCCTTCCTGCTGTCCGACCAGCCTCAGCAGGCCCTACTCACCCCGTTCTCTGTGGGCTCCAAATACAGCTCGTCACCGATGCGGGACAGGGCATGCACGGCCTTGCCAAGGACTGGGCAGGAAGAGGCAGGTACTGAGTGAGGCAGGGGCTACCCTGCCCCCCAGCACAGGTCTGCTCCACCCCAGCCACACCAGGCCCCCACGCCCCCCAATGCAGCCCCTAGGGGAACCCACCACCTGCCCTGCCCCACGGCCCCACCCCACTGGTGCCCCCTGGAAGACAAGTAGCCCTGGGCCCTGCCCTGGCACCCAGTGGGGCCCCCACACTCACCTTTCACATTTCCCCCGACAACGACACACTTCATGGCTGTGCAGCCAGATGCCTCGTGCCTGCCTGTGCATGCAGTCTTTTTGCCCGCTGCTGCACAGTGCAGCCTGGGGGTGTGGGGCCTGGAGCAGGGGCCAGCTGCCCTGGAGAGGAAACAGGGGCACACCAGGCCCGGGGACCGCCATCAGCCCCAGCAACATGGAGACCACCCCCGAATGCCCCACCAACATTCCACGCCCCCCTCCAACATTCCATGCCCCCCTCCAACGTGAATCCGAATGGTCGCACCCAAACCCCTCCCCACACCCTTCAAGACCCGAGTGATCTCATCTGGAACGCCCCCCCCCCCCCAGGGACCCCAGTTGTCTTATCTGAACAACCCTGCTAGTAGAGCTGAATGGTCTCATCCAACACGCCCCCTTCCAAGGGACCCCCGTAGTTCCGCCTTCCCCTCCAAAAGGACCCCACTGGCCTCACTTAACACCCCTCCAGCAGGCACCGCAGTGGCCTCACCCAACGCTCCGGGCAGAGGGACACTAATGGTAATGGTCCCGTCCAATCCCCCCACCAGACACCCCAGTGATCTCGCCCACCCCCGCAGCAAAGACCCAGGCAACCTCGCTCTTCCTACCCAGCCGCTACTCCCGGCTCTTCCAGCACTTCCCGGGCAAACCGCCTCCCCCTTCCCATTGGGCGACCGCGGCCTCCATCCCGCCCCTTCGCCCGTCCTATTGGCTCCGTGGTCACATGAAAGGGGAGTCTGAAGCTGCCTCGCGTCACGTGGCGATGGCGCCGGGCCGGAGCTGTGCCCAGGACCAGGCGCGGTGCGGGCCCCTCCCCTCCTCTGCGAGGGGTGGAGCCTCGCTCTGACCGCATCCCTTGTCAGTGGCCGGGCGGGCCTACACCGTGTTGTAATTGGAGGAGGCCAACGCCACGGATTGGCTAGGAGCCCGGATTGACAGAGCGGCAGACCAACGGGACCTCGAATGTAGGAGGCGGGACGCGAGGGAAGGGGTCCCTTTAGAGCTGCTTCCCGCCAGTGACCGCCCCCCCTTCCCCTCGGGTAGGGTCCAGGCTGCACGGCACTTGGCCTTGCCCTGCCCCCATGGGCCAGTGGAGTGAGGCTCCTCTTGTCTCCAGCAGCGAGCTGCCATGGCACTGCCAGCACCGCACGTTCCTCTGGCACGTGGGCAGGGGCGTGGCCCTGCAGGGCCTTTTCTGCCAGCCCAACCCCCCCCAGCCAAAGCCATCTTCCTCCAGCAGCTTCCTGGCCTGCTCCAAGTGAGTCCTGCACAGCAGTTTCTGCCCCACAAGGAGCGTGTGCCGAAGCACCCTTCCATCACCTCTGGGTGCCGCTCGTCACCATTGGGCCAAAGTGTAAATGTTTGGGTGGCTTCTCCTTCCCCCTTGTCTTCAGGCCCCACCCAAGGAGTCCCCGTGCAGCCCTGAGTGCATTGTGTGGCTATCATGGGGTTACTGTTGCATGATCAAAAGCATTTGGTCTGGAGCTAGCCTGTGGTGATGCGTGAGCCAGGCTGGGCTCAGGCTCCCTTCTTCTCCCATGGCCTTGGGGGCTGGGTTTGGCAGCCCTGATGGAAAAATTTATTTCCCCATGAGTCAGCAGATCTGCCTGTTCCCCACCAGCGGTGTTTCACGCGCTACAACGGGACGTTTTTTGCTGCTCACTGCAGCTGGGGTGGAGTGGAGGTGATGCAGTCCCTTCCTGAAACCTGGCCTTTGGGGCAGTCTCCCATGCCATCCTGGCAACTCTGGGCCCGTGCTTCCTTGTAGTGTCAAGACCTCCGCCAGGGTCAGTGGTTCTGGACTCTGTGAATTTTTTTGCAGGGGTGGGTGATTCTGTCTTGGATGGAAGAGATGTCTTGATTTCTACCTTCAAGTTTATTCTGCTGCCCATTACCACAGTATTGGTGAGGTGCCCCTGCCAGATCAGAGATGACGTCCCTTCTGAAAGAGGTAGGGAGACTGAGGAGGGACTTGGGGAAACTGGCAGGCCCTCATGGCACTGTCACAGCATCACCTAGTGGGGATGTCAGAGCAGATATGCCACAGTGGATCAATGGACCCTCTGTTCTGCAGGGACCCACCCCCTCCCTCCCTGCGCAACAGCGGAGAGCAAGAGAAGCTAGGATGAAGGAGCCTATACCCTGAGGAAATGCACTGGCCTAAAGGATGGGAACTAATAACGCTGAATAAATGGTCTCAGTGGAGATAGTCTGTACAGGAGAAGTAAGAAGGTGTTTGACATAATAAGCAGCCACTTCAGAATGACTTGTTCTTAAGTTGGAGCATTGGGCGGGGGGTGAGGGGCAGGTGGCAGAGGCATAGGCTATGCTTTGCTGGAACTTTGAAAATGCTGATTTTAAAGTTAGCTGAGTTAAGGCCCATCTGTCTCAGGCTTACTGATACCTACCCTCTAGCATCGATCATCTGGCTTGTTCTGTTGTTGCCTATGCATGCTGGAGCTTTCTGTAAGAGGGACCTGCCTTTGCTCTGTGTTTGTGCAAGGCATCAAACAGGACACGAATGGGATGGCAAGGAAGCCACTAGGTTAACCCTTCAAGAGCCAGAGAGGGGGCAGTACTGAGACTGGGGTCATTTCTTCTTCTTCGGTAAGTCCCGTAACTCCTTCCTTGATGTGTTTTAAATTCCAGGCCTTTTTTTCCCTTTCTTTTTCTCCATCTTGGTTCATACATTGAAGGTATGTTGCATAATATGGGCGGGGAGTCCAGGAATCCACAGTCCTCTCAGCATCTCCCAAAACAGGTGCAACTTGGTGTGTTCCATCATAGAGTCTCTCCCACCCTCACACTACAAGTCTGAATTGGCAGGACATCCCTTCCAGGCAGAGAAACTCCTTGGCTTCTCTGCTCAGGCTGCTGCAAGGGGGTCAGGTAGTGACCATTAGGATCATGGACACCAAGGACTAGGCCTAGACCCACTGAAGCTGTTACTCGAGATTTCCAAGCCTACAGGGACGAGAAGAACCAGAACTGGGTCCTTGTGTCTCTGGGATGGGCTCTGGGTTCAGCCCTCTTTCCCCACCCCCGCCTCAAGGAAGAAAGGAATCGGATTCCATGTTAGTGTCCGTTCCAACTCTTGAATAGCAGCCGGGCTCCTGTGGAGAGAGCATCCCCATGAGGGTGTCTGGCCTCAGGGCTCAGAGTTTTATGGGGCTGTGGATAGGACACAGCTGGCTGAAATCGTGACACACACACCTCGGTCATGTCCAAAGCCATGTGCACCCCCTCCCCTTCTCCTCTGACCTTCCAGATCCAGCACTGACTAGGCACAGGGGACAGAAGGGGAGAACATGAGGCAGGGAGTGGGGGGCATGAATCTGTGAAGCCCTCATGGTGGGTCAGGGAGAGTCCATAAACTCCTCCAGAGGACACTCGCACACACAAACAGGGCAGCCTCACTGTAGTGCAGCATTCCTAGCCCTGCGCTCAAACAGGGTCAGCCCCTGTATACTGCCTAGCTCTCTATGCTAGGCACAGTCAGCCCCACCATGGTATGGCCTCTCCAGCCTCCCCACTCACGTCTTGCTGCCCTCATTCCTTATTACTACTTCTTCACCACACCCTCACATAGGCTAAGCTTCGCCACACTGTTTCCCTATCCTGTGCTCATGCACAGGGTCAGCTGCCCAACCCTGATTCCCACAAGTTCAGCCCCAACCAGTAGTGCTGTCCCTATTACTTGTTCACAAAGATTTAGCCTCCCTGATGCTGTTTACCAAACCCTGAAATCACTCCATTTCATACCCATATAGGATCAGCCCCTGGAGCACCTCCTCCATCTCACACTTTCTCCACGCAGGCACCATACAACCCCATGCTAATGCTAAGTTGTCCCCATCAGGCCACTCTCCATTCACTCTTGCAGGATCAGCCCTCCCACTCTAGCACTACCGGTACTTGTTCCATGCATTCACACAGCCACAGCCCTTACCCACCCAGCACGTTCCTTGCCACACACAGAGGCAGAGTCAAGGCCTTGCCTCTAGTACTACACTGTCTTCTTGCACTCAGACTGGGTCAGTTCTACCCAGCGGGGTAGCTCAAGCATGTAGATCTGTTTCTTTATTTCTCTCTGTGCTCTCATTCAAGAGACAGACGCGCACAGCTGGGCTTTGGCTTCAGTTTGCTCTTCCATTTCGTATTTTACCCAGCAGGGGGTGACAAGTGCTTGTCACTGCACCAGGAAACAGGGAAGCCAAGAGTCTGCTCTGTGTGTGAAGAAATCCCCTGGCTAGTTCCCAGCAGAATCATACGGAATCCCCTTGGAAAGGAAAGGGACAGGGCTGCAGCCCAGTCCTCTGAAAACCCAGGCCTAGGCTTTCATTCAGGGAAGGATGGAAATTATGTAGGAGAAACCAAACAACAACTATGTACCAGAATGAACACACACTGAATATCTATCGGCAAAAATACCCAATTACTTGTGGGTGCATACTTCTCACTAGACAACCATAGCCACTCTCTCTTTGATTTCTCAGTTCTAATCCTCAAAGGGAATTTACAGAACACCTTTCATAGATGAGCCTACGAACTTCACAAATCTCCTGGATACAAAACATCATGGACTGAATATAGACTTTGGATTTATAGTATATTCTAATCTGCCTGCCATCTGATAACCCCAGGTAACCTGTCTGCATTTTACCAGCTGCATTCTATCACCAGTTCAACATTCCCCTGTTACCCCCAGCTACCTGTCTCATACCTGTTGTCTTCCATTCCCTCTGAACCTCACTGCCATGTATTTGCATTTTCAGAGACCTGCATTTTGCTTACTGGCTTCTGTTCTACCCAGAAGAGTGCACAAAGCACCAACAGACTCTCTATGCCTGAAGAAGGGTGTTTGGGCCTGAAAGCTTGCAAAGCACAATTTTTCTAACTATTTAGTTGGTCTAATAAAAGAGATCACATCTACCCAAAGAACCTTTGTCATTCAAGGGAGGAGGTGTTTAAGATGTTGGGAGGAGTTAAAGGGGAAAATGGAAGGGTCACTAGAGCTAAAGCTGCCTCTCTGCAGAGGTTCCAGTATTTGGGTGTGTGGTCTAGGGACAGGGGTTTTGGTGCCCCTGAGCTCTCTTAGTAGGATCAAGGCAATCATTTTACTCCCTCCCTCATTCCCTTCTCCAAGGGGACTAGGGACTTGGCTTCTACCCCTTTAGGTTGAGGATGGCCCAGAGCCCCCCTCAGAGGAATTATCCTTCTGCCTTTCAAGGAAGAGAGGAGAGGGGAATAATGGGGTGGTGGGACAGATGGACTGGAGTGCAGAGACAGCATAGACAGATAGAAGAGTTGGGAGCCCATGGGTAGAGAGGCAGGAGGGCAGAGAGGGGGCTGATGGGAAAATGAGGCTAGCTGGCGGAAGGAAAGGAAAGGCAGAGTGACCAGGGATGGGAATGAGCCCAATGGAAAGGTCAGCAGTGGGAGGCTTGGCTAGTGGTGGCGCCACTGGAGGGCGAATGTGCGACTCACACTCCCTGAGCTTGGCAGAAGGTGAGGTCAGCCGCCCACAAAGCTTCCTGTGACGTAACCCAGGAGCGGGGCGCCCAGGGGGCGAGGCAGGAGGAGCTCAGTTTGCTTGCCAAGAGGATAGGAGAGTTTGGCAGGCTGCCAAGGCGTGCGTTACCCACAGAGCCAAGCTGGCCAGGTGGAGCCCTTTGCTTTGTGAGTATCTGCTCCCACGCAGAGGATGTCCCAGGATGGTGCCATGGAGACAACCAGTGTCTTAAACAATGCAGCCGCCAGGCAGAGGAGGCAGGCTAGACTACAGGGCAGGCTTCTCAGACATACTTCCCTTGAGGACTGCCCACTGTCATGGGGCTGTCTCTTCCCTCATTCTGAAAGGCTCATCTCTGTGGCTGAGCAGAGATGCTTAGCAAAGGCCCCTGGACATTCTGTCTGCATTTCATCCGTTACTGGCCTGGAAACCACAGACAGGGCCCAAGAAGGCCATGGCATGCCTGGTTTCTCTTTGTCTCATTAGCATGGCATGTAGGCTGTGAGTGACCTGTCTCCATAGCTGGCCTGCAACTCATGAGCTGTCATTCAGACCAAGTCCTTTGTGATATATAGAACATCTTTGGTACAAATACTTCACTGTGAAATAATCTAGGTCTGGGATCCTGAGTGAATAGAAATCGAGGCAGCCTGCAAAGCAGAGAATAAGGGAACATGTACAGGAAGAGTCTTGCCTGAGTACTACAAAAGGGCATAAGAGGAAGTTGATGCTAGATGAGCATACAGTCACATAAAGTGCATTTCACGGTGCTGATCTGGAGCCTCAGACTGTCTGTTTCAGGCGTGAGGACATTGGTTGGTTCAGGAAGCTCCCAGGAACAGTACCTCTGTCTTGCAGGTTCAGCTGTCCATGTCAACATGAAGCATTTGTCAGTGCAGGATTGTATCTTTATTCCTTTGCTACCATTGTTTTTCACCACATGCTAAGGTGAATCCTTTTTCAGGCTGAGTGCTGGATCCCATGTAAGAGAATAGTCCCCTAGAAATGAACCTGTTGCTGAATGGGCAGAACATGAATGCCTTGTGTAAGTAATGCCCTTTTCCACTGGCACCCTGATGGGTGGGACCAGGGGACTGGCCTCAGCCCTAACCTGATACTCCAACAGACAGGATTGAAGCAGCAGCTGCAGTCATAGGTTTCACTCCATGTGCATTGTAATAGCACCATAGCAGAGGGATTGAAATGGTTTATGCTAAAGCGGAGACTTCCTTTGTACTCTCTTCAGAGGTGGAATTGTAAGGAGCCCAGGGCAGCCAGGGCACACCAACTGCTTCATGGGTAAGAGAGGAGCCCCATCTGCCATCCACAAGGGAATGCCCGGGCCTGAACTTTCTAGTTTCCAAAGGTTCTCAGTAAAGAACATCCAGTGAGCAGTGATGCCAGGGGTCTAAGCCTGGCTTTCTTCATGCAGGCTCACAGAGGGGGGAACAGCTTCCTAAACTGGAACCCCTGCCACCAGCAGTGCCTGGCAGCTGCCCCTCTCAAACAGATCCTGAGCAGACCAAGTTCATGGAGCACCCATGTATCGCCCATGTACCAGGGAGGCCATGTCCTACATTTTGATATAATTTACTCAAGAGGCTCTGGGTTGCACCCAAAAGCCCAGGATATAGCTAGAGTCTTGGAGAAGTGACCCATGCATCAGTGCTGATCAGTTTCTGACTGTAGGGCAGCTTCTGCCCACTAGCCTCCAGCTCCAAGGCTGCTGAGAGACCTACCATGACCAATCAGACCAGCTGGCCCCCATCTAAATTCTGTCACTCATCCCAGAGCCTGCCAAGTAGAGCACCACTGCCAACAGCCATGTCGGCATCCAAGCTGGAATGTGTCCAGGCTCAGCTTTTTTGTTACCAGCCCTGAAAGGAGAGGATCCAGACAGCACCCCCAGCTGTTTGGGAAGAAGTGAAAAGTCTTCTGCCTGAGTGAGGACAGGCTGTCTTCTCTACTTATATATCTGTGAAACAGCCATACCAGAGGCTCCTAGCAATGCTGTAGATTGCTCAGGTACTGCTCCATCACACACCACATCCCCCTGAACCAAAGGTCGCAGCTTCCCCAGCCCAAAACACAGCAGTCAGCCCCACTGACCCTGGGAGGGCTGATGAGAGAGGCTTGGGCACTTCGTAGCCACAAGGCAGCCAGACTGCAGGCAGCCCCTTGACCTCTGGCCCAGCTGCTTCAGCTCAGAAAGATTAATGGTGACCTTTGGACACAGAGAATCTTCAGGATACTTGAGCACCTTTTTTCAACTGCTCTTAGCTGTTTGGAGGCTGTTTTGCCAGCCCACTGAAAGGGGAAGCCACATACTCTGCAGCACAACTAAGAAGGCAACAGGAATTCCAAGGAGACTAGGTGGAAATGTACCAGCAAGGAGGACTGGTCCCACACTGAAATGCAGAAGGGCCTGTGCAGGGCAGGTGAAGCATCCACCATACTTATTCTATGGCTGGAGAGTGTGTGAGGAGACAGGGTCTCTGGTGCAGTGAAGGTAAGAGTATAAAACAGTGGTGTCTGGCTGGGGGGAGAGTGTTGGGAAAGCTGCCTCTATGGGGCATCCCAGCTACTGCTCATGCAGTCTTCCTCTTTTCCCCCTGAGGAGTGGTAGCAGCTTGTACCAGTGAGAACAAAGTGAGATGTTGAACAACGTCATTACATCCCAAGCCCTGCTGTTGTCTGATCCCGTATCTCATGGGGGGGACTGCGCTGATGGGGTTAGGATAGGGCTGTCTTGGTGGGGACAGACTCTGTCTGTTCCAATAACCATGTTGGCATGACATGGTCTATTATGAAGTCAAGCCAATGAGCCCTTCATTCTGTGTCCTGGGGCATGGCAGTGGGGAGCACCTTTTTAATCACTTTGTGCTTTGAATAAGAGCTGCTCCTGACTTTGAGGATTTGCTCTGTAGCCCTCTGTCTGCTCCTTTCCCCACTTCA
Source organism: Crocodylus siamensis (assembly GCF_052110815.1). Classification (NCBI taxonomy): domain Eukaryota; kingdom Metazoa; phylum Chordata; order Crocodylia; family Crocodylidae; genus Crocodylus; species Crocodylus siamensis. Next base: position 169,130,615 of record NC_143396.1, on the reverse strand, counting down.
GCTGAACCAAAAAAGTGATGCAAAGCCCCCAAGCTTTAAGTAGAGAAATAAGAAATGCCTGGATTTTGAATCCTACCTCTCCCTCCCTCATCCAGAGAGTTTATTCTAGGGCAGTGAGGATTACTTCCCCCACAGATAATCAGATATTACTAGGTGTGTAGGCATGCAACTCAGTCCTTGCAGAAAAGGGCAAATTTAGAGAAATGTTACAAAGAGGCACCTAAGCTTTTTTCTTCTTCATTCATGTGTTCCTCTTTCTCTCTTCCCCACCTCCCCATTACCTGGGTCTGACACGCATCTATGCTGAAAGTTGGTGTCGTAGTGTCTGTAGTAGGGTAAGTCCCCCGGCTTCCAAAATCAGGAAAATTTTCCTTGTCTGGGCTCAGTGTGGCAATGAATCTGTAAAACTTTCCTGGTGGCATGTTACATTGCACCATTCTCACCCACCAACTCCAACCAGTTTTAAAAAAGGCGTCTTCTTGAATTGGGTATGAAACACACACAGTCTGAGGCAAGCGTTCTGGGCTCACGTTTTGCCTGTTAGTGTTGCAAAGGGGAAAAAAATCCCAATTTTAACCAGTCTGTAACCCACATTTCCCTACAGTCAGATAAAAAGCAGCTACAAAAAATACAGGATGGAGAAATATGTGTATAAATGTGCATGTATTACATGCTTAAACTTGTGTTTATCTAAGAAGAAACACATAACTGCATACAAAGACATTATATAGCGTACTGTGAAGATATCAGTATTTGTGCCAATCCTAAAGAAACTTAAACATATTACTGTCTTTGTACATGGTGCAATGTAGACTCCTTTAAATCTAATGTATGTGTGTCTGTACATATATATATATATATATATATATATATATATATATGAATGATATTTAAATAAGTTGCACATAAGAGCAGAGTTGCTGCTCAAGAAATAGTGGAAAGGTTGAATTATTCAACCTCTTAGGGTGAATTCTACCAAAGAAAAAATAGTTTAAGACATTTCAAACAAAAATATGGGGAGGCTGGAGTTTATGGAAACTATTATGGAAAAATTCTGAGTTTTACCTTTTGGAAGTACCAAGAATTGTTAACCTAAGACAAGTTGGTTTGTAAGTGCCTTTGTTTTAAACAAAGCATCAAGAGAATGCTTGCAAAAATGAATACATTTCCCTCCCCAAAATTCAAAGGACTATAGTTTTCCATTTTCTACAAAGTGTAAATACTAGTCACATTTTAACAACAGAAGAGAAAAAACATGGTTCACAAATGAAAATAATTTTAGGTTCACTGATTGTATTTCCTTCTACAGAACAAAAAACCCTTCCTGCTTTTCTTGTTTGAAAAAAATGTAAATATTTAGTAATGTGAGTAAACAGCATTTTGGGTTTTGTTTTATTTTTTGCTTTTTGCCATATCCCCAACATACCAGGTTTAATAACCTTTGATAGTTTATTTTAAATCTGAAGTTTATTTCCAAAGCTCTCATCTAACTTAGAGGGACACCCAGAGCAAAGTTTGTCCTAATCAGATGAGGTTAATTGGAAACAAACTCATTTTTTAGCTGTTGTAATATACAAAAATAAATATTCATGTTTGTAGATCCTTGAAGCAAAAAGCCTCATGCACCTCTAGTAAGTCAGAATGCTAAGTCCCAACACGAGTGAGTTTTTACACAGCTCTTGAAAATTCTTAAAAGTCCCTTACTAGAGCAGCTGAACAGAGAGGGGAACCGTCCCAGAATTTGGACATCAGAACTACTCAGTAGTGAAGTGAGTTTTGTATGTATTTTGCAAGCTGTGCAGTGGGATTTTTGCTGGAGTAAGACTTGCAGGATTGGGCCCATAGCTCTATACAGATCTTGTGCACACAGTTAATAGAAGTATAGATGAAAAACAATGCAAAAATAGAATGATGCCTATGTACGTGTCTTCTGAACCCTTTGGACTTTTTCAAAAACACTTATATCTATATTGTGCCTATGTATGATACATACATACACACATAATATGTATGTATATACATATTACTTATAAGTTTTTATGTGTTACATGTAATAATTTCCTGGAGAGAGAGGTGCTATGTCTTTTTTAGAAGTTATTCACCTGTTTCAGGGAAGATTTTTTTAAAATTTTGCATTAAGAATTACAACATTTTTACTACTAAATATTTTAAATTGGCAATGAGGAGTCAGTTTAAAAAAAAAGGATCAAGCAGATGGGAAATCTCTGCCTCCTTGTCCAACTTTTAAAGAAGTTGGAGCCTAATGCTGAGTCACAATATGCAGTTGAAAGATCTTGTGTTGAAATGGGGCTGTGATGCCTTTTGCTGATTAATGAATCACAAATCTAACCCCCACAGCAGGAACAAGGCAAAAGTAAGAAAGAATGAATGAAAAAAGAAAACTTGTGAACTTTAGGGAAAGAAGGAAGAATGGGAAATAACAAACCAACCCCCGAGAAAGGGCTTAACTTTCTTTTCACCAAAATGTTTGCACTCACCCCCTCCATCCCATTCTGGTGTCTGTCGCCTGGCGAAATGCTTAGCAGGGTTAGTCACCTGCCGATGACTAAACGCCTGCATGCTGCTTCCTTTCTCCCTTGTTTAGAGGCAACAACAACAAAAAATAAAAAACAAAAGCTCAACAATTGATTGTGTTCTGTTTCCCATGAAAGGGCAGCAGCAAAGGGAATAAAAAATAAATAAACTAGCACTGCTTTCCCAAGTCCCGCGTCTGGCATTTGGGCTGGGGCAAGGGCAGGGGGCTGGCTTTGGGCTTGGATGTTTTTTCCCCCTTAGGGAAAAACTTTTTAAAAATCTGGAATGGGGAGGGCTGTACATGACAGCAAGAAGGGGAGAGACCGATGCAGCTTCTGTTCTTTCTTTCTTTATCTATCTGTCTGTCTATCTGTCTGTCTATCTTTTTTGTAGCCATCAGTATATCTTTCTTCCTTTCTTTTCTTCTCTATCTACATATTCTTCTCTGTCTGTTTTATTTTTCCTATCTTTCTTTTCATCCATCTGTACATTTCCATCTTCCCATCTGTCAATCTCTCCTTTCTTTCTTTCCATCTCTGTCTGTATCCTTCTTCCTTCCTCCTCACCCCCCTTGCTCCCCCCATGACACTCCAGTGTTTCTAACACAGGGTGGCACCGCTCGCTTACCTCACCCCCTCTTACTAAAACTTTCTTTTGTGAAAAGAGAATAACCAATCTGCCTCTACCTCTCCTCCTCTCCCCCCTCCGTACCCCCCTCAGGGACTGGTGTTTCAGTTTGTGGTTAAAGCTTTACACGTCAGGAAAAAAAAAGAGGGTTAAAGAATATCCTCACCAAAAAAAAAAAAAGCCAAACCCAAACCAAACCCTAAATGAGTGGGATTGGCAAATGGGATTATTAATCCTGGCCAAAAATAAAGGACCGCAGACTCTGTGCAGCCCCCTCGGAGAAAGGAAGCACTAAATCACAAACCTACCTTCAAGGGCTGCAAGTCCTGAGTGTAGCTTTGGCTTTACCAAATGGATTTCAGAGCAGGTAGGAGACCTCTGCACCTTTCCCAACCTCCCTTCTCTAAAGGCAAACCAGCCCTCCCCCTCGTCTTTGCCTGCTGCGTCCCATCTCCCCTCCCAGCACCCCCTTCACTCATAACTCTTTGGGAAACACTTTAATTTTCTGCAATCCTTCTCCAAATGCCACTAACAAAAGCTCTGCAATAGCCAGAGTTCTGGGGTGTGTGTGAAAGGGGTGGTATTCTCTCCTCCCCTTTAATCCACATTTTAAAAACCTCTCTCTTTCTTTTTCCTCCTTTTACTTTTAGAATAGCAAGTCGCCCTTTAGCTCAGCTGCTCCCTACCTTTGCCCAAAGCTGAAGAGCCATTGGGGGGGGGAGGAAGAAAAATGAATGGAGCCTGCCCTTGTGTACAATTGCATCAAATACATTCTTGAAAGCAACCTGGTTCTGCTTAACACTTGAATTTAAAAAAAAAAAGCAAGCAGCTTGGAGAGAGGGTGTATGCAATCTTTTTTTTTTTATTCTTGCATTCCTGGACACCAATCAAAAGAGCAAATCAAGGGAGGTGGAAAGGGGGAGAGAGCAAGAGGGAGAGAGAGAGAGAGAGAGAGCATGTTTAAAACTTTGCACACACACACCAAAAAAAAATATCCGAGACAGCTTTTTCCACCTAACACCCAAGCAAACACAAACCAAAACAAATAGGGAAAGAGGAAAAAAAAGAGAGAGTGAGAAAGAGACAGGGCAGAACAGATCAGGGAGAAAGGGAGACTTCGCCATTCGCTTGGGGCTTTGGGTTTAGACTAAAAAATCTAACCAAAAAGTTTGTCTTCTATTGATCAAATTCTGCAGCCTTCCTTCCCCCACCCCAACCCCACATTCTGAGTCTACTATGCTATATGTTGCTGGGGAGATTTCAGGTAAGACCAAAGTGTCTCTACTATTTTGGCAGAGGATGGGGGGGGTGTAGGGGCGGGGGTCTTGCTGTGCGTGTCGTGTTTTTCTTTTCCGAACCGCTGCTGATTTTAATTTGATTTGATTAAAATGTCTGTCTGGCTTTGTGATTGATTTAAGACTTTCCCCCTTTTTTCCTTTCTCTCATTCCCTCTTTTCCATGCATGTTTGTGATTACTGGGGAGGAAAATGCCGCTTAGCACGGAGAATTAAAATCCAGAACTGACAGAGAGAAGAGGAAAATGAAAGTCACCGGGACCTAGACAGGGCAGAAATATTTTTTCCCATGGCTTGATTTAAGCACTTGCACCATTAAAAAAAAGAGAGAAAGTATTTAATTGTTAATAGCAAGCTTTAAAAACATTCAAACAAAAAAATAAACAGCTTGAAGTTAAGTTTTGGGAACCCAACCATATGCTTCCTTTTGGAGGGGAGGCGGTCACCCTTAGAAATTCTCCAGAACTATTCTTGGTGATGTAGGGCGCTTTTTTTTTTAATGGTAATCCTTGGAGTTTTAAAATTTGTAATCTAGTTAGAAAACTGCCTCTTGTGTTTTGTTAGTTGTGGAAGGGAGAAAAAAATGCTTGCAGCAAAAGGACCAGCCCCAGAGTAAGGGTGTAATTTTTATAAGCGATGGGGGTTTTGCATTTTGCAGACAACACTCCAGGCTTTCTGGAAAAGAGGTTACATATAAAATAAAATAAATTTTAAAAACACCCCTTAAAAGGTCAAAATTTTGTCTTTCTGGACAGACTCTTTTGACAACACTGCTGTTTGGTTTGGTGCACAGGATGAGACAAGATTCTCTTCTTGGATGGAGTCGGTTATTTGAAAAACAAAAAGTTTGTATTCATTTTTTGTTCCAGACTCCGGAGGTGCTGGAGTGAGTCAGGAAGGGCATAGTGGTAGAGAATAACCAGAAAGAGTGAGGATAGAAAGACTTACTGGATCTATGAAGATATCTTTGTGTTTATCTCTCCATCTATCTACCTAGTGTCAGACAGGCACACACAGATATGGGGTGCAAGACAAGGCAAGATTTGCTTCTTCAGATCTCCAAGAGATAGAACTCAATACTCTTGTGTACAGTACCCTGAGAAACATCCTGTCTGCCTGCTTTGTAACTGGCGAGAGCTGTTTTTGGCCAAGACTGGAGAACTATGAAAATCTCTGGACAGATTGAGGAGGGAAAGAGGAGATAAGAAATGGAAAGAGAGCAATATGTCAAAGAAGGAGAGATGGAGAAGGGCAAGTGTTCCACAGACTCCCACCTCATCCCCATCCAGTTCCTCTTCCAGGTGGATGGGGCTGGGGAACCTGGTGCTTCTCTGTGTTTGGGGGAAGGGAAGGAGCCCCAAAACAAGATGTGCAGCTCGGCTCTTCAAAGCCCCTAGACTTTGTCACTCATCAGAAACACTTGGATCCTGACAGGAACTGATGTACCCAGCTCCTATTTAGCAGGCTCTGCAAGGGCACGGTCCCTGCGCACATCTGGGCTGCATTAGCCCCAAACCAAAAAAAAACCTCCAAAGGGAAATGCAGAGGGCTCTCCTTACGGGGCTGGGCTTGGGGAGGATTTATTCCTTGCTAAGTGGCACATTTTTTCATAAATTAAAACCCTTTCCCAATGGTACCTGCACCTACCTACACCAGCTAACTTCCTACATATATGTGCAGGCACTTTCTCTCTGTCACACGCACACACACCGCAGCAGACTATTGCTCAGATGTACATCCAGCAGATTCTAGCAGACACGCACAGAAATGCAAACATGTAAAGAGGCAGACTCTTCGCCAGATACACACACAGTCAGACACTCTTAGACACACACCCTTATATACCTACATAGAAGCAGACTGATAGACGGAGCTGCACACAAACTCGCACGCATAGGCAAACCCCCTCTCCTTTCCGGATCCATGTATGCCAACATAAACACCCAGACAACCAGATGGAAATACACTAATTCCAATCCACATGCAAGGAGGGACCTGCACCAACACAAACAGCACATACAGCCAGGCTGCATCTGGAGAGCCATTCAGCAGTGGTACAAGTGCCAGCATCAAATGAGTCCTGGAACTTTAGCACCATGTCACCAAGGCTTGCTTATGACACCGTGTTTGTGTGTGTACACATGTGTCAGTGCCCTGTTTGGCATAGGGTTTCCAGGACACTGTATTGAAGAAACTATGAAACTAAGTCAGAGCCCTAACTGTATTAGCTCTTGTTCTAGTGCCATGCACAGGAGTTGAGGATAGGGCACTAAATTTGCTCCTGTTGATTCAGCCAAAGGGAAATCTGCCCAGACACATGCCAGACCCAAGGCTGACCCCACTGGAATCAACAGCAAGCCTCGCCTGGAAATTGGCTCTGACAGGTGCAGATTCTCTCTGTCTTCTTGGAACAGGGCAAACCCTATGAGCCATCTGGGAGACAAGGGGAATTTTAGAAGGTCTAGCCAGGAGAGATGCTGGAGAAGTAGCTTAGGGAGCCCAGGGACCGACCACTCCCAGAATAGTCCTGTATCATGACAATGAGTGGACAAGCTAATCCAAGATAGTACATCTGAGGTCTCTGAACAACACAGTTGTCTGAGCATATATTGAGACACTCTAGTGTGCTCCTGCACATGCTTTTCTGAGCAAGCACCCATGATGTGTTCAAATTTGTGCTCTCAGACACAAATACACTTGTGCCAACATTCCCATGCTCATGCACACATGAATGCAGATGCTGGCTGGCTCGTCCATTAGTTTCATAGTTGGTAGGGTCAGAAGGGACCTGAGCAGATCATCAAGTCCAACCCCCTGCCATGGCAGGAAAGAGTACTGGGGTCAAACGATCCCAGCAAGGTGTTCATTTAGCCTCCTCTTAAAGACCCCCAGGGTAGGAGCCAGCACCACCTCCCTTGGAAGTTGGTTCAAGATCCTAGCTGCCCTGACCGTGAAGTAGCACCTCCTGATGTCTAATCTGAATTTACCCTCTGCCAGCTTGTGACTGTTATTTCTAGTCATTCCTGGTAGTGCACGGGGGAACAGGGACTCCCCCAGTGCCTGCTGGTCCCCTCTGACTAGTTTGTAGACAGTCACCAGGTTCCCCCTCAGCCTTCTCTTGTGGAGACTGAACAGGTTCAGGTCCCTTATCCTCTCCTCATAGGGCCTGCCCTGCTGCCTCCTGATCAAGTGAGTGGCCTCCTCTGGACCCTCTCCGTGTTGTCCACATCCCTCCTGAAGTGCGGCGCCCAGAACTGGACGCAGTACTCCAGCTGCGGCCTGACCAGTGCCGCATAGAAGGGGAGGATCACCTCCTTGGACCTGCCTGAGATGCATCTGTGGATGCATGACAAGGTGCAGTTGGCCTTCCTGACCGCGTCCTCACACTGCTGGCCCATGTTCATCTTGGCATCAATGATGACTCCAAGATCCTTTTCTGCCTCTGCACTGATGAGAAGGGAGTTCCCCAGCCTGTGGGTATGCTGCTGGTTCTTCCTCCCCAGGTGCATCACCTTGCACTTGTTGGTGTTGAATCCCATCCTATTCTCATCCGCCCACCTCTGTAACCTGTCTAGGTCTGATTGCAGCCTGTTGCTCCCATCTAGCATGCCCACATCCCCTCACATCTTAGTGTCATCAGCAAATTTGAACAGGGTGCTTTTTACCCCCTCGTCCAAGTCGCTGATGAAGATATTGAATAGTGCGGGCCCCAGGACCAAGCCCTGGGGGACCCCACTGCCCACATCCCTCCAGGTCAAAAATGACCCATCCATCACCACTCTCTGGGTGTGGCCCTCCAGCCAGTTAGCGACCCATTTGACTGTGTAGGTGTCGACACCACAGTCCCCCAGTTTTTTAATGAGAATGGGGTGAGAGACAGTGTCGAAGGCCTTCCGAAAGTCCAGAAAGACTATGTCCACTGCTACCCCTGCATCTAAGGATTTGGTGAACACACACATCTGAATGCTCATACACTCACATACCCACATATGTACTCTCTCACCTACAAATACTTTCTCACTCATGCATTGAAATAAACACACTCACAGGTTAAGATATGCCCTGTTAAGACCAATATGCATGCTTATACCCTCACATGCATATACATAGGCACCTATGTTCTGTAGCTACAGAAACTCTTTACTTAGCTTTGCCTCTGGCAAAATAGAGACATGAATGAGCTTTGAAATTGTGAGCTTATTTTCACTTCAGAGTTAGCTCAAATTATAATTAGAGTTCTGTCCACACTCAACATGAGCATGGTGGTGGTTTTACCTCAATTATCTTGTGTTGATAAGTTGGGTGTGCTCTGGAGTGAAGAGATACTCAGGGCTAGCTTTACCAGTGACAAAAGTGGAAAATGTCAGGGACACTATCACTTCTGTTGCTGACTTGTTTGTTAAATTCTTCTCTGTGGCTCTTTCCTGTCTCATTCTTAGCTGGCATGTGAGGCAAGAAATGTGCCTTAATGTGCAACCAAGGCTACAGCCCGGATACCTGCTTTCTATTCAATTCACCTGGCACTTGAGCAGGTCCCTACCACTTGCTAGGCATTACTTTCTCCTGTAGGAGTAACGATTCTGTATCTCAGCATAAGGGAGATGGGGGATTTTTCACTGTGTATGAGGTGCTTGGTTCTTGTAGGTACCAGGTACAAGAAACAGTCACTTATGGTAGGGAACTGGGAAAGTCTGATGGCTCTTCCCCTCAGGGGCACCCAGTGGGAGCATCTACACTTGCAATTAATGCAAAGCAATAAACTCAGGAGCAGTTTGAGTTGGAGTCAACTGCTCCCAGGCACAGGGTCTACACATATGCCTGGTACAGCAGAAATTTTAGCCGGGGTGGACCAGGCCCTCAGCTAGCTGGGCTGACCAGGTGCAATTTACACCTGCGTTCAGCATCTACATGTGCGTTTCAGTGCATTTATTTACTCTGCTGTATGATAGTGCTGTCCCCAACAATACTATTTGATAGCAGAGTTAATTAGTTTACTGCGCCCTAATGTAGACAGCAATGCTTTATTGTGGGCACTTTCTTAGCCCTGGGTTGGCTTGTCCCTTTCAGGACCATTGAGCAGTGTCAAAGGCACTACCTGTGAAATGTGTAAAGGACAGGTGACACTTGAGACACTTGGCTTGTATATGGTCAGTGACAAGAAAAAACATACAGGTAGCCTTGTGGTACTGGTGGAGGTTTCAGAGGGAGAAATGTTGCAAACAACTGGTTACTGTCCTGGTAGAGACACAGGATGTGTGTGTGTCCTGGAGTCTTTTTCTCAGTCAGCATGTACATGCATCTCATTTGGGGTTTGTGTACATCCCTCTCAGTTTGTGTGCATGTGTGTGATTGTAGCTGTGAGTTAGAAAGTGCCTTTCCCCAGGCTCAGGGGTCTGGATGGAATTAGGGGCCTGCGCACCCATGTTAAACTAGTTTGTTTCCATCATGCTCCTGGCTGGAGCCGGTGATGGGAAATCCAGGCCCAGCTAATTATGGGCCTCGCTGGAGTCTCCCGTACTCTGATATATTTATAAACATATAGAGGAGACAGGATGTAAACAATCAGTGCAAGCGGGCTCTGAGTGTATAGATGGGTGTGTGCGCAAGAGAGGGGGAGTGAAGGTTAGGGGGAGAGGGAAAGGAAAGCCATGGAGTAACCTCATGCTTGGACACTAATTCACACCCACACGCTCATTCACTCTCACTCACGCACTTGGGCGCACTCACTCACAAAGGAATGTACTTTATGCGATGTTAGTAACTAGAAAATTCAAACAACACGACTTTTCTTATGAGTGATCTGAATCCACAACTGCTGGGCAGAGGGGAGGTGAATGTGGCCCCTTTCCACATACCTTCTACCAGAATCTACTCCTGTGTCGTCATGTACCCTTAGACAACTGCAAATAAAGCGCATAAGAAAGTTCCCCTATCAAATTGTGCCCTTGCTGTCAGTTCCAATCACGGAGACCCTTTTTTTATTTCAGCCTTGGACTCCTCACCTTCCTCCTCAGCTCTACTGATTATGCTCATTCTGATCTGCAGCCCACCTGCTATCCCAGCCCTGGCTTTCTTCCCTCAAACAGCCCTGCTGATGCCCCTTAATCTGCTTCTTCCCTCCAGCCCCTGCATTTTTTGCACATATAATGCTAATTCCCTTCACACTTGATTTTCAGACCCAGAATACAACAGCTCTGGGCTCCTCATACACATCTCTCCCAAATGCCTCTCAATTCTGACATGTAGTCCCTTTGCTGTTCCAGTCCTTAGTTTCCTGCGTGCACAGTACCACTTTTTTCCACCTAAACTTGCAGTCTGTGACTGTGCAAGCACTAGGCTCTTCACACTCTCAACTCTAATGAAGCCCTTCAATCTCTATCCACAGTCCTCTTTTGTTGCTGTCCCAGGCTTCCCCACCCAGTTCTACTGGTTTCCTTCAGTCCTGGTATGTAGTTAGGAAATAGAGTTATTTTGGTACCTCTGGTGTCGTGGCCTTGGGTAATGGACTGCTATCTGCAGATTCCCTGGGAAGAATGCCATAGCTTCAGGAAATAGGGATATCTGTGAGCATTTGCCCCTGGAGGGGGGAAGAGTGTACCTTATGTAAAGCGTTTAAGTGTTAATACCCCTGTCGCATGGCAGGGGCAGTAGCCAGTTACTGCAGTGGTCACTGTTACATCTGGCTGTGCATCCATGTTTTATTTATTGAAAATCAAAATACAGTATCAGCCAAAAATAACAGTGGCAGACATATCAAACCCATTTATAACACACCCCCATAGGAATCCCTGGGCTGTAGGACAGGGGAGATGACCTCAAGTCTAGACAGATGAGAGGGTTATTTAGCCTTCTGTCAGTAACCCCATCTCAGAGCCTTCTTGGCTTCTAATCATACGACCAGTTGTCTATTATTGTTATGGAAGTAGCATTAGCCAGGAATCAGGGTTTCATTGTGCAAGCTGATGTACAGGCAAGTAACAGGAAGTCAGTCTGTGCTCTGCAGGTCATAAATAAATGTATAGACAACATACAGCAAAGGAATAAACAATTGGAGACTGAAACATTACTCCAAAGACAAGGACATTTGAGAGAGCCAGGGGTAGTTTCCCCCAATAACAAAGATATTCAGAAGAACTGAATGGCAGCAAGATTCAAAACTGGTCAAACTTTTTTCACAAAATGTACAAATGACCACTGGACTCAAACAAAGACGAGGCATTTAGGCAGATGATGAGCATATCCAGAATTATCATGGAAATTGTCATAAAAATAGATGAGAGTTTCATATGGGATAGAAACTCTTCAGCTCCAGCATATGAGCCCATCTTTAAAGGTTTGTTCATGCAAATCAGTTTAATTCAGGGGTTTCTGAAGTGTGGGTTGTGGGCCAAATGCAGCCTGTGAACCTCAGTGAAATGGCCCATGGCCCACTAGTACTTCTTTTTAAAACAGTTTCCAAAGGTTCCCAAAGTGTAGTCCACAGGCCAAATGCATCCCACAGGTCCCCATGATGTAGCCCTCCACCCAGGACTGTTCCTTTGAAATGGCCCTTGAGGGGGGTGAAACTTTGGAAACCCTTGGTTTGGACTGGGATGGTCATCCTTTTGATTACATTGTTGTAATGATGTGTGTGCCTAGCTATTGGGAGTTAGGAGGAAACATTCTCTAGAGATGCATTATCTGATAACTCCCTGATGTAAGGATCCTTCCTCTGAAGCAGCTGATACTAGCCACTGTGAGAGGCAGGGTACTGGGCTAGATGGACCGTGAATCAAACACGGTCATTCCTTCTAATGTAAGTTAGCAGTCACAGAAGACTCAGTGGTCACAGGTCACCAACAGCCTAACCAAAACCAAAAGGCAGTGATTTTTAGTACTGTGGTAAGGTAGGTTTTAAGAAGGTTCTGGACAAGGCAATGGTTTTACACACTTTGGCAGAGAGTCCTTCTCATGCCTGGAGGAAAGCATGACAGGAAGTGTGGGGAAATGGCACATTCAAGTGATCTACATTGGTACTGAGGCAGAACAAGGATCATCCTTGTGATAATACATTTCATATGTGAAATGGAGTAGGACTACATGATGGGTGGGAGCACATGAGAGAATTAGCAAGTGGGCAGAGCATCAGAACAAAGAACAAGGAAGGAGAGCTTCTTGTTGCCATTTTGGATGAATGTCAGGGGAGCAAGGCATTAAGGCCAGAGAGGAAATTACAACAGTGATTCTCAGCCAGGGTGTTGTGAGAGCCTTTCAAAGATGATATAGGGTGCCACATAACATTAGCATTGTTAGATGTGCAAACACCTACACCAAATTCAGAAGATAAGTCCAGAGATTTCAAATAGAAATCCACAGTGTCAAAAACATTCTGCCCTGTTTGGGGCTTTTTGAGTTCTTTGCAACAAAAGAATTACCATCTTAATTTTCCTTAGTCAAGGAACAAGTGAAAGCCAAGTGCTGCGCTTTTCTGAGGGGTGCCTTGAGTCCAATGAAGAGTGCTTCGAGTGTAACAAGGTGTGCCTTGAGTCTAAAAAGGATAAAAACTGCTAGATTATAGTAATCCCAAGTGCATGACAGCAAAAACCTTGACAAGAACTTTGGCAGCCTGTATGGGATGAAAAGCCCAGATGTGTGGGGTCCTGTACAGAAAGAACATGGCCTGGGCATGGATGTCTAATGTACAGGTTGAGATTTAGATGAAGCTGAAGGTAAGATCATGAGTGACAAGGCACTGTCCAGCATGGTAGGAGGAAAAGGCTCAGACAAGACTTAGAGGGAGGAGGTTAGGAGCCTTATAATTGCCATATTAAGTTTGAACTGGTCATTGGTTATTCACAAGTAGATATTCTAGAGGATGGGTAAGTGGATGGAGACAGGCCTGTGTGAAAGGGGCATATTTGTAAGTCATTATTCTGAAGATCATAGTCACAATGGTTTCAAATAAAATAATCCAATGGTATGGCGTAAATAGAGGAGAAGAGTGAGCTGGAGCCAGAGCATGACGGACCCCCACTGAATGACAGAAGCAGTGAGATCTTAGTGTTAGAGGAGAACCAGGGGAGGATTGGGCCATAAAAGTCAATAAGATCTTGTGGAGAGCATGGTTAAGAGTATGAAAGGCAGCTGATAGATCAAAGGAGAGGAAGCTAGTGTGGAACCTGTGAAATCTGGTGAGGTGGTCATTGGAGATGCGATGTGAGGGGGTTCAGTGGAGTACACGAGAGATTCTAGTATGACAGCAGGGGGGAGGAGTGTGGGACAGTGATTAGAGACAGCCTGCTTAGTATGTTTGGTGATAAAGGGGACAAAGGAGAAGTGGCATCAGGCTGCAGGCTTCATACCAGGGAAGGCTAGTACACATTTGGATTGTCAGGAGAAAGAAGAGAAGAAAGAAAAGTTGAGGGAGGTCAGGAGAAAGAATAAAACTAAATTTCTGGGGTGCCAAGGGGATGAGCATGATAGGTCAGGAGGCAGTCGGTGATTACTTTTTCTCTTGAGATTTTCACGTGTCCTTGTTCTTATAGCTTCTTGTTCTGCAATAGCCTGTTCAACCATTGTTGGGGGTGCCTCCTGGAGTCTGACTCGTGCCCCTTGTGTTTCTCCTTTTTAGTAACTGAGTAGGCATCAGTACTCAAGGGCTGACTGCATTTTGCATGCTCTGTTGAAAGGACAGCATCAGAGCCCCAGTATCACCTTGCTTTTGCTTAAATGCTTTGTGCCTGACTTATCCTTAGGGTGATTAAATCCCTAGTTTGAGTTGTGGAGCTTTCACTGGGCTAATTCACTACCTACTTTTTGTTTGGAGCCTAACATGCATCCCCTCTTGCAATAGTCACTATTCAGAAGCTTGTGAAAGCATTTTCTGTTCTAGCAAACAGCTCCTTTGTAGCCAGTTCAAAGTTAACTGTCTTTGGCTTCAGGGGATTGCTAGATGTTAGCTTTGAAGTTTCTGCCCTTCTGCCCATGAGTATCTGAGTATATGAGCTTAATGAAGTTTTGGTAGGTATGTTGGGAAGTATTTCTGAATTCTAAGATCCTGTAAGTCTGTAATAGAATTCTTAAATATTTTTTTCACTATTTGTATCAACTTTCCTGCTAACCCTTTTCATTTAGGCAGCAGCTGACAACCTTTTCAAGTCATGAGCTGAAACAACCCAGCTCTGGTCCAACATGGGTCAGGTGGCTTCTGCATCGAGTCAGTGGCAGGATGCTTTCCCCTGTGTCCATGCTGGGGCTAAGCAGCTGAGAGCTGTACTTGTTCTGCTACCTCTTCTCCCAGCTCCCTTGCTCCTTGGCTGAGGATATGGGGGTAGTTTCCAGCTGGTGAGGATAGAAAAAGCCTTAAGGCTCACAGGGCCAGATCTGTCCCATGGGTTGTATGTTGCTGACCCCTGCATTAGGGTAATACCTTCAACTGAGAATCCAGAAAAATTGTTGAAAAGATTATCTTGTAAATTATGGACCATTCTCTGTTTTTCAGTTTAGGGTTACCATATTTCCAGTTTCAAAAAAGAGGACACCACCTATAGGGGGATATATGATTGTTGGGGGGCAGTGATATGCTGGTGCCCTGCCTCTGCCCATGCCATTGCCCCTCACTCCCAGGCCACAGCCCCCCCTCCCCCCCCGCACCCCCCCCCCAGCCCTGCTGCTGCCCCTCCCAACCCACAGACCCTTGGCCCTACCAGTGCCCCTCATTCCCAACCTACAGTACACCGCCTTCCTGGGCCATGCTGTTGCCCCTCACTCTCAATCCACAGCCCCCTGCTCCCCCCAGCCCCGCAAAGTCTTGGGCCACCCCAACCCTGCAAGCAAGGGCACCTGTCCCAGTGTTGCTGGCCCTGCCATTTAGCTCCCTGAGGCCCCCCAAGGGCTCCCCACCCCCTTTGCTCACTGGAGGGGCAGGTGCCTCCCCCACCCCTGCCCTGCCGTAGCCCCAGTGCCCAGACAACTTCCCCCAGTGCCAGCAGGCACCCACCCTACCTCCCCCCACCCACATGCACAGAGACTCACGTGTCCCATGCAACTCCCCAGACAGCCCTCAAGACCTAGCCCTCCAGCTCCGCTCTCCACAAACTTATCTGCATCCAACTGCTTGGGCTGCTCCTACCACCCTGCCTGGCTGCCTGCCTCTCCCTCCAATTGCCCTCCACTAGCTCCTGCTAGCCAGGGCCAGAGTAACCCTTTAGTGGGCCCTAGGCAAACAGACTCATGGGCCCTGGGCCAGTTGAGACTGCCCCCTCCCCACCTTGGTGCTGTTGTCTGTAAGGAGAAGAGCTTGGAGCTGCCACTAGGAAACAGCCACTGCAATGTTAAGGCTGGTGAAGGGAAGGGAAGGGAGGCAGATGGGGCTGTTTGAGCTCAGAACCCTAGGCAAGTGCCTAGTCTGGCTATGCATTAATTCGGCCCTGCCACCAGCCCCAAGCAGCACTTTGCTAGGGCAAGCCAGGATATGCCAGGAAAAAACTTTGATGCTGAGCAGAGCAAAATCCCAGACATCTGTTCATATTTTTAAAAACCACCCAGATAAAGATCGGAGGACCCAAAAAGAGGACATATCTGGGAGGACCCGGACACAGGGTAACCCTATTTTAGCTCAGCTGAAAACCCAAGGTGGGCAAGCAGCTATACATAATAATTGATGGCAGAGTTACTCAACCTGTTGTATAACAGCTCAATTTAACAAATAACTGAGTAATAGCTAACTAATAAGAGGCAATTTTTCCTGTTAGGTCCAAACAGATCTACGTCAGCTTTGGACCAAAGAAGTTCAGCCATCTCACATTGTCTCAGTTATTCTTTTCATTGTTTCTTTTATTGATTGCAGGCCTTTTTTGCTTGGGTATTTCCTTCTCAGGGGCAACATTCATGCCTTGTCACAACTGAGCATCTTGGTTTCTGTTCTCATATGTCGCCATACTCAGATGAGCACTGTTGATGACATTTAGCATTTATGATCTCATACAAAGTGGTATTAGTATATGATGTTCTCTGGACAGAAGCCCATCAGATGCAGCAGTTCCATCTCAGTGGTTCCAATACATTTTAATGCTTGGAGGTGCTTTGAGTTTTTTTCTGTTGAACATCCGTCTAGAATTATTCTCTGGCTCTCAAGAGCATGGGTCATTTTGCTTTTCTCAATGCAATGTGTCAAGATGTTTTGTCAGAAATGGTTAGCGCTTGGATAATGTATACCTCCATCTCCTTCTTTTAGGCTCCATGCGTTTAGTACTGATAGGTAGTAAGCGTATGTCTGTGTATGAAGAGTATGTCTCCTCTTGGAAGCTCTGTACAGGGCCTGTATTTCACACTCAAGTAAATTCCTTTGCAATTTCACAATCGTTTTCTGAGGTCTAAGCGTTGCTTTGCACATGGATTTTAGCGGCTTGCAGTCTTGCTCAATTTTCATAGATTTTTGCCCACAAATGTACTCATGAAACAACTCACAATTTCATTCTGAACATAATTATATTAGGTTTTAGCTAGCACTTGGGATGTATGTGCTAAGGGAGAATCATCTTGCAGTAAGGCAGCTGCTGCACTAGGAGAGTTTGTGGTACCTGAGATCTTAGGCCCTTTATCAATTTTGTAATATTTTGGTATTGATGCTTGTGCACCAGTACTTTTTTTCCCCCAAAAGCTTTCTCTCTTTCTTACCAGACACACCCCAGTGGCATTCAAAATTATCATCCAGGAGTATTCTGAATAGAGACTGTAGCCTCTAAAAGAACTACTAAACTCTAATTTAGGATGTTATGGTTGTTGGGATTCTCCTGAGGCAAATACGCTAGCAAATAATTATGAGACGGACTCAAGGCAGCAGAAAGTAAGGATGGACATGTTGGGTACAGAATTTTATTAAATACCCACAAACAAATAATATAACTGGAGAACAAAGCACAAATATGAAACAGGGCAAATCAGGTAACTGCCATGACATGCTGCTCATTCTGTCCTAAGGAAAAGGAAACATTTTTTTGGGATGCCTACACTGGTAGATAGCACATTAAATAGATGGACATGCTTTGTTTGGGTTTTTTCCCAGTCTCTCACAATTTGTAACCCTGACATGCTTTTCCTTATACTCTGTTCTACCACAGGGATATATATCAGTGGGCTTTTGACCATATTATTGACTTCCACTACCCCAATTGTAAGGGTCCCCAAAAACTTGCAGGGGCAGGGGGCTGGACTCGATGATCTTCCAAGGTCCCTTCCAGCCCTGATGTCTATGAAATCTATTAAATCTATGAAACTTTATTTACTACTTTTAAGTATTTGGTCACCCTTTTTGGCATCTGAGTCAGCCAGTTACCACAGTATTTTCAATTGCATTGTGGGAATTATCAGCCTCTGACTTCTTTAATTTTTACTCCAGAAAGTGCTAAACATCTGTTCTGTACATGCTTGCCATCTCTTACTGAACGTATCTATCAGTTGCTCTACATTTCATAACTAAAATGATTCTCTTGTGCTAAGGCCCTACTTAAGCTTCAGACTTAGTCATGTCAAGACTTCATTTACAAGCCTTGGAAGTCCTGTAGCACCCTTTTGTATTATTGCCTTATTGTCCTATGCTTATTTTTAAGTCTTAAGCTACAAGCTTCTAACTGTGATGAATGAAAAATAAACTTCCTCAGCTATGTTAACACACCCATACATCTATGTAAGACCTCCTTGTCTGGGAGCCTTCTATTTGTCCAGTCACCTGTATCTTTCTTGAGCCGTACTGAACCCTTTTGTCGTGGAATACATGTCCTAGATAACAGATTTAATTTAGCTCACACTAGCATCCATGCCTCTCCAATGTAAAACTCTTCTCTGTGGTCCACTGCATACGTCACACAGCCTGTCATGTGTTGGCCATTTTCAACTCGAATCAACAGCTCATCAACAAATATGTCCACCCCTTCTTGTTCCTCCAAGATCCAGGGTATGAGGCAGTCCTGAAGGGAAGTTGTTTGAACATGTGTCTACCAAAAGGGAAATTGGAGGTTCAGAGTTTTGCACTTTTTCTATTGAGTTGGACCTGCCAAAACCCTTGGCTTGCCTCCAGAAGTGAATTATTACTGCATTTTGAAGTCTAGACACAACCTCCTCAACTGTCCTCGTGGGGGAATGCTCATGTTTGGTGGCCTTATCCAAAACTATACAAATCCTGCATTGTGCAAATACATCTTGGTGACCGTAGCATCAGTCCAGTGGCTCTAACTTTGCCATCTACTATGCTGTTTTTATGTTATTTCTCAGTGCTCATGGGATTTTACCTGATGCTTTTCTAGTGGCAGACTGGGATCTATATCAACATGACATATTATATCCTTAAACACATCCCAGTCCATTAAACAGCTCATTAAACTTGTTGATATCTTTTGCATCCTATTCTGTAGACAAGTTCAACATCAGTTTGATCATCTGCCTTCACAGGCTATTCTTCAGCCCATGCGCATCTGGCACTTCCTGTCCTGCTGTTTCTCAGCAGTGTCACACTATAGCAAGGCCGGTGTGACTCTGCCATGTGGGTTCATTTTGCACCCGCTTTATGAACAAGATTTAGTTTCCTATGTTAACATTGGGCAGTCGCTAATTGTTTTGCATACATGGACTGTGATTATCTTGGCTCAGCTCCAGTGTCGATTTTGAAATCCACTTGTTCATTTTTTTCTAATGTTGCAGGGCAAACCTTGCTTTGTAAATATATTAAGAGGCTCAACAAAGAACTCTCTTACTACATCATCCTCTTTGGTGCTTTGTCTTCCAGCTGTATGTTCAGTTTCACTCCCACTGATCTCTGGAAGCTTAATTCTGGTACAATTTTCCTGTATAGACAAGGCCTAGCCCTCATTGTCTCTCTGCATGTGTGTCATTCCCTTTTCTTTATCATTCTTCTCTCTGTTCCCCATTCCTCTCTGCTTGGCCCTGCACCCCTCTCCTGTCTCTCTTTCTGTCTCCCTCTTGTCTGCAGCAGCAAAGCTTACCTCAGAACGGAAAAATCCCTGGAAAGTTTAGCCATTGTCTGGTTAATTTCATGAGCTGTTTTCTGCAAACCCTTGAAACCTTTATTATTTATATAAATGAGTCTTCTGCTTTTAAGAGCAAGAAACTCTTACATTCTTCCCATCCCTCTTGTGGTCACTTCTAGCTTTTCCCACTCGTGGTCTGCAACATGGTCAGGATAACAAGCAGACACAGAAAAAGCCATGATATGTATTCCTAACCTCATGAAACATCCTAACTCTCATCTATACCCTATTGCACACCTATCTCTTAAACTCAGGAAACCCATAACCCTTACTCACAACCTAACCTGAACACTGCTGCAGCCTAAAGCAGACAGTGCTTAATGTCCACCTTGGTGCCTACCTATAGCCTAATGCAGGAGTTGGAAACATTTTGTAGAGGGCAGTGCTTGAATGAGCTCTGGCCTTTTCCAACTCATCTTGCACCACCACAGCTGTATCACTTCTCTCCACAGTGCCATCACTGGTGCTCACTTCCACCCAAGTGAAGTCCCCTGCTGCCAAAATGCTGCAGAAACCCTTGTCTCTGCAGTCTGGATAAAAGGTCCCACAGGCCAGATCTGGTTCACGGGCTGTAGGTTGCTGGCTCCTGTCCGAATTCCAACCAGCACCCTAGCTCCAGCCCTCACTCTAACCCCATCTAATGCTAACCTTCACGTGACAGGCCCACAACATGACTCTCATCCTAATGTTCATCTACAGCCTAACCCTAAACCTTACCCTGATTCCAGCCTACACCCTACATCCTACTAGCTTCAAACTATCACCCCACTCCAAGCCTCAGCTTCTAGACATGAGCCTGATTTTAATTTAACTCTGGTCTTCAGCACAACCTCAGCCATTACCAAAGCCCTCAGCTACCCCACACAGCATCCAACACACACTTCTATGCACCCGCACCCTACTTCTAACCTGTATCCCACCACCAGGCAACACACTAACCTCCAGGGTTTACCAGTATCCTGATCCTTACCTGTTTCTACACCCTAACCCCAAACAACATCATCACCATCCCCCAACAATGCTCACCTACAGTCTAAAGCTAACCAACAGCCAAACTGTACCCTAACCTTCCCTCTATAGTGTTCTCCTATAGTGAAAACTTGCCTGCAGTTTTGCCTACAGCCTGCCTTTCACCTACAGCCCTCCCTTTACTACTCCTTCACCTTCCTCCTGACCCAGTGGTTGCACCACACTGTTCAGTAATTTTTTAACCCCACCCCTGCTTGACTCCACACAAGCCTGCATTTTCTTACTTCACCTCAGTTCTGTCTGATCACCGGCCTCGTCTCAACACTGCCCCCAGCCAAGCTGCTCTGTCTCTGTGCTCTGCAGAGTGCTGCTGCCTGGCGCCAGGAGGCCTCTAAATGCCATAAGTGGGATATGAGAGCCCAAACACAGGAGCTGGTGGAGCTTCCCCTGGCCCCTCTTGCTCTTTCTTTTACTGCCTTGGCTATTGCCTTTCTCTTTCTCTCCCCTTCCTCCTTCCCTCTCTCTTTCCATACCTTTGTTTCTCCATCTCACCACTCCAGCTCTGTCTCCTTCCATGTCTGTATTTAGGTTGGAAGGCAGCAGTGGGCTGGACCATGGTGTAAGTCAAGCTTTCACCATGCAAAGCAGACTCTGGAAACCTGACCCTGCAGCGGGTTTAGGGTCCTCTTCCAGCCCTGTCTGTGTGGCTCTCCCTTGCGCAGAGAGCAGGAAAACATGTTGAAATGGGCCATAAAGTTCTGTGCTGGGGCTCACGCCACTGTGGGGCTGGGCCAAAGCAAACACATGGGGGAGGGTGAGTCACACATTAGCACTGCCCTTCCCCCCAGGCCACACCAAACAGCTCACGCACACATGCACACTCTCTCCCAGACCTTTGCACACAGACACAGGCAGATGCTCATGCAGATACACACCAGTGCACTTGGACACACTCCTAGCCAAGCATCTGCACACATAGACACAGGCAGAAACTCCTGCAGTCTGTCACTTGTCCACTCATAGCCAGACATGGGCATGCACAAGTGCTCATACAGACAAGCATGTGCACATAGGTGAAGGCACAGACAGATGCACTCATATAGGCCCACAAATCTGTCCACAGAACTAGGCACAGCCCCATGCTGAAACATGCGCATATAGAGATGTGCACACGTAGACATGCTTAACGAGGGGCTCATTGCTTTGCTCACACATGCTTGGGTAAGGTTTGCACACACAGACACATGCACAAAAGACATGTTCGCTAACAGGGACACCCGTTTGTTCATGCATACACATTCCTGCATACAAACTTATTCACTGACAGAAACACACTTGCTCTCTCACTCTCTTACACACACGCAGAGGAATTAATGAATACGCTACACCCTAGAAGACAGGGACACACATTGAGGACCTCTAAGACTTTATGAATCCTGAATAAAGAACCTTTGCCCTCATCTACACTAGGGAAACTTCTCCCAGTGTCACCACCTTGGTGTATGCAGTCCCCAGCATGTACCACTGGTTGACAAGGCCTTGCTTTCTAAAGTTGGAGGGCATCAACATCCTCTCGGCTCCCAGCACAGGAGGCTGTCTCCAGCACGCATGGTTGGAGTCTCGAGGAGCAGCATTGTGAGGAGAGGAACAGTATGAGAGTACAGATCTCTCTAAGCAGGCTTATGATCCCAGAAGAGAAGGGTAGGGTAGGTGTGACTCTCTTGCACAGGGTCCTATGGGGGAAAAGCATGAAGAAAAATGGTCTCCCTGGGTCATGGAGACAGTCTCTGAGATAGAGCCCTATGACAGGAACAATGTGAGGGAAGGGTGACTTGAGTGCAGGATCCCACAAGGGAATAATGTGCATGTGGACTTAATAGCACAGGTTTGGGGCTCACGGGAGAGCTGTACAGGGGGAGAAGGAACCAGGGACCCACCAGGAGGAGGGAGGTCGCTTATAAGGCACAATGTGAAGTGCCCACTTCAGAGCAAGCTGAGTCAGGTGGGCTGGTACAAGGGCCAGGGAGAGCTTTTTCCCCAAAGGCCCATATGCGTCAATGGAGCTTGGCTAGCAGTTTATTTCCAAAGTTGTCTGTAGCTTTGACTGGGAAATCTGATGTAAAAGGGCATCGTGTGGCTTCCAGCTATAATAATCTTCCCAGTTCTTCCATCCTGGGGCAGCCAAATACTCCTGGCTGCTAGGGGTAGGGAAAGCTTGCAACATTAGGTAGCTGCCAAAGAGCATACGGCCAAAGACTAAGCAGGGGAGAGAAGGGGTGCATTGGGGCTATAGGACAGAACTGGGGAGTATATCCGCAGATTCGTAGTAGGAGAGAGCCCGGGACACTGAAGGTGAAGCCTATGGGGCACTGCTGAACTGTGGAGAGGGCTTGCCTGGGTCTGCTTGCACTGTGGTCCTTCTCACTGCAGGAGCGGTGATGAGGAGATTCCTGGAGCTGTGCTGGAAAGCACAGCCCAAGGATGGGAGCTCCCCCCCGGCAGCTGAGCAAGGTGCCAGTTGGAAGGGAAACATCTTGGAAACGAGACGTGACCTTTATAAAATAGCAGGCTAATTGGTTTGTCTTTCGTAACCTGCCCCTGACGTCAGGGGAGATGACGGGATCCCAGGCTGTGGTTTCCTGCAGGCCTCTCTGCAAAGGTCACTGCATGCCACTCCTGGGACCTCCCTGTGGCGGTTTCCCCTTTGCCCCACTGCACAGCTCTCGTGCCTCCCCACGTTGGAGTTCCCTCCTCCTCACTAGGTAGCTCTTGGCCTGTCCCTCTCTCTAGGTCTCCCCCTTTGCCTTAGTATCGCCCTCCCTAACTCTGCCCCTCATGGGACCCTGACCCTGAGCCAAAGACCCCACTCCTCCCAGGCTGCTGTCTTGAGGACTCACCCCCTGACAGACCTTCCCCACACTGTGGGATTGAGTTGGAGGCCAGTGCAAGAGATTCCTCCCTCCTCTTCAGGTCTGTTTAGTCTGCGGCTCCCTAATCACCCCGAGCAGGGCTGCTCTCTGTAAACATCTGTCGGGATCAATCCATCCATGGGCCCAGCCCAGCAGTGGCCTCTCCCGTCCATTACCCACTCTACCACCCACATCACGCACAGCCAGCTTTACCCTGGGGCCCACCCAGAGAGAGGATCCTTGGGGAGGGGAGGGGGGCCTGCTCTGAGCCCCTAGCAGTTGTGCCCCAGAGAGCCTTCTTTCTGGAATTAGAGGGTGTATCCCCCTCCTCCCCTTCTAGTTTGTTAATGGGGGCCCCTCAAACCCACCATGTGCTTCCTAGAGATTCACTTTGAATTCTCAGTCCCCACTCCTGACCCCCAGTCAAGAATGGGGCTGTAGGCCACAAGGTCTGGTTATCTTAGGACAGGGCTGTCTGTACTACCCTCTCCAGGTTATGTTCTCTTCGGTTATGAGGAGGAGACAACAGTAACGTAATTGGGGCCATTTTCCCTCTATCTACAAATATGTATTGTGGAGAGACCTTGCCCTTTCAATAAAAACTAAGAAAAGAGTTGAAGACACTAGCAGAGTGTATCGGCAAAACTGCATGAGAGAGGTCAGGGCTGTAATAGAAGTGGGCGATGGATCAAGATAGAGGGGCATTGGGAGAGTCTTGCAAGCAGCTCATGCACTAGCCAGGCCTTCCTGACCATAGACAGAAAATACAGATTATGAAAGCAACTAATCCTGCTGAAACATTAATGGTAGGTGACTTGGAGTACCCAAATATAACCCGCCCAGGCGTCCCATCAGGAATCTGGCTCCAAGAAACACTTTCTTGAGACCATATAAAGAATTGTTTCTGTGTCTCATTCTGGAGCAGCTGGGAGGAGAGGCCACTCTGGACTGATTTCTGAGCAATCCAGCTGGGTCAGGTCAAGGAGTCACTGTGTCACAACTGCTGCAGGGCCAGCTAATTGGATCTGATGTGCTGGCAGCACCAGTACTGCCTGGAGCAGCCCAGTGACAGCCAGTGGTCAGGTGGGGAGCAGAGTAAAGTGCCAATGTTCAGAAGAGGCAGCCTAGGGGACAGCGCAAGGAAATCAGTCTTATTGGAAGCAGCACGGAGGTTGCTGGGATTCAGTTATTAGAGACACTACCCAGAACAAGAAGTGAGAGCAACTGCAGCTAACAGGCAACTATGAGACTGCAGTGAGGCTAGAACCATGTCCCTAGGAAGTGACCGAGGAAGCATTTCCAGAGGCCAATTTATATCTTTGCATAAGTACCAAGTGATGACTGCACTATACAATGCAGAGTTGGCCTGTGGAACTCACAGTTATTGGAACGCTCAGGCCAAAGGCCTGGATATTTTTAGAGATCATGAAAACGTCTGTAGTAAGCTGGATGATTCCTGTGTTTTCAAGAAGCTTGAATTTAGGGTTGCAAACCATTAAGGATTAGGGTAAGTCAGGCTTAGCTAACCCACTCCCATCTCCTTTCTTGACCTAGACAGAATCCATCCCCTGGGAAGGTGAATGGTTAAGGGTCTCTCTAGTTCCTGTTTACAGGAGGAGGCTCCCTGGGATCCAGCTATGGACCTGCACTGAAAGCCAACTCTATTGAGGGCTACATGCAAGATTTCCTGGGAGGCTGACTTCCTCATTCTCCACTCCATGAGTGCATTCCTAACTGCCTGAATTTCTGCACTGCCAGACAGAGAACCAACAGAACTTACCTTCACATCCTTGGGATAGACTGTCCCTAACCCTAGTTTCATCTCTCCCCATAAACATTTAGCCTGCAATGTAGGGGTAGAGATAGCTCTTTCCTAGGTGCATGCCAGGACACTTGATCCTTATGACCCACAAGCTAACACACTGTGGATACATCTACATGAGACATTTACTTTGGAGTAGACTAATTAGCTCACCAGTAAACTTCTCACATCTACACATGCAGGTCTATTTGGCCTCAGGAAATGAATAAAATCTGTAGCAGGGTAGTACTTATAAATACAAGTAATATCCTACTGCGGAGTTATTTACTGCGCAGCATTGCATGTGTAGATGCTGACCTGGCAGTAAATTGCTGCTGGTCAGCCCAGCCAGTAGGTGGCCACACTCTTGCCTGCTGCCTAGCCACATGGCTTGGCAGCTGCAGGAGCCTCATAGCCCAGCCAGTGCCTCTGCTGCCTTATGCAGCCGCTTGCTGTTCGGTACTGATGCCCTGTACCCCTTGCCAATCCAAAGCTGTCTCCCGGACTGTGGGCCACACTGCCACTACCAGCTGGAGCCTGGGGCTGACCCCCATGTCTCCTGCCAGCCCATAACTGGCACCCAGGCAGCTGCAGCTGGAGCTGCCCTGGTGTAAACTGTTCCTCCCTGCCTCATTTTGCTGCTGGCCTGAGCACATGTGTAGATGCACCCGGGAGTAGTTTACTGCAGAGCCAATTGCTCCACAGTTTATTCATGCACATTAATTGCACATGTAGATGTGCCCAATCTGCTGCACTTCCACTTCACATGACAGTTAGGAGAGGTGCTCACAGCTCCAGATCCCTCTAGTTCATCATTGTCCATAGCCTGACATCTCATTTGGCCTACTGAAAGTATTGGAGGAAAGTTCTGTGCTGAGGTCCTTTGACAGAGATTTCTGCCACTAGCCTCCATACTAACTTCTGCTGAGTCCTGGATCTCCTCAAACTTCTGCAGGTTGCACATCCCTTGATCAAAACTGTTGGGACCAGATCAATCTAAAGTGACAATGTTGGCAGTACCTACAAAGGTCCATAACCTTGTTGGCAGTGCACAGGCACCAGCCTCAGCATGTACTCTGCACCCAGGACTGTTACTGCTGGCACTGACCCCATCATCCAGCATCTCAATCTTGGACATCAGGCTAAGAGGAAGAACTAACATTCTTGTCTGACATGTTTCATGACCTGTGAGGGCACCACTGTCATGCTTTTTCATGGTGCTCTGGAGCCAGTTGCTATGGCCCAGTTAGCTTGGCCTCATCCCCTGTTCAGACCCCAGAACTTTGTCAGAACTCTTTTGCTGGCCCTAGGTCTGAGCAAGGTCTGTTGTCAAAGCCACTGCATGCTCTTCTGCTGCTTGAGTCTTCACAGTTACTGATCTGGAACTGTCTCAGATGCCATCAGCTGCTTTGGAGATTGTTAGAAAGCCCCTGGCTCTGCTTCTATTTTCTGCAGCTCCACCTCTATCATAGAGGTGGGAACTCATGCAGGGCTTCCTTCTGGTGCTTGGTGGCCCTACATATGGGACTCCATGAATATCTTTTAAGGGAGAGTCTGGTCTGGACTTCTCAACCTAGATAAGTAAATCTGGCTTTCCCCCTAGATATGTAAGAACTCTGCCAGCTGAGGAACATCACTTCTTACTACAGCTGCCCTTGGCAAACTCTATGGTGTTATCTGCAGTCCAGAGTTCAAGAAGACACAGCTGTTGCTCTGTCCCCCTGGCAGAGAAGGATGAATTGGATAGATTTTACCAGGAGAGACTATTTGTCCTCTGTTCCTTCAAATTGCAACTAAAGCAACGATGTCTTGTTACATGAAATGCCAAAAACTTAGTACTGGGCTTTTTGCCCAAGAAGTGGAAAGATGTGGGTAGGTGTTTGGTAGGTGAGGATTACACACTTCAGTTACACTTCTTAAGAGCAATCTATAACAATTCTAGACACCAGTGCAACAACAGTGCCAACAATGGAAGTATTCCTGACTTCCTACTGAAATCCCAGTCAAAATCAAATATATTCCTTTTGAGGGTATGGGCCTCTTGATAGAAATGATGAGCCTCTTGCTAACTTCCAAAGACAGGCTCTGTTGCTCCACCAAGGCATTCATTCATGGTAGTAATCATATCAGGCACTTCCTAAACTATCCAACAGTACAGAAGCAGGATTCCGCTTAACCCCAGGAATAACCTCCAAACAGGAACTTTGACAGTGTTGTCAACTTTCTTCGTGTCATCAGTCTTTCCTTCTTCACCTCCACCTTTTGAATCTAGTTTCTGCATCATCTGAGGCAAGTTTGCTTGCAGTCTGTGAGTACTGAACACCATCCGTGACAGACTATCCATTCTGTTTCACACCAGGCCACATTGGTGTCCTCTTTCCTTCCTTCCTCTTCAGACATCCAACCCCCAAGAAAGTCCTAGTGGAGAAAAAGGATTCCCTTCTCAAGAAAGAACTTTAGTTAGTCCTATATGATCACCAAGGGAAAAGGACTTTTACTCCAACCATTTCCTGATCCCCAAGAAAACTGATGGTTTCATACTTATCATGGATCTCAGAAGCTTTAGCAAGTCTGGAACATCTAAGTTCAGGAAGTTTGCACCATCTTTATCACAGAAGGTTGATATGTAGTTGTCATATTAGCAGACGCCTACTTTCATGCAGCAGTCATGTATATTTTCATCAAGCCCCTGAAAACTTGCTTGGAGATCAGACAGTCCCAGTTCGCATTCCATCCTTTTGACTGGCACACAGCCCCAAGAGTCTTTATTATGCACCTCTCAGTGGCTGCTGCACACTTTGAATACCAAATAATATTTTTCTGCTCCATACCTGGATGGGTGGCTTCTAAGGAACCCTTCAAGAGTAATCCCATACATGTGCAGTCTCTGCCAGAGTTTGGGACTTCTAATCAGCTGAAGAAAATCCTCTCTAAACCTGCACAAAGGGTCACTATTATTGGGCTAGCCCTAAACTCCACTTAGCCCAGAAGGGAGAACTTACAAAATTCAAGATTCTCCAACAATTTGCAGAGAACCAGAGCAAAGACTGTCCAGTTTCTCTTAAGGCCTGGTGCTCTTCATTGACCTATATTATACCCTTAGCTTTTCTGAATGTCATGAGTTGTGGGTTACTACACACTGCATGAACACAACTTCACTGTTGGGGAACAAAGATGATGTCTTCTGAGAGGTAATTGTGGCTCCTTTGTCTCTACCAGCACAATTACTACAGGCAGCTTTGGTCTGAGCTACCATGCACATTGCCAGGCATCCAAGCATATGCCCCATGAATCCAGCAGCCGTCCAAATGACATATCCATGTTCCGGTAATGTTTTTCACCCATCCTGGCAGCACTGCATACTACAGATACTTAAAAAACATCAAGGCTGTGGACTCTATCCCCAAGAAGAGAGGCATATGTGATACTGCCCATGGCCTCTCCATGGAGGCAAGAAAGCTTTGGTTGTGATGTATCTGGAGCCAAATCCATCCTACAGCTCTTGACATGGCAAGAGAAGAGAATATGGACATGGACACACTCAGCAGGAAGTCTCAAGGTCAATGTGAATGGTCCTATAAACAAGGGGGAGCCAGAGCACGGTTTCACAGATAAGGCCACCCAGTAATACAACTTTTCACATCCCAGCAAAACACGAAATGTCAAGTGTACTGCTCGATAGCACGCAGGGACAGAAGCTCTCTCTCACATGTGTTGCTGCTGGACTGGAGCCACCATTTCTACATGCCTTGCCTCCCATCCCCCTGATCCCCAGAGTCAGAAGGAAGATTGGGTTGGACAGAGCCAACATTATACTAATAGCCCCAGTGTGGCCTCGTCAGCACTGGTATCCAGATCTCCTGCAGCTGGCCAGGGAGCCGCCATATCCGCTAGCCTCGTCCCCAGACTTCCTTTCTCAACAGCAAGGGTTGATTCTGCATCCCAATGCTGAAGCGTTCCACCCTGCTGCCTGGAGGAGAGGGAACTGGCTGACTGATATGCAACCCGACTTCTCTCCCCCTTTAGTCTCCATGGTCCTCCAGTGCTTGTACCTCCATGGGTTCCCAGTCTTGTCCTAAGAGAGTTGATACACTCTTCCATATAAACTGTTGGTACAAGCTTCTCAAGCAAAATAGCCTCTTTAATGCAATTACATCTGCCAGGAGAGTGAATGAGCCTGGTGCTTTGATGGTGATTACACGGTATTCTCAGATTTCCATTTCTCCCAGTGCATTTTCCTCCCTGTGTTTTTCCCTAGGCCCTGTTCCCACCCTGGGGTAGCACAACTTCATATCTTAGATGTGACAGGGATATTGTGGATGAAAGCAGGCTTTTAAAATCCAGCAGGTTAATTGTAGTACATGGGCAGAAATTCCATGTAGAACCATACCGGACAGGACTTTCATGCCAGATTAGAAGCTGTAGAGAAGGTTGTTACATCTTAGATGGGAAACCTGGCTTCCCTATTTTAAGGCCTTTCAAGAGCGACCACAGTATTTGTGACATGTCAGAGGTAGGAGATTTGCAGGACACCAACCTGGAGCTTGGTGCACTTTTTTCCAAGACATTACTCCTTGTGCTCCACTGCTATTGGTTAAGCTGAACTACAAGGCAGCTTTACCTCAAATCTCCCCTTCTGTTCTTAGGGGAAAGGGAATAGAGAGTGTAGGTTGGGGTGCCCTTCCAGAAAGAAACACCCTCAACACAAATTCCTGTGTGCACTTCCCAGAAAGACACAACTTTTCCAAGCAGTTCCAACACTGGATGCTAGGGACACCATATCCCACAAACAGGAGTGCACAGAGGCCTCTCTCAAAGGGCAGCTCTTACAGAATTGCCCAGTAGTAGATTCTTTACACCTTCACATGAAGCATCTGCAGTGGGGCACTTTAAGAGGCAGGTGCCAGGCTAGAGTGGCCCAGGGCTGTAGTTCCTCTGGGTCTGTAACATGGGTAGGCGTGAGTCATTTCCCTAAAGGCTTGCCCTTTTGAGTGCCAAAAGCCTTGGAAATATTCCAAACTGGAGTCCCCAATCTTCTGAAAAAAAGAGAAGAAACACATAAGGATAGCAAGAGGCACAAGGGCAGAGTCCAGACCTTGAGGCCCAGAGGCCTAGGAGGGATTAGAGGCCACTTGCTCCAAATCCACCTCCTACTGTTGCCTGATATTGTATAGGCAGGTGGAGAGAAGTGGGAGGACGTGACTCTGGGAGCCAGAGCTCTTGGGGTTCTTTCTTAGCCCTGCTACAGACTCACTATGTGACACTAGGCAAGTATTTCCCCTTCCTTGCCTCAGTTTCCAAGTTTGTAATATCTGGCCTATAGGCTTTATGAAGTTGCACTCCTTCCTAGAGAGGGAGGCCACTCAGAGCCTCCATGATTGTGGCCAGGGAAGACAGTGAGAAAAGACACAACACTATTAAATATGCAGCCAAGGGGGCGAGGGAGGGGCCGTGCCCTGGAGGTAGCAGGCAGTGGAACAGTTGGAGTTATTAAGTGGCAATAAATCCCAGAGATCCCAGGGCATCACTGGGTTATGAATCTGAGCCACTGACCATGCAGTGTCCAGGGATGGGGTCTGCAGAGCTCTGAGGCTGGCAGAGCAGGGAGTTTGCCAGCACTGTCACAGAAGAGAGGACACTTATGATCAGAGCAAGAGGGTGGTCAGTGTACTTAGTCACTGGCTGGGGGGAGGAGGGGAGAATGAATTGGGTCCTCCAGCAACGCACAGGGATAGACTTAACAATAAAGTCCCAGCTTTAGATCTCCTGTGGCTGGAACCTCTAGCAGCCTGGGATAAGGGGAGAGCAGTAAATGCTGAGCATAACCATGTCTGAACACAGTGGGCACGTCTACACAAAACGCTTACTGCACAGCAGTCTGATAACACTGCGCAGTGTTATTAGACTACTGTGCAGTTAGTGTCACAAAAAAAATGTGCACCAGCGCTAATGCACAGTAACTACTGCACATTAGTGAGCGTGTAGATGTGCCCATTGTTATGAGTGTGCACCTGGAGGGTTGAAGAATCTGTAGGAACTGAGGTACACCAGCCAGGGCTCATCTACGCATTCATTTATGTGCTGTAATCTCAGCACATTAAGTTTAGTACCTGTAGTGACAGGTCCTAACTTAATGCATTGTAATTGGTGCTTCTGTGCATTAGTGCAAGTGAATGGTTTGCTGGTGATGCTACTGCACATTAGACTAAATCTACTGTGCGTTAGCACATTAGCACAGGCTTTGCCCACCGCATTAATGCACAGTAGAATTAGTCTTCTGTGCATTAAGCGTTTCTTGTAGATGCATCCCAGAGGGAGGAGATAGGAGCCCAGAGCTGGAGCCCAGAGGCCCAGGGGCCTGTTGGCAGGCAAATGCTTCCCAATTGTTCTCAGAGTGTCAGCATTCATTTGAAGAGAGGAAAGAGGCAAGTTGTGAAGAAAACATTTCAAATGTGAGCTAAGGACATGGGCAGACACTGCAGTTACCCTGAGGTAAAGCAAGGCGGGGCCTTTGCATCATTCGCTCTATGGTAACTCCCCTTGTGCATATTCTTACTCTCTGGCAAGGGGAAGTGCTAGTTTAGGCATAAGTGAAAGAGGGTCCATAGATTAGCTTCCACTTCCTTCCGGGTAAGAGCGCCCGCAGAGGTGACTGCAGGGCCGCTGATGGACTAGTAAACCCTTCTTTCCTCTGCCTTCCAGAAACTTGTTCATGTTCCCATGGCATAAGAGTAATTTACGCCTTCTGAGGTTGCAGAGATCTGACAACTGCTGAGATGCCAACTGCCCCCATTGATGCACTGGGTGCTTGTTGAAGCACCCCTTTAAAATGCTGACCCTTTCACTCTGTTGCTAATAAGTGCACATAAGTAAGGGGTGGGAAGAGTGGCCTTTTCAGGTCTGGGGCTGCAGACTCCTCACTGGAGAGGTGAAACCTGAATCAAGGCTGCTGTGCATTTGACCATATTAGAACAAGCAAGCTGTAAATCGAAAAGGACTTGTTTGAAAGGGTAAGAAACTGGTCCCAGTTGCTCCAGGACTGAATATACCACTATGTCATTTGGGAGAGTCATGTTATGTGTGTGATAGCTGGGGAGGCTACAAGTTAACCTGTTTGAGTGTCCACAGCCTCAGACCTGTGTGGGCAGGCTGCTACCATGAGGGGAGTACAGTAGATTGTACTTACCTGAAGAGGGCACCCATCTGTTAAAGGCTGGGAAAAGCCTGGGAAATGCTGTATGGATGAGAAGACGGGACTAGGCAAGTAGCTGAGGTTGATTCCCACCAGAACTGCCTCGGACGCAGCTCCCTCCAGTCAGGCATAGAGTTAACACCATGGCAGGCCTGGGAGAGTTAGATATAGGTACTGGCAAGCTCCAGGTCTGGTGAGGAAAGAGCCAGGCATGATGGGACCCTATCAGCAGAAGGGCCAGTAGAGCAGGCTCCAAAAGGGACAAAAGTGTCCTATTATGTTTAGGAAAGAGAGGTATAGGTGGTGAGTAGATGGGCACCCCCCGCCAATGTTGGTTTGGTGAGGGGAGTGACAAGGATCTGGGATGGAGAGATCCTCTCTGTTGCTGTGATTCACCACATCTTGTCACCTCTCCCCAGGGTAGGATCCTTGCTCTGCAGGGCTTGCTGCTGCAGCCTACTCCTCAAGCAGTGGGGAGCAAGACTGGCCTGGGAAGCGGGGAGGGCTCAGCTGGGTTGGTAGCTAGGCAGGCATCAGATACCAAGACCTAGGCAGCCCCTGCTCTTCCCTCAGAGCCCAAGACAGGGATAGGACACTGCAGCACAGGTTAGTGCAGTAAGGTGCACTGTGGGTGTTTTGACCAGTTGTAAGCAGTAGATGACATTAGCCACTCTGGGAGGCACTGTTGGTGTAGACAATCCCAGGGGTCTCCTGCAGCACAGCAGGGGTGTGGGTGGCATGCTGGGTTAAATGGTCTTGTCTGGGACAGTGAGGTTGTGAAGAGGGTACCATGCTACCTGGCTCACTGCTCTCGTCCTGGGTGGTAGGGTGGCAGATGAGAGCCCATTGGTTCAAGTTAGGGCACTTGGTGACAGGGCAGGCTGCTGGGCTAACTGGGCCAGTGGTCAGATCCCGAGTGCCAAACAGGTGAGGAGGAGGATACAGGGCAAGGTGGGCCAAAAGCATGACCTGGTGCAGCACTGAGCTGAGAGCCACCCAGTGAAAGGGGCCAGCTGCTTTCCAAAGCCCATGGGGGATGATGCCTGGCTTGCTGGGGCCACTGGTCTGATCTCCCAGCAGCTCCCTACTTGAGCAGCGCTGCCTAGGGAGCACTGGGCCCCCCTCGCATGCCCAGTGCTGGGGAAGGCGCTGGCTGTGCCTCCCAGGCAGCCGAGCAGACTGGGCTCTTAAAGGGAAAGCGCAGAGGCTGCACAGGCCAAGTGACCCAGGTGAAGGAACATGTGACACCTCGCTTTAATGGGCTGCCTGCTTCCTCCCCTGAACTGGGGCCAGCTCCACTCCGGGCCTGCGTTCCAAACACTCGCTGTGCCGCGCCAAACAGGCAGGGAGGGGCCTGCCAGAAGGCTCGCCGCGGGGGGCCGGGGGGCCGGGGGGAGGAGAGAGGGGACAGGGGAGGGGGGGAAGATGGGGAACAGGAGGAGGGGGAGCAAGGGGAGGGGGAAGAGGAAAGAGGAGTGAGGACAGAAATGGCTGGGAGCAAGGAAACAGAAGGAGGGGACAGGCAGCTGATGGGCGAGGTGGGATGGGGAGGAAGGGGATCTGGAAGCAGAACCGGCTGGTAGGTGACTTTGGCTGGCCCACTCTGTCTGGCCCCTCCCCGCACCGGGTTAGGAAGCCGCAGGCTCTGCCAGCCTCCTCAACTCTGGAAAATAGCTGTGCGAGTGCGACACACTTTTTCAATTAAGAGCTGGCAGGAGTGAGCGCTGGGCCCGCTGGCAGGGCGCAGAGGGGATGAGGAGGAGGTGATGCAGCTGGGCAGGGGGGAAGGGGCCTGCTGGCTGCCTGTCACCTCCTCAGCCCCTCCCTGCCCTCAGCCCCTTACCCCTCCACTTGGGCAAGTTCCAGTCACTGAGTCTACAACACATCCAGCAGTTTTCCACCATTCATGTAAAGGATGACTATGACATCAGAGAGGCCTCAGCCAATAAGTGGGTAGTTTAGGATGACTTATTAGCATGCTGCCAAATTATCGGCTGCTTGGCAGGAGCAACACTGGAGATTGGCACTATGAAGTCACAGTCCTGATGTCATCTCTGAATCAGGTGACTTTATTCTTGTCACTTCCCATGTAAAGGCACAGGGGCAAATGGCATGTCAGTGCTGTCAAGATGGGGCGGAGGAAATGGATTTATTAGATTTGCTGCCATCTGTTGAGCTGAATTGGAATTGCTCAGCTGTGTGTCATAGGCCCTGTACTTCTGATAGCTAATGAGGATTCCCCCTTAGCTCACTGGCCAAGACTGGATTTCAGGAGCTGATGTCTCCAAATTTTGCACCCAGGTTTGCTAGGGTGGTTGGAGCAGGGATGTTGATGGAGGCTTGGCTGGCCACAGTTTAGCTGAAATAGCTGGGATGCAGTTATTTCTGGGGTGAGGAGCATCAGTTGGTTTACACACAGATCCTTTGCATAGTACAAGGATGGTACTTCTGGGATAGGTCCTGGCAGCTGTATGAACAGGTATGCCTCATCCAGTTTTGAGTCGCAGGGTTCTCTGGGATACAGCATGGCTGCCGTTCCCACAAGGATCCAGCACATATGAAGTTGCACCTGCCTCTGGGGTGGGGCATGGCACTGTGCAGCAGGCTAGGAAAATAAATGAACCAGGCTCCTGTTTCTGGTGCAGGAGGTGCAGGGAAGCAGAATGTAATTGCCCAGGTTGGGATGGGTGCAGGGTGCGGCAGAAACATCTGACTGAGGCAAGGCTTTGCAAGATGCTCTTTAATGAAGCGTACAAGTGGCCTGGGCCCAGGTTTGGTGTCTCATGGGTGATTCATCACAGGTGGGAATCAACCCCCTCCCAAGCAGGCTCAGCCGGCAATGGGACTGGCTGAGATGCTGTCAGGATTCACGTGCCGGCATGAGTAATGGTCACGTTCCCCGCACGGCCATGAGCCAGCGGCCTACGCAGGCACTATTCCCTACCGGTTTCTTTCTGCCAAGCCCAGCAGAGCCCCAGCAAGATGCTGGAAAATCTCACTGCTCTGGAGCCAGAAATCCCAGTCCTTGAACCCTGTTGGCTCCCAAACCCCAGCACCCATCAACCTGCACCTCTCGCAGCTCCTGAGATCCTGGCACCCGTCTGCTCCTCAGGCTTAGATTTTGTAGATTTTCATGGTCGGTCTTCTATCTATCTTGCCTTTGAGCCTGGTAGCTCGCACCACTCTGAGCCCAGCAGGCCCTGAGCCCAGCCTTAGGCTGAGCATTGGATCAAATCACACTTAAGCCATAAAAAGGCCTTTGCTTTTTCCTCTGTGGCTGGGACCCAGCAGGGATACCTGGCCCTAGGAGGGAGAGGGATGGAGCAAGCCAGACACACCTGAAAAAGCAAGTTAGGCCAGACAGGCCTCCATGACCATGTCAGCTGCTGGCTCCCAGCTCTTCCCAGTGCGGTTTATCACTTTTATGGCTTATTTGAAACAGGTGTGTGAGACACCCATAAAAATACCTGGCCCAGCAGCCAAGGCTGGCGGCTGTTCAGGGCAGCAGGAAGGAGAGTGAGTGACAAGGTGTTAGAGCCGTACATCTTGCCATGCAGGGCGCTGGGCTGGGGAGTAGGGCTAGCTCCCACCTTGCTCAATTCATCCCCTGCCAAATTGTCTTCAAGCCCAACAGGAATTTAGTCCTGGTGAGAGTCAGGATAGCTCCAGACTTGACTTCATGTCACTGCTGAGAAGGGGGTGGCGGGGGGAGGCTGGGCACTGCAGGCTGCACCTTCCCTGGTGCCACAGTACTGGGGAGGACAGGCTCAGCTTTACATGCTGCACCCCCTCACAGTGCCCCCTACTGGTTCTGCCCCATCCCTGGTATCCCCTTCTAGGCAGGGCAGGTGGGGCACTTGCAAGCTCCATTTCTTCCAAGGTATCATAATGCCCCCTGCTGGACATGGCAGGGCTGGGCACTTGGAGGCTTTCCCACTACCTGTTGTCACTGCCTGGCCTGAGCTCATGCTTGTGTTTCCTGCAGGAGATTCTTGGGGGATCTTTGCCTTCCTGTGTGCTGCACTCTGGAACCTGCCTGCGGTCCCTGCCCTCAACAGCACAGACGAGGCAGGTGCTGGCCAGTCCATCCAGAAGACATACGACCTCACCAGGTACCTGGAACACCAGCTTCGCACACTCGCCGGCACCTATGTGAGTACAGGGTAGGGGGCTCAGGCAGCTGCTTGGCCACGGGACTCCAACTCCCCTCCCCTTTCCTTATCTCTTCCCCTCACCCCTCCAGTCCTCTGCACTGCTCACTGCCCTGCTTTGCCTCCAGTGCACTCTGGCTCCTCTCCCCACCAGCTCTTGATGTCTGTCCAGTAAGCTGGGGGAGTGAGGCAAGCAGGGAGGAGGATTGCTCTCTCCTCCTCAGGGGGTCTTGGTAGATGAAAAGTCCTCCAAAGTGGCTCTCCCACTTGGGAAGCTGAGGGGCGGTTGTAACTCAATCCACCCCCTAGCCCTAGGAGGAGTGGGGATGACAAATGACTGAGGCATGTTCTGTTATAGGATCCACTCCGCATGGCACTGATGAAGTCTGCAGCCGAGGTGGGGGGCTGAGGCAGAAGGCAGTATTGCACAAGGAGCTGTAAATCCTCTGCCTCTCTTTTACTGGGGTCCCTTTCTCTTACCCTGCCTTGTTCTAAGTCACGCTGGGGACCTGGGGTTTACTTTCTCTGTCTGCCCTCACATGCCAGGCTTCATCATGCCCATTTCCCCAGCTCATGCTCTCCCCACTGCATGGCTCTAGTCTTGGCAGGGTGCCTAAACTGGTGCCTCCTCCCTGTCCTGGGGCACCGGGGAAGTCTCCTTATGTTTACACTCTGTTGTGCCGTCTCTCTGTGGAGTGAGGTGAGGCTCGTGTGTCAGAACTCGCCTAGGCGCTGCCCCACCCAGGCCATGCTCCACTGCGCACAGAGCAGGCACACAGCCACAGCAATGGGGATAGCACTTCCATCAAACCCATCCAGCCTGGGATCTCTTCTCCCTGATCTACCAAATCAGGCTCATACAGCCTGGGGTCCCTTCCCTGTGGTGCCTGGGCAAGGTGTGCTGTCTAATCCCGGATCCCTCCCATGCAGCCCATCAGAGCTGACCAGTGACCTGCTCTGGCCCAGTGCCTGGAAGACTGAGCATCCCGTACTCGTTATCCAACCTGGCTGCAGATAGGGAAACCCTTCCTGCACCTTCCAGAAACATGAACCATCCCTACCCTTCCACATCAGTCTTGTGTCAGAAGGATGATGTGGGTGACTTTGGGCTGGTTGGCCCAACACCAGTCCTCAGTAGGATGATGGAAGGGCTGACACAGAACCCATTCAGTGAGTAACAAATGCCAGTGCGAGTAGTTGTATGGAGCCTTATCAAAGCAACTCGGTGTCACGTTTTAGGTGGTTTTACAAGTTTAGCTGATAAAGGCAACTGCATTTTGCAGTAGTGTTCTGAAAGGCATTTGACTTAGTATCATGTGATACTAAGAGTCCACCCCCAGACTCAAAGTGGCATATGAGAATTAGATTGGAAACCATCTCACCAATAGAGCCTATAAAGTAATTGAAACTAGTGATGTTCAATGGGGTGGGTGGAGGATATTTCTAGTGGGAGCTCTCAGTGATCAGCCCTCAGCCTAATGCTACTTGTGGATCTTTTAGAGAAAATATTAAAGCTGGGTTAGCAAAATAGGTGAGAGTTCAATTAGCAGTTTGGATCACTTGGTGGGACATATTTGAATGTAATGCCTGTTAATGCAGTTAGAGTCAAAGCCAGACTTCTTGGGATGAAAAATGCCAGTCACATTGACAGGCCATGGGCAGAGATGGGAAAAGACTTCAGGGTGGCAGGTGACCAGCCGGGTGTGACCCCCTAATGCAGTGCTGTTGTTCATGGATGATCCTTAGATGTAGCAGTGAGGGGAGTGTCCAGGTAGAAGAGGGAAGTGGTGTTACCTTGTGCACAGCACTGGTGAGCAAATAACTGGAATAGCATGGCCAGTTTTGGTAATCGCACTGGGAAAAACTAGAAAGGGGTCAAAATGCTACAAGCTTGAGCTGGTATCTGTACTTAGGGAAGAGAGGACCCACAATGTCTGAATGGCCATATATGAGCACCTCCATGGGGAGACCGTTTCTGATACAAAGGGGTTCATTCATTTAGCAGACAGGAGCAGAGAGAGATTCAGAGGCTAGAAAGGGAATCAGCAAAACTGAGCCTGGAAGAGCGCACAGTTTTAGGAGTTTTGTGCGAAGAATTTTGCAGATGTCCATCCAACCTGTATTTGGGAGGAGAGAAGCAGAGGTCCCAGGGCTGCCCTTCTCCCATCTCTTTGCCTTCAGTCACACATATGAGGTACATTCCCCCCCCTCATATTCCTGGGCCCACACCACTCTCTCCCTTCTTCCTCCATCTCTTTGCCCTGTCACTGTTTCTGTGCCAGTCTCCCCCACTACCCGTCTCTGCCCACCATCACAGGGTGCTCACCTTGACCCAGCCTGCCCGTCTAGCTTTCACTCCAGCTCCACAGGATTGATGAAGAGAGACATCTGCATTTGCCCCCGGGCCATGCAGAGGAAATTAATTTGTCTCCCAAGCTTGTCAGATTGTTCAGATGCCCGCACTGCCCCACCTGCCATGCCCCCCGGCACCGACACACCTCTCTTCCGCTCCCTGCTTCACCCTGCCTGCCTACACGCCTGCCAGGGCTGCTCCTGGTGCCATCCTGGAGCATGGGGAATCCCCAGCGGTACATGGGATGGAAGGGCCAGGAGTTAGCATTTCTATGGATGGGCATGGGAGCATGTGTGTGTGGAAGTGCGCTAGGCAGTTTGTTGAAATGGCCCCGGGGGAGGGCACGTGCAGAGGATGTGCTCATGTGCATCAGCCTTGTGTTGTGCACTTGAATCACAATGTTTTCCCCAGCATCTCTCCCCTGTGCCATCACTGCTGCATTTCCTAAGTGTTATTGTCAATCCCTCCCCACCCCCTTGCATCCAGAGTTGGGCACTGCCCACACCCTTCCCGTCCTGACAGGTTGAGGGACCGCTCCCCAGCTCCCCCTGCTCAGAGGTGTTATGCTGCAGTGGCCTCATTTCACCTCCCTTTCTCCGCTCGCTTGTAAATTACCTCCTCCCCAGGGCTTGTCAGTTGACTCCTCCGGCTGCCTCCCAGCCCTGGCATTAGGGCCTCACCTGCTTGGGGCCTCACCTGCCCAGCACCCCCTCCGCTGCGCGTCATCAGGAGAGGAATTCCTCAGCTCTGCAGTGCTCTGGAGTGCCCTCGCCCTTGCCACAGGGCACAGGAAATTCCACTGCTCTTCACAGGGTGAAGGCAGCCCCTCCCAGTGAGGGGATCACACTCCCCTCTGCCCA
Organism: Crocodylus siamensis; assembly: GCF_052110815.1. Lineage (NCBI taxonomy): Eukaryota > Metazoa > Chordata > Crocodylia > Crocodylidae > Crocodylus > Crocodylus siamensis. The sequence goes on along the minus strand of NC_143396.1, from coordinate 169,090,900 downwards.
ACTTACCCGCACCATCAAGCTCTCAATGCAGCCTCGCCCCAACGTAGCTGGGAGCCAGCATCTACGCCCACATCACTTTTCCCAGCCCCTGCACTTCAGGTTCCCAAATCTTATAATGTAGTACCCACAACCCCAAAGAAGTCCTGTCCCCCTGCCTTAGCTCATGACCCTGTCAGCTCCATGTCCCAGGTGCAGGACCATGGGGGTCTAATCCTGCCAGTCCTTACCCCTGGAATCAGTTCAGGTGCATGGGTTGTAGGGTCTGATCCTCATGGCATTTGTTTCAGCTCCAACTAGGGAACAAGGCACCCAGTGCCCTTGCCCACTGCCACAGGATCCTGGGCATAGCAGCCAAATGAAGCCATGGCTTTCTGGCCCCAGCTCCCACCCTGGAGACCCCCTAACTGGAAGGGGCAGGTCAGGCCTAAGAGCTGAGCATACTGTGTCCCAGGGCCCCACTGGCCACAAAAGGTTGCCGACCCTTGGCCTCTTCTGCAGTGCCACCCCTCCTGCCCAGCTACCTCAGTGCTTCTCCAGGGACAGGCTCACTCCCATGACAAGAGGTCAAGTGAGCAGGCCTTATGAGGAGAGGCTGAGAGGCATGGGACTGTTTAGGCTGGAGAAGCGAAGGCTCAGGAATAACCTGGTGGCAGCCTCTAAGTATATAAGGGGTGTGCATCAGGAACTGGGAAAACATCTGTTCACTTGCGCACCCCAAGGGAAAACAAGGTCTAATGGTCACAAACTGCTGGAAGACCATTTAAACTGGACATAAGGAAAAAGGTCTTTACCATCCGAGTTTCCAGAGTCTGGAATAGACTACCCATAGAAGTGGTGCAAGCACCTACTCCGGATACCTTTAAGAAACGCATGCTTATCTTGCTGGAGTGCTCTGACCCCAGCTAACTTCCTGCCCCTTGGGCAAGGGGCTGGACCCAGTGATCTTAGGAGATTCCTTCCAGTCCTAATGTCTATGAAATCTATTAAATCTATGACCTTTGTAGGGGGACTCTGGAGGCAGCTGGGTCTTCCCCAAACTGGTACCCAACCACTGTGGAAAACCCCATTTATCTGGTCTTGTTGGCTCATCTATGGGCCTGCCCCCCACCATATTCTGGGCCAGCCTCTGAGGCAGAGGTGGCAGGGGCCCCACTGTGGGCAATCTAATGCCTGTCCTCTCTGTCTTTCCTGGTATAGTTGAATTACCTCGGGCCGCCCTTCAATGAGCCGGACTTCAACCCTCCCCGGATGACGAGGGCCGAGATGGTGCCCAGTGCAACGGTGGACTTTGAGCTGTGGCGCAGTCTGAATGACAATGCTCGGCTGGCAGCCAACTACCGAGCCTACACACACTTGTTATGCTACCTGCGTGGCATGGATGGGCAGGTGGCCAAGGCTGACCTGCGCAAAAGCCTGGGCCACTTCTGCTCCAGTTTGCAGGGGCTAGTGGTGAGCATCGCAGGTGTCATGTCCTCGCTAGGCTACCCGCTGCCTGGCTCACTGGGCAGTACTGACCCTGCCTGGGCCCATGGGCTGGGGCCTGTCAGCCCGCACAACGACTTCCTCAAGAAGATGGATGACTTCTGGCTGCTCAAGGAGCTGCAAACCTGGCTGTGGCGCTCAGCCAAGGACTTCAACCGCCTCAAAAAGAAGGTGCCCCCCGCTGCCGTCACGCTGCGCCTCGAGGCACAGGGCTTCTGACCCAGCGCCCCCCTATCCACCTACCCACCTGCCCAGCACCATCACGCTGCCCTGCCAGGCACGGGGCTTTGTTCCCTTCACAGGTTCTCTTTGCTTCCAAAAGGAGGGATGTGGCCCTTCCCCCAAACACAATCCAGAGCAGCAATAGTCCTCTCCCCTGCCAGGCAGACCAGCACTAACACCCACCTCTAGACTTGGGCACCTCTCAGAGTAGCATCATCCCCATACTGTGTGTCCAGTAATGAGCCCCACCTCTATATGCCAGGGCAGCATCAAGAGGCATTTAGTCCCTTGCTGCCTCCTGACGTCTTCCTCCATACTTTCCCCCAGCTCACTTCTTGGGACCCCCCACCTGTCCCTTCTTTCTTCTCATGCACAGAGGCCTGGACTCTTCCAGCCTTTTCCTGAGATCACAGGCTGTAGCACCAGCCCACACACTGAGGACCATGTGCTTGGCTTTAGGTCTGCCTTGGCACTGCCAGCCCTGCCCCCAAGGCCTTGTGCCCCACAGCACCAGGAAACTGGAAGGGGCACAAGCAGAGCTAGGCAGTGATTCCAGCTTCAGCCCATCGGAGCCCACGTCTCCCCCGGTCAGACCTTCAATGGGCGTCACTGCCAGCTGGATGGCACCACAGGGTAGGAGGGATTCAATGCAGGACAGGGTAGGGTTTCAAATAAAAAAGATGAGGGTCCAAAACAGGAAGGGGTGGAGTGTGAAGCAGGAAGAGCCAGGGTCCAAACAGGAAAGACTTGAAATGGCAATTCCAGCATTCCTCTAGTTATGATGCTGCTGCATCTACTGGCCCCACATCTTGTCAAAACACCTGTCTAGCAAGGCCTAGGCCACGTGGGGTGGGGAGCTAAACCAGGGAAGGGTGAGAAATCACCTATGCCCTCCCTTGACATGTGTTTTAACCACTCACACATCACGCCCCCATGCTCACGCCATGATGCGCATAGCATTGCCTTGAAGTTTACATTGTCACTGGTGTAGCATCAAGCAGGCATGGGGGTCTCTCCCCCTGGTGCAGGCCCCTGCCCCCCCACTCCACCTGCCCACACCCCAGGCCTGTGCAGAGGGAGGGGGCAGGGCCCAGCCCCCTCCCTCTCCTCTCACATTCCCCCCTGTCGGGTTGTGTTTCTCTTGGTTTGTCTATATTAATATTTATTTATTTGGAGATGTTATTTATTAGATGGTATTTATTGCAGAATTTCTATTCTTGTATTAACAAATAAAAGGCTTCCTCCTTGAGCTCGGCTTGCTGGCACCTTGCACAGTAGGACTGGGGGCTTACCAGAGCACTGGCACTTGTGGGTGGGAAAGGAGCACAGGGGGAGGCCCAGGATGCAGGCTTGGGCTTGTTGGGTGGCAGGACCAAAGGCAGAGGATGCCACCTGATATTCCCAGAGCGCGAGGAGGCTCCTCTCTCTGACCCCCAAGCCTGCCCCCTCCCAATCCATCCTCCAGTCCCTTCTTCTGGCACCCAGACCCTTTCCCTACTCTTAAACCCAGTTCATCTCCCTCCTCTGACCTGCCCCTAGATCTCCCATGCATTGCCCACATCTCTCAGACCACCCCCACACCCATCTGGCCCCAGACTAGCTCTGCCTCCCTCCCTTAGGACCAGGCACTCTGCCGTTGTACTCTCTATCTCACAGGTTGGCAGCACAGATATGAGGCAGGGGGTAGGGAGAGCGGTTGAACGAGAGACCTCCCATGGGGGGGGGGGGCTGTTTGTGGGAGAATATCCCCGGGACAAGGGTGTCACAGATCTGTTTGCACTCTCCACTGGGGAGCTCACCAACCTGCCATGCTAGGCAGCAACCACTAGGCCCAGCATGTCACAGACTTCTGGAGATTAAACAGAGTGCAGAGAAGTTTTGGGGTGCTCTCTAGCGTCATGTGCCCCCCCCACTCCTGAGAGCCGGATACCACAGTCCCACAGTCCCACAGCTTCTCACACTGCCCCAAAGCACAAGCACCCACACCCAGAACTCCCCAGCCAGAGTGTGAGCCTTAGCATTTCCAGCTTAACTCTCCAGGGGCTTGTAACAGATGCGAGCACAGGTGCACATGCATGCGTACACACGCACACATACACATTTTCTACACATGGGTGCTGAGAACCCCATTGCTCTTTACTTAACAGCAGAAGAAATCCACGGGTCCAAGGCTGAGTGCATTCCCCCACCTCACTCCCCTCACTGCTTGGAGGTGCTCTGGGCTTCTCTGGCCATAACTGGTGCCACGGCTGAACCAGGTCCTCTCTGCCAGGCCAGTCTGTTCATCTCTTCTCCTGCCCTGCCCAGGACTTCTTGTGGGGCTCTGGGAAACCTGGCTCAGTGTAGATGCCCCTTTCCAAGATCCTGGCTTCTTCTTCACAGCCTGTGGTAGCTCAACAATGCTGTTTGTACTGGGCAGCAGCTGCCATTGCTCGTAGCCACCCACGAAGATCTAAGGCCTCTGCCCTTGTCCCAGTCCCAGTGGCTATATAGTATCAGCAAAGGCAAGTGCAGAGGCACCGCAGACAAGACAGTTCCCATAGCAAGATCTGCACAGTGACCTCCCCAGGCCAATGCAAAATTCATGAGTCAGGCACAGGTGTGCCAAGCTGTGCAGAGATGCCGGGGATTGCTCTGTGGCACATGGTGGGAATAGGGAGTGGCCTCTAGAAGATCCACAAGTAACATTAGGCTGAAGGATGCTCACTGGAGAGAGAGGGTGGTGGCAAAGAGAGGCTCTGGCTTCAGTAGTTCCAGCCACTCTGTCAGGCCAGGGCAAACCTCTAGGTGCTGGACCTGCCCAACAGTGACCAAAGGGTCCCAGCCCAGAGGCCTCATCCACAAGATAAACACCAAGGCACTTAGAAGGTCAGCAGCACAGCCAGGAAAAGACCCCCCCCAACACAGCCTCTTTGCTCTAGCCCACTGGATCCCACTGTCCTCCCAGACTTGCAACCCAGGAGTCCTGGCTTGCAGCCCCCTTGCTGCAGCCAATGGGCTCCACTTCTTCTCATGATGCAAATGTCTTATAGTAGAGTGCAAGGGATAGCTCCACATGACACATGGAGGTTTGGGGGTCCCTGACAATGGCACTGAGAACACAAAGGGCTAACTAAAGAGGAAGCAATGCCTGGAGCATGGGCACCAAGCTGCCCTCCCACCTCATCCTCCACCCCTCTGCTTTGGGGTCTGCAAGCCCCTCCATCCGCTCCCCCATGCCCACCTCCCTCCTGGCTGGGGCCCAGGGCTGGGGTAGCAGGGGGCTATGGGTCAGGAGTGAGGGGTCCTGGCAGAGCTGTGGGGGAGCCCAACAAAGGGCCGGCGGGTTGGCAGCGAAGGGCCCTGGCAGAGCCATGTGTGGGGAGGGAGCAGGCGCGTGCAATGACTCAGTGCCCTGCCAGCCGCTTCCCCCCTGGACAGAGCCAGGCTGGGGCAGGGTCGCTGCCCCCTGCCATCTCCCTTTGTCTGCCCAGAGCCAGGGCTCCGGGAATCTGACTGACTCAGCCAGATTCCCAGCACGGGACAAAGCCAGGCGGCCCTGGGTCAGGGCCGAGGGAGGGGAACAGGCCCAGACCCCGCATGAGTCACTCCCAGCCCCTCAGTACCCCCCAGGCTGAGAGTTCAGGGCAGCACAGCCGCCTGCTGGGCTGGTTAACCCTTGTAAGTGCACCCTCTCGGTAGCTGTGCCATCAGCCTGAGCCCCGACCCACTTCCCACCCCAAGGGGAGCTGGCTGCAGCTGCAGAACCACTGCTCTTGCCTCCCTGGAAGTGGCTGCATCTCAGTGCCAGGCAAGTGGACCTTGTGTAAGTGGACCACAATATCTCACCTATTTCACTGCCAAGCAGGGTCTGAAGCACCCTGTGGCCTGGCCCAGCAGTGACTGCAGCCACATTACCCATCCACATGCGGCTGTGTTTAAACCCCATAGGTTTAAAAGCCTAGAAGTCTCACTCAGCAACACGCTGAGGCACGGGCTCACCTGCTTGAGCAGCACTGTGGCCTCATTCCTGATCCTACCAGAGTCAGCCATGGCTACCATGCAATGAATTGTTGCATCCCAGCAGTTGCTTCCCCTACCTTTTTTTCAGGCCAGCCCTCTATTACAAACATGCCATACACTGCTGCTGTCACAGGGTTGGGGGCTGCAGGGCTCTTAGCTCTGGGGTGGGGTGGGGCAGGGGCATCAGCCCATCAGCAGAACTTGTAACCCATCAGCCGGGGCACTGCGCACGAGGCTGGCGTTTAATCTGTAATCACTAGGGTTAAGAGTGAATGCTCCAGAGAAACACAAACAGTTCACACACCAGCAAGAGGCCGAGGCTCAAACAGGCCTTGGTGACACCAGGATCACGAGAGGAAGGTTTCCCACTGCTGCCCCAGAGACATGGCATTTCGTTAGGTGCTGAGATTATGGGGCCTAGTTCCTCAGCAAGGGGTGTGTTGTCCCACGATCTCCAGGGCTGTGGCACACAAGGGCACCCGGCACCTGATACTATGGCTGAAAAGGAAAAGGAGGGAGTGGGGTCAGGCCAGGACGAGAGCTCTGGGGCTGTTAACCCAGGATGGGTGCAGGCTATGGGACGATGCACAGAGCACAGCTCTTTTTGCCCTGTGCCTCACTTCCTCCTGGTGGTGCTGTGGTGGGCACCGGTGTCCCCTCCAGGCCTTGGCAAGTTATCATGACAATGGACAAGCACCCAGAGGCAGGGGCATGCAGGAACCGGCCTGGTGGGACCACCAGCCTATCCCCCCACCAGCCCCAGCAGAGATCGGGCGGGAAGGGGTTAGCTCCAAGTCCTGACTGTTTCCTCCCAGCCAGATCCCAGGCCACAGCTGCCGATCTGGACATAACAGCGACACCCAGTGGCCATGGGAAAACTAGCCTTGAGCCTGCAGGTGTCCTGTGGGACATCTGCTGCCTACCACCCTGTCAGTGCCCCTCACCCACTCCCCACAGCCCCCTGCCACCCCAGCCCTGCACTCCCCCACCCACCTGTGTCTACTGCCATCTCACAGTCTCCCCAGCTCCAGTCACACCTGCCCAGACCAGCCCTTTCCTGGTACCCCTTGCCCCATTCATCACCCCCCTGCCCACCCCAGCCAAGCACCTCACTCATTTCTACCCGGAAAGTCAGGCTCTGGGCCCCAGAACCGGGCACATAGCTCTGTGCTGTGGGCTCCTGCTAGTGCCCGGGTGCTGCGGTGGGGTCTGGTTTCAGAACCATCATGTATAAGACCCCAGGCTGGCTGCAGAAGCCGAGGCGGTGCAGGGCACCCAGGAAGGGCTTGTTCTCGGGCAGCACCCCACAGAAGGCGGGGAAGCCCTGGGCATGGAGCTGCCCCACCAGTGCCCCTAGCACCGTGCCCTGGTAGTGCTGCCCACGATAAGCAGGGAGGGTGTAGCCATGGGACAGGCAGGCAAGAGGGTCGGTGAGGGACCAGGAGACAGGGTGCCCATCAGGGCCCAGCAAGCAGGCGCTAGGGAAGCACCGAGTCAGCATCTCCAGGTAGCGCAGGCTCCTCAAGTTGCCCCCAAAGTCCCAGACATTGTTGAGCAATGCAGCGTGGGAGGGGGGCACGGGGGCAAGCGTCAGCCCCTCCTCCAGCCTGCAACACAGCCACAGGGGACAGGTGTTGGGAGGGGCAGGGGGGAGGAGAACCAACCCCCATGCCCTCCCCCAGCTTCTGGCATGGGGCAGCCTGGGACAGACCGAGGCTGGGAACCCCTGACTGCAAGGTGCCACGTAAGGGTGTGGCTGTGAGGTCCCCGCCTGCCCCGTCCATCACCGTCTGCAAGTCTTGGGGCCGCTTTCATCCTGCCTGTACCCTGCCCCCACCAGGCACTAACCGGAAGTGGGGCATGGCGGGTGGGTCTGGGTGCAGCAGCATCACATACTGAAACAAATCTAGGTGGATGTCCTTGGCCTTGGCCATGTCCCTGATAGCCTCGTACACCCTGTTCTGGAAGCCTGTTGGGGGTGGCAACATGGTGAGAGGAGCAGGGACCTGAATCCTGCCTGTGTATATAGAGGGGGCCATGTCCCAGGACAAGGAGTCAATGCCCCTCCACCCCCCTCCCCACAGCCAGCTAGGCCTGGCCCAGCCCTCAGGGGACCTATTCAGGCCCAACCCATGTAATGTGCTCCCCATGTGATCCATAGCCCCAGGTTCATGTTCTGTATCCCCTGCCCCCAATCCTACCCTGCCGCATCCACATCTGCACACCGCACCCCTCCATGCTGCACAGCTGGCAAGCTCTGCTCTGTAACCAGCCACCTAAACCCACGCTCCCCACCCTAGCAGCACCCAGAACCTGTATCCTCATCCACTGCTCCTCCACAAAGTTGCAAGGAGCTGAGGGCACAGGGCAGCACCACTGCCCCAGAGGGTCGCCCAGGGCATGGAGTGGGTGGCGACTTACTCTGTAGCTGGAAGGCCCGGCTCCAGTCCACTGCATCAGTCGTCTCTAGCAGTGCCTGCCAGGCCCCATCTTCCCGGCAGAAGGCTGCCTGCAGGTTGGTGTAGTAGTCGCCAGGGTCAGGTACCACCTGCAGCGGGCAACAGAGCACTGGGCAGTGCCCCAGACTGTCCGAACCCTCTTACTAGGTCAGGGGCACGGGGGCGCCCTGAGTGCAGAGGCCCATGGGGAGGGGAGGGAAGAGGCATGGGGAGCAGAGATGACAGGAGGGGCAGAAACAGGCCCCACCTCTCTGCGTGGCCGCGAGAGCACAACCTTGAACTCCGGCCACGAATCCACCAGCACCTCATGGCCAGCCAGGTTCCCACGGTTGATGTGCATCACGGCACCATAGACCTGCAGAGATGCAGAGATGGCTCAGAGCCATGGAGGGGGCCAGGATGGGAGCGGAATTAGAGCCAGGGATGGGAAGTCACTTTGGAGGGAAGAATTGGCTGAACCTGGGGAGACCAGTGCACAGGGAAGTGGGCCCCGCTTTCCTTCTCCAGCGGGGGAAGAGAGGGAGGCCTGGGGGAAGGGGCCCTCCCCAGCCAGGTCCTCTGACCCAGAGCGCAATTAACCCTTTCTCTTCCCTTCCAGCTCAGGCCAGGCCCCACCCATCACCTGGAGCCTCTCCAGACCTTTGCAACAGGGCACAAAGCTCATGTCACACTCAGAGCCGGCCTGTGCTGCCATTGGATAGATCCTGCTGTCTGCAGTGGGGAAGCAGCAGGCTTTTGTGCTGAGCTCGCACTTTGGAAAGCAACAGGGAGGGGGGCAGCACCTAGCACCAGGGCAGGCATGGAGCAGCTGTGGCCCCACACCCTTGGGGACGGCTCAGCCTCCCAGCCCACTGCCTGCTCTGCCCCCCAGGGCTGATGGAGGGCCCCCTCTTGTACTGTCCTGGGCGGGGTGTGAGGGGGGCTGTCACTCAGGCTTTAAGGGACGGGGCAGCCCAGCCTCACCGGTAGTGTCTCAGGCAGTCCTCACCGCAATGCCCCTTCCAGCAGCAGCAGCTTGGAGGAACAGCTAAGGAGCAGCATCGCTGGCTGGATTGGGCCCTTACAGCCTCCAATGGGAACAGTGCAGGCACCTGGGGGAAGGGAGACACCATGAACTTCCTAGCACTGTCCCTGTCCCCCCCAGAGAGTCACTCAGGATGTCACCCCCTCCAGACTTCAGAGAAGCCCATGGGGAGCCCCTGCAATAACCTGTGTACAGCCCGTCAGCTGCTGGTCCCCAGCAGTGTTGAGGCTGCTCTGGGCAGGGCAAGGGGTTCCTACTCACCTGCGAAGTCTCTGTCCCAGGGCAGGGGAGACCCTGGGCAGCACAGTGGCTATAAGGTGTCTGTGGGGAGCACTCTACCTCACAGTGGCTGGTCCTGCCCCCTGGGTCTCTGCCTCTGAGCTGCTGCAGCCTCTGATCCCAGCGAATGAACTATTAACAGAGTGTGTTAATCCATCTAGGTGGACATGGCCAAGAGCAAAGGGTAGTGGCTTCCTTGCAGCCACTTGAGGTGAGACATACCCCAGCCACGAACAGAGGCCTGAGGCCAGGCCGGGGGCCTGTGTGCACACACAGCACCATGTGTGCTTTGTCATGGTGGGCAGAACAAGAGCAGGGGCTGCCCTGCTCACCCCCTTCCAGAGATCATTGTTCCCACTGACATCCTCATTGACAGGCTGGGGAGGTGCCCACCGGCTGGATCAGGTGCACGACTGATTGGTGATGCTGGTCAATGGCTCGGGGTGGGAGGGTGTCAGGTGGGGGTTCCTCAGGCGTCTGTCCTGGGTCTCATGTTATTTGGCATCTTCACTGATGCTTTGGACAATGGGAATCGAGGGCAGGCTTGGCAAATTTGCAGGCAACACCAAGTTGGGTGGAGTTGCTGATGCCCCAAAGCATGGGGCTGGGATCTGGGGTGACCTGGAGAGGTGGCCTGTGATTGGTCGGGTGGGTTCAACAGGGATGGGGGCAGAGTCCTGCACTGGGGTGCAATGACCACACGAAGGGGTGCAGACCCGAGAGCGACTGGCTAGGCTGCAGCGCTGTGGAATGAGAGCTGGGGGTTGCAGCAGACCATGGCCTGGACATGATTGGCAGTGTGCTTTTTTTTTTAACCAAAACATAAAATCTCAAACATTTTACTTCTTGTACGCACTATAAACTAAGGATTCTGCTTGATCTTCAGTTTCACATCTAACTCAAACACCAAGTTATTATAAAGACTCAGCTACAAAACAAAACCACAGGTACAAATCCATGTGGCATGGGGCAGTGCAGTGCAGCAGTGCTGGGGAGCACGAGGCCCAGGGCATCTGCATGGCACAGTGCAGCGGGAAGCCCACAGCTGCGGAGCTGAGAGTGAGGTGGGGGGCACCCATGCACATGAACCATATGCAGCAGGGGGGCAGTGGTTCCACTTAGAAGTGGACTAGATGGACTTCTTCCCAGCACCTGCTGCCCACAGATCACCGAAGATCACCCTTCCCCATGCAGGCCACAGCCCAGGGCACTCCTCTGCTGCACTGATGGGGGAATGGTCACAGGCCTGTGACAGGGAGCTGTAGCATCCTTGATCATCAGTCACCTCCAGAGTGCCCCAGTGGGACCTCACATGAGCAGATCCCCGGGCAGAGGGTGGCACTCCAGGTCTAGCTCTTCCCCTTGGTGGGGGAGAGTGCACATGCCCCTTGCTGTGGGTAGGTCTGTGGAGCCCCCTTACTTTGAACCCCACCAGCTGCACATGCAGGCTGGACACATGATGCACTGCCACTGCCCTGCCTTAGGAGGGCACTGGATGCATTATGGAGTGACCCTGGCTCCGAAGGGGGCATGAGATGCCTGGACCACATTTCCCAAGATGCCCTACATTGTGCATCTAAATAGTTTGGTGTTCAGGCAATCCTCCCCCCAGCCTGATGCCCTGGAGGGGAAGAGAACTCTGCCTCTGCTGTGGTGGTAGCAGGGGCAGGGGTAGGGGCAGGCTGCAGCTCTTGGAGAGCATATAGGGGGAAGAAGCTCTCTGCTGCCATCTGTTGGTGCTCAGGAGAAGACCAGGACAGAGCCAGGCTTTATTTGCATGTTGTTACCCATCAGCCGGAGGCAAGTGGTTGGGTGTTTGGGGTAAAAAAATCTTTGAGTCTTTTGGGTGCAGGATTAATGAAACCATGTCATCTGCAGTGTGTGAGATGAGGTTAGCTGAGCAGTATTGAGTCCACTTTGGGGTCAGGGTGATCCTAACCTGAGCCCCAGATGCACACCATGGGGTACTGGGCCCCTGCAGTAGGCCAGCACAGAAGAAAAGGGGGATCTTCTGTAGCGGGGGAATGAGAAGGGGTAGGATACTGCTCTAGGATCCTACGTGCCACTGAGTACATGCCAAGGCAGGCTTTGCTAGCGAAGCATGGCACTTTCTCCATGTTGGTGACTGCCAAGTCTGTTCCTCAGTGAAGTTGCCCAGCATGGTAGCACAGGGGGTTTCAACCTTTTTTGGTCGGTGTGCGGCAAAACTGGAAGTGCCAGTAGCATGTGGCAGCGAAATCAGAAGTGCTGGCAGCGTACGGCAGCAGCAAAAACAAAAGCACCGGTGAGGTACGGCAGCTCAGGCAACACAAAGTGCTGGTGGCCTCACGCCCTGCTTCTCTGTGCTGCTGCTGCATACCCCCTGGGGCCTTCCCAAGTACCCCCAGGGGTATACATACCCCCAGCTGACAACCCCTGTGGTACCAGGACGAAGCCAACTCTTAGAATGAGGCCCACAAACTTTTTTTTTTTAAGAGAATGGTTTGTGTTTCCAGCCAAATTAATTCCAAATCTGTGAATCAGTCAAGAACCATAAGTGGCCCTACTACTGGCAAACATCCTCCACCCCACCTGGAGCTTCAGATGTTTCCAAATCCTTTGACAGGCATCCTATGTGCAGGCCTAAGCCCAGAGGCTTGGGGTTTGGATGCCTCTGAGTTTTGCTTGCCCTCAGTCATAAGGCCACAGGAGCAAACTAAGGAGGAGTCTCCTAACCCACTATGAAGGAGCCTGAAATTACTGTAGCTACTACAGCCACCATCGGGAAGTGCACTCCCCAGCCCCTGCCAGATCTGGCAGCCTGGCAGGGGCCGGGGGACCGCACTTCCCAATTATAGGACTGCTGTCATTACTGTTTAAACAACAGAAAACTATTATGACCAAGGCCAAAGTATATTATGCTTGTGTCAACAACACCCTGTTGTACAGCAGCAAATCCTGGACCACATGCTTTACTCAACAGAAGCACCTCAGCAGCTTGCACTGATGTTGCCTTGGCCGCGTTGTAGGAATTTCCAGGCGGGACAGAGTTGCCCACACTGATGTCTTGGGGCAAGCCAACACTCCAAACCTCCATTGTCTTCTCAGTCAGCTCCAACTCTAATGGCTTGGTCACGTGGGGAATGGACAGTAGCCATATACTCAAAGATCTGTTGTATGGTGAACACTATACAGGAAAACCATGCAAATGTCCTCAACTCTGTTTCAAAGATGTTTGCAGGAGCAATATGAAGGCATTGAACATTGAGCCAAATGACTGGGAGAAGTTTGCTGGCAAACTTCTGAAGCAGTGTGACAGAGTCTATTAAGTGTGGAATGAAGGCTTTTGAGGAGAGAAGAGCCCAATGTGCAAAGGAAAAAAGACACCTCAGGAAGCAGCCCCAAACCGTATTCAGCACTGTTAGATACAAACTTCACATGTGCTAGGTGTGGAAGGGACTATCACTCAAGAGTTGAGCTCTACATCAACACTTGCAGCTGTTCAATGAGCCAGTACCTCACTTGGCACAAATCTATCATTTCATGAGACAGACAGATGCCCATCACCATTGCTACTACACTGCGAGAAGGGCACAGAGGAGGGGAAGGGTTCTTGAAGGGACACTCTTCCCTTGCTTATTTAACCTGTAACTGGGGATTGGAGCAGGAGGTCTAATGTTGAGGTTGTCACCAGAGATGGGGTCTATGATGAGTTCTCCGAGTATGCATTGGTGCTTATTCTTGCCACACTCTCCTACACCGAAGCTGTGGACTTTCCCCAAATACTTTTATGGATTCATAGAAATTAGGGGCTGGAAGGGACCTCAAAGATCATCAGGTCCATCAGGTCCAGCTCAAGGCAGGAAAGACTGCTGAGGTCAGATGACCCCAGCGAGGTGTGCATCTAGTTGTCTTTTGCAGATCCCCAGGGAAGGTGATTGTACCACCTCTGTGGGGAGTCTATTCCAGACTCTGGACACACAAACCATAAAGAAGTTTTTCCTAATGTATAATCTGAAGTGATCCTCTATCAGTTTATGACCATTATTCCTAGTCTTCCCCTGGGGTGCCTTGGTGAACAGGTGTTCTCCTAGCCCTGATGTTCACCCCTTATATACTTAAGGCTGCCACAAAGTCCCCTCTGGTCTTCTCTTCTCCAGACTGAACAGTCCCAAGTCCCCCAGCCTCTCCTTGTATGGTCTGTTCTCCAGACCTCTAATCATTCATGTGGCCCCCCATTTGGACTCTTTCCAGCTTCTCCACATCTTTCTTGAACTGTGGCACCCAGAACTGGAATCAGTACTCCAGCTGCGGCCTCACCAATGTTGAGCAGAGCCAGAGGGTGACATCCTTGGTCTTGCTTGTGACACATCTGTTACTGCAGGCCAGAGTGTTGTTCACTTTGCTGGCTATAGCATTGCACTAGTGGCTTATATTAATTTTAGGGTCAATTATAACCCCCAAGTCTCTTTCAGTTGTGGTGCTGGCTAATGTAGTACCACTCAGCCTATAAGTATGTTGTGGGTTATTTCTCCCCAGATGGAGCACTTTACATTTCTCAGTGTTAAATATCATCCAGTTTAGATCTGCCCACTTTACAAGCCTGTCCAGGTCAGCCTGTATCCTCAACCTGTCTTCCAGGGTGACTGCACTTCCCCATAACTTGGTGTCGTCCATGAATTTTGCCAGTACACCTTTCACACATGTGGCCAAATCGTTGATGAAGATGTTGAAAAGCACTGATCCAAGTACTGAGCCTTGAGGGACACCACTTGACCTTTCGCCGTGTCAACTCATTTCCATCTATTAACGTTCCCTGTGTCTGACCTCAGAGCCAGTTTCCTAGCCACCAGACCATTAAGTTGTTGAGGCTGCAACTTGCCAATTTTACCATGAGGACATCATGGGATACCAAGTCAAAGGCCTTTTTGAAATCCAAGAATATGATGTCAACCTCATCTCCCTTATCCAGGTGGCAAGTTACTTGATCATAGAAGGAGATGAGGTTGGTCAGGTATGACCTGCCTGCTATGTTGGCTGTCATTTAGAATACTCCCTTGTGTTAGCCTATCTGTGATGGATTCTTTGATACATTTTTCCAGGATTTTTCCAGGGATCAAGGTCAGACTGATCGGCCTATAATTTCCTGGGTTGTCCTTCGTTCCTTCCTTCATTGAAGATAGGCATCACCTTGGCCCTCTTCCAGTCTTCTGGGACCTCACCCGAGCACCAGGAGTTCTTGAATAGCTTTGTCATTGGTCATGCGATGACGTCAGCTAGTTCTTTCAGTACTTTAGGGTGTAGTTTTAGAGTTTCATAGTAGGTAGGGTCAGAAGAGACCTGAGCAGATCATCAAGTCCGACCCCCTGCCATGGCAGAAAAGAGTACTGGGGGTCAAACGACCCCAGCAAGGTGTTCATCTAGCCTCCTCTTAAAGACTCCCAGGGTAGGAGCCAGCACCACTTCTCTTGGAAGTTGGTTCCAGATCCTAGCCGCCCTGACTGTGAAGTAGCGCCTCCTGATATCTAGCCTAAATCTACCCTCTGCCAGCTTGTGAGCGTTATTCCTGGTCACTCCTGCGAGTGCTCGGGGGAACAGGGACCCCCACAATGTCTGCTGGTCCCCCCTAACTAGTTTGTAGACAACCACTAGATCCCCCTCAGCCTTCTTTTGTGGAGGCTGAAAGGTTCAGGTCCCTTATCCTCGCCTCATAGGGCCTGCCCTGCTGGCCCCTGATCATGAGAGTGGCCCTCCTCTGGACCCTCTCCATGTTGTCCACATCCCTCTTGAAGTGTGGCGCCCAGAACTGGACGCAGTACTCCAGCTGCGGCCTGACCAGTGCCGCATAGAAGGGGAGGATCACCTCCTTGGACCTGCTTGAGATGCATCTGTGGATGCATGACAAGGTGCGGTTGGCCTTCCTGACCGTGTCCCCACACTGCCGGCCCATGTTCATTTTGGCATCAATGATGACTCCAAGATCCTTTTCTGCCTCTGCACTGACGAGAAGGGAGTTCCCCAGCCTGTAGGTATGGTGCTGGTTGTTCCTCCCCAGGTGCAGCACCTTGCACTTGTTGGTGTAGAAACCCATCCTGTTCTCATCTGTCCACCCCGTAACTTGTCTAGGTCCAATTGCAGCCTATTCCTCCCTTCTGACGTGCCCACTTCCCCCTACATCTTAGTGTCGTCTGTGAATTTGAACAGGATGCTTTTTACCCCCTTGTCCAAGTCGCTGATGAAGATGTTGAACAGTGCGGGCCCAAGGACCGAGCCCTGGGGGACCCCACTGCCCACATCCCTCCAGGTCGAATAAGACCCATCCACCACCACTCTCTGGGTGTGACCCTCCCACCAGTTAGTGACCCAATTGACAGTGTAGGTGTCGACATCACAGTCCCCCAGTTTTTTAATGAGAATGGGGTGAGAGACAGTGTTGAAGGCCTTCCTAAAGTCCAGAAAGACTACCTCCACTGCTAGTTCACCAGGTCCTGCTGACTTGTAGTTATTCTGCCTCTCTAGGTATCCTTGTCTTCCATTTAGAGTTAGACTCAGCACTTGTGAGTGCAGCAGCACTGTGGCTGAGGAGCCCCCAGGAAAGCATTTAATGATCCTAGATATTCTGGGTAAGGGGTTGAGCTGGTGGCTTTTGTTATGTTTCAAAGGGAACCCCTAGAAATAGGACTCCAGACCATCTTCAGGTTTTGGCCATTCAGGCTTTTGACAGCATATTGAAATTTCCTGTTAAAATAACAGGCCTTTGTTTGCCAACATATTGCATTCTAAAACCCTATTTTTTTAAGCCAAAACTGGGAATGGTTGAGCGGCACTGGATCAAATCCCGCTGTCCATTGTCATGCAGGTAGCCCCAGCCATGCTAGAGATCAGAAGGAAACTCAGCAGTGACTTCAGCAATCAATTTAATCAAACTGTGAAGACACCCGTGGGATCCTTGCACTGTCCATGCATCACGATCAAGGAGCAGAGTTAAAGGGATTTCCCAGGTGAATGTCCATGGGTTTCTTCCCATGGTGAACCTTAGCTCTGCATTTCAGGAGATCCCTACCACTTGCTGTGGGAATAATCACAACAGAGTGATGCATTTTACCCTGGATTAACCAAGACAGATTCTTTACCTTTAGGGAGTTGCTGCCTCTGGTGGACAACAGCCAAGGTGTTTGTGTATGACACCATGCCCCTCTCCTAAGTGTGGGACAATCTCACAGGCCACCTTCTCTCCAGTTCAGCTGGCTCTTATGGTATGGCAGCATGGCCAAAAGGAAAGGGCAGGGAGCTGATGTAGCAGGCTATCATGGGGAAAGTTGTAAGAAGGTTGTAGGGGAGAGTGAAAGCTGACTGAGGGCTGCCTCTTTGGGCCTGGGGGGACAACAAACAGGGAACACCTCAGGGGCCGAGTGCATTTTGGGCTGTTCTGGCTGAATGCAGAGAGGACAACAGTGACCACTTGGCTCTGCTGGAGGGAAGAACAGCAACAGTTCAGTGGGCTGGAGGAAGTAGGATACATGGGTAAGGCTGGTTTGGGGTTAGGGTTGGGGTGGGGAGGGCAGCCCCCAAGTGGGGATGGTACCATTGGGACCATGGGTGTAGAACTGATCCCCCAGCTCTGAGGCCCTGGTTGGCTGGACATGGGGCTCAGGAGGGAACTGTGCCTGGTGTTGGATGATGGATGATGAAGCGGGACATGCTGGGCAGGAGCCGGAACCCATGGTTCACCTGCAGCCTTTGCATGGGGTAGTTGTCTAGACTGGTGTAGCCAAAACTGGGGTAGCCCTGTGCATGCAGCCGCTTGGCTGTGACAATGGTCACAATGCTATAGTAGCCATGGCTGCGGTGCTCGGGTAGGGTGTAGCCATGGCGCATGGTGCCAAATTGGTCAGTCATGTTCCAGCTGATAGGGCAGCCCGTGGCATCCAGGACGCAGGTGCTGGGGAAGCTGCGGATCAGGCTGGCCAAGTACCGCCGGCTCCGCTCATTCCCCCCTTTGGCCCATGTCACGTTCAGCAGGTCAACATGGGAGGCAGTCAAGGATGAGAGTTTCATGGCAGGGTCCAGCCTGGGGAAGCAGAGAGAAAGCACTAGAGCTACAGGACAGGAGGGCCGGCTCAAAGCAGCAGGGAAAAGGGTGCTGGTCCTTTCCCCTCTAGGTGGTGCCGGTCCTCCCTGAACCTCATACTGGAGCACTGGCTGGCTCAGGGAGTGGGAATGAAGTGGGGGCCTTTCCCTCTAGTAGGTGCCAGCTCTGACTCAAACCTGGGGGTGGGACATGGGGTCCTTCCCCACAAACCCAGCCCAGTGCTACTCCTACTCTCGTTCCCTGTGGCCATAGGGAAAAGCCCATCTCCATCCTGTCTGTAATTATGCTCCAGGTATTTGAAGACTTATCAAATTCCCTCTCAATCTTCCCTTTGCCAGACTACATCACCCTAGCTCTTTCAGCCTTTCATCACAACTCCTTGGAAAGCCCCCAAGCATTTTTGTCACTCTATGCTGGACTCTTTCCAAACTGTTCTTGAAGCGAGGGGACCAAAACTGAACTGATTTGCAAGTGACACTCTTATTACTACACCCCAGTTGCTGTTGGCTTTTTGTTTGCAAGAAGAACACATTGTTGGCTCATATCCAGCTTCTGCTCCACCGTAACCCCTGGTCCTTCTCTGCAGTGTTGCAGTTGGACTTTGGCCGGTTGGACACATAGACATGGGGATATTCGAAGCTGGGATGTCCCCCACCTCAGGTGTACTCTGTGACAGGTTCTTCCCTACAGCCCCTGAAGTGTCCCGGGGGAGGGTGGTTATCTCCTGCACTGGAGCTGGGTGAAGGCTGGTGACTGGTCATGCCAAGGGCACACAGCCCAATGTGTTTGTACACCCCCACATCAGACTGCCCTGGGTGGTGGCTGGGTGAAGTGATAAGACACACACTTACCGGATGTCGGGCATGGTGCTGGGGTCTGGGTGGAAGAAGGTGAAGTAGTTCTCCAAATTCAGCTGGACACCTTTGGCCTTGGCAACATCCCTGGAGGCCTCGTATAGCCCATCCTGGAGCCCTGCAGGGAGAAGTGATGTGCTGTGAGCAGAAACCCCCACCTCACAAACCAGTGCCAACTAGGGGGTCTGCATTGCAGAGGAGGTCCATCTGGCAAGGCAGGCAATGGAAGGGCATGTGTCTAAGGCTCTCAAATGGCTGGCCTCCTGGCTCTCAGGAAGGGGAGAGCCTGTGCCCTCAGCTCAGCGCTGGCACAGGGCTGCCCCACACAACCCTGCTGTGCCATTGGGCCCCTGGTAGCTGGGAATGCAGGAACTGCCAGTGTTATGGGGGCCTGTGGCAGGGCACTGTTTGTGTTGCCACTTTAAGGGCCTGGAGCTGGCAGCTGCCAGGTGCCTGATGAGGGCAGCCATGTTGAACCTAGGGCTGCCTATATAAACAGGGCAGTTCTGCTGGAGGCTGGGCAGCAACATTGCCTGGCTGCTGGTGTCATCTGGAGGTAAGGGAGGAGCTGTAGGGGATGGGTAGGAGGCTCCTGGTTCTGGGTACAACCTAAACCTGCACCCTGCCAGGAGTGGGTGGCCTGGTGGGGCTCCCAGTGGTGCGGGAGCCCCCAGGAAATACCAGGCCAGTTACCAGCCTGGTGAAAGGCGGGATGGGGTGCCTTAACCCCTAGCCTCAACGTGCAGGTGGTTTACCCCTTGTTTGGAGGGCCTGGAGGGTGGACCCCCAGAGAGAGAAGAGAAAAGGCCATAGACTCAGGCCTGTCTGAACTTCCCCTGACTGGTCCAAGCTGGGGTCAGGACTGGGAGGGACAAAGGGCCAGGGGCCCACTGTGAGGAATGCCCAGAGCTGCACGCCTGGGGTCCCGGCTGGCCTGGAGGTAGGCCAGGACTAGTGTAGCTAAAGGTCCGGGGGGACCACGCCCGAAGAGGAAGCGGTTCAGGGAGCTATGCAGCTGGGAATGAAGGTGGAATAGACCGTCTGAGGGGAGGAATCCAGGCAGGGTTCAATTAGGAGGATTCTGGGGGCCAGTGATGATGATAACATCGAGATGCCATCTGCAAGACTCGGGCTGCGGTATAGGGGAGGAATGGAGCCTTAGATAGCACCCCCTGGCATTGGGGCAGGAAATAGGCAGCCTCCAGCTTAATTACATCAATAAACTAATTAACAACCAGGCATGGAAGGCGAGAAGGCAGGCAGTTAGCACAGAAACAGGTGGGCATGCCACAGTGAGATTGGCCCAGAGCAGGCCCCCTGTTACAGGGTCACTCTGGCTTTGGAGAAGTCAAGCCCAGCTGTTACCTTGGATATAGACGGTGTGGCCTCAGTTGATGGCCCCTGGGCTTTCCAGCAGAGCCCGGTAGGCACCCAGGTCCCGGTAGAAGGCTGCATGCATGTTATTAAATAAATCGGAGTTGTCTGTTACCACCTGTTGGAGGGACATTCACTGAGATCAAAACTCCAGGGAGGAGAAATAGTTCCCCCACACCCCAAGACAGATAGAGCCCCCACCCCAGCCTGGCAGCCCCGAGAGGGGAAAGGTCCCGTGCCCTCTTTCACACACCCCCAGCCAGTGCCACTGATTTGAGGCCAGATCGGAAAAGAGGAAACCTCTAAATCTCTTTCCCGTGCCACACCTGCCAGTCCCCACAGAGCATCTGACAGGCCCCACCTCTTTGCGTGGCCTGAGAAGGACAGCTTTGAAGTCCGGCCAAGAATCCACCAGCACCTCATAGCCACCTGGGTTCCCACGGTTGATGTTCATGAGGCCGCCATGGACCTAAGGAGACGTGGGGTGGGGTCAGTGCCACGGAGGCGGACCCATGGGTGCCAAGGTGGAGGGAGAACAAGTGGTGCCTGATTCCACCTGGGTATCAGGAGCCCCCTGATCTTTGCCCGGAGGTGGGTTTAGCTGTTTGTGACCTTCTGCCTTGCTGGAGACTTTGTTTCTTGTCCAGTCTCCCCTGGCACTTCCTGAGAGGTGGGCATTGCCACAGATCGCAGTTGATAGCTGCCATCTGTCCAGGTTTTCAGTGGGGCTTGGCGGGGTGGGAGCCCCAAGCTGGGAACTGTGAGGGGGTCACCAGGAATGTGAGAGGGCAGGACAGGGAGAGAAAGTTGGGGGTTGCAGGAGGATGCGGGGAGTACGAGGGTTTGGAGGGCTGGTGCAGGCCATGATGGGGGGTGCAGAAGGGCAGAACAGTAGCTCCTGGCCCCAGGACTGAGGCCAACACATGCCCGGTGAGGCTGGGTGAAGAGGGCTCAGCGGTAGAGGGTGAGACTGAGCCTCTATGGTTCAGAGCCTTGGTATCTGCTCTGGACTCCGTGCACGTGTCCTGCAGTACCAGGGGTGATGGACAGGTTGAGAGAAGCATGAGGTTTATGGGGATCCCAGCCAGGCTGGGCACTGGTACCCAGAAGTCCTCTAAGCCAAGGGGAAGCCCTCAGCCCCTGACCTTGCCTCCCCTCCCCACTCCCCTGTGCCCACCCCCTGTCTCTTGAGTTAGTGTTTGCTGAGTTTGGAGCTGTGCCTCCTGCTGTGTATCCCCTTCCCATTGGCTGGCACAGAACCAGCCTACACTTCGACTGGCTGGAATCAAGCCTGGCAAGGTGGTGAGTGGCTGGCAGGGAGCCCACTCAAGCTGTGATTGGCTGGCCAGGTATTCAGAGTTCTGCTGCATGACCAAGAGGACTTTGAACTCAGTTTGGA
Source organism: Crocodylus siamensis (assembly GCF_052110815.1). NCBI lineage: Eukaryota > Metazoa > Chordata > Crocodylia > Crocodylidae > Crocodylus > Crocodylus siamensis. Next base: position 169,069,734 of record NC_143396.1, on the reverse strand, counting down.
CTTTGCATGAGGGGCAAGTGGGGGGCGGGGTACGAACCCTGGCAGAATGGCCAGTGCCAGACGAGGGGCCAAGAGTCCCCAGAAGGCATCAGTGACCCTGGAGGAGCTCTCACCACCACCCCCACCTTTGGCTCAGTGCCCCCAAGTCACCCAGGGCACACAGGGCCCACCCCACCCAGGTCAGTCCCAGGATGAGTGTCAGGGTAGTGGGGGCCCCTCAGGACAGGGGCAGCTCAACATCACCATCAGCGTCTCAGGCAGGCCCCGCCGCAACACCCCCTCCAGCAGCTGCAGCTTGGAGGAGCAGCTCAGAATCAGCATCTCCAGCTGGACTGGGTCCTTGTGGCCTCCAGCCAAGAGGGTGCAGGCACCTGGGGGAAGGGAGACCCCGTTAACTCCTTGGCATTGTCCCCATCCCGCCACCTCCCCTGCCTCCTCCCCTCCTTAGTCTGCAGACTCCACACCATGGGGAGACCCTACCATCACAGACAAATCTGTGCCCAGCCCACTGCCCATGGGAGACCCTTCAGTGACAGACCTGCCTGTTCGCAATGCTCAGGCTCCGGGCAGGGCACAGGGCTGCACTCAGCTGCAGAGTCTCTGTCCTGTGGCCGGTGCAGCTCTGGAGAGCACAGCAGTGATGGGGTGTCTGGGAGGCACGGAGGACCTGGCCTGGCAGTGGCTGGTGCCCTTTGGATCTCTGTCTCAGGGGCTGCTGCAGCCTCTGATCCCAGTGAATGAACCATTAACAGAGTGGGTGCCTGGCCTGAAGTCCACCCAGGGCAGCTGCATCCCCAGATCAGCTCCTTCGATAGGTGGGAGGAGGTGGGTGGAGCAGGACCCTTGGGAAACACAGTCTTACCCAGAATCCACCGCAGCCACAAGACAAAGGCAAAATGACTTGGCTGTAGCCCCTCTGCAAGTGTCCCTCATTCCTGACTCCCAGCCCTCTGCCAGCCTGGCCCCAGGATCCCCCACAGCTCTGCCAGTGCTCCTCATTTCTGACTCCCCATGAGCTGCACTCTCCACTGCTGCCCACAGCTCTGGGGATGTTAAAGGCCCCTCCTGTGGGCTGCCCTGCCTGGCCATGGCTTGGCTCTTACCACATATGTGGCCTTGCCCCCACCATGGCCAGTACCCCATGTGGCTTCCCAGGGCATTGCCCTGTTCTGCAGGGCACCCCAGTGATCTGGTGTTGGAGGGTCTCCCAGCCATAGCAGGGGCAGAGTTTGTAGCATCTCCCTTCAAGGCTGCAGCACAGTGATGGGGGGCCTGGAAGGGTCTCAAGGGTCACTGACTCCAGGCTCTGGCACACACATATCACTCTTTCCAGCCCCACAATGTGCCATCCTCATTTAATGGGGTTGCTCCTTCCCTCCTCCCTGAGTGGGAAGCTGGCCTGGCTCTTTGCAACCCTCCTGCCTCACCCTCCATCTTATGTCCTTGTGGCCTGTGTGTGCCTGTTGTTACTTGTGTCAGCTTCGCCCTTCAGCTCAGATTCATCTCTCTTTTGGATATTTGCCTTTCTGATGCATCTGGGGGTTCATATACATTCCAAATAGGGATCATCTTTAGCACCCATTTTGCCAGGCTAAACAAACAAGCTCCCTTCGTCTGTCCTAGCATCAAGTGCTCCATCCTCCTAACCAGCTAAGCTGCCCTTCTTCACACCTGGGACCCCATAAGAGACAGAGCTGCTGGGAAATCTGTGTGATCCTACTTGTGTTCCCTTAGGGCAGGTCTGTTAGTCCTCTGCATGTCCTCCACCCTAGGGTGCATGTTCAGTGGCATGGGACTACTTGTGCCTGTTGTACTGCTTTGGGTTAAATGTGTAACTGTAAAGAGCCAGGTGGATTAGGTCTCTGTGTCCCCCAGCCCCCCCCCGCCCCCCGCCCCAAAACACTGGAGTCTGTAGGGGCACAACTGCTGCAAGGGAAAAGCCATTGAGGGAACAGCACTCATTGTGAGCTGGGAAGAGTGGAGTGGCTCTTGGATACAATGTGAAAAGAGTGTGTGAGAAGCAGAAGAGCCTTCAGCCCAAGTCTTGTCTTTGAATGGCACTGAAGTTGGCCCTCCAGCCTCCAAAGGAAAGTGTCTATGGGTACAAGTTCCTGGAATGGGTGCAAGGGAAACCTGTTCCCCATTGATTTCTAAAAGAGCTGAAATTCCTACATCTGAAGCTGGACAGCTCAGAGGCTAATAGAGTTGGCTCTGCAGAGTCAGAGAGGTAGGGCTGGAAGGGACCTCCAGAGATCATGTAGTGAGCACCCTGTTTGACACAGGATCAGCCCTATCCAAGCCATCCCATACAAACCATGATCTAAACTCTACATAAGACTACTGTCAACCTGACACAACACAGACCTAACACCCAAACCTGCAACAGATAAAGTAGGGGAGCCATGGCAGCCAATGTCCTGGTTCTATAAGATGTTGTCAATATATTATATATTGCCAGATATGGCAATTGGTCTGACTCTGAGCAGAGGGGCAGCAAGGGTGATGGTAGTGGTGATGTCTGGAGGCAGGGCAGAACAGGCGGTGAACCTGGCAGCAGCAAGGTGCAGTGATCCCCAAAGGAGGTAAGGAGCAGCAGGGGTGGTCCTCCCTGTCCAGTCCTTGCCACTGCTGGTTGGCGTAGGCAGTAGAGCACCCAAATGGCAGCCCTTGGGCAAGTCTCCCTTCCCCATGGGCAGGGAGAGGCAGTAGCTCTCCTGGGTTGGTTTGGCTGTGACTGTGATAAAGGCTGTTAGTAGTTTGGGGGTTCCATGATGATTTAACAGCCAAGAGTTTCCCTCAAGGTTGTGTGGTTTCTGTCCCTTTTCCCCTTTGTTCAACCCCATTCTGCTTCACTGTGGCCTGCGAGTGGGGAAGCCGGCTCAGGATGGAACACCTAGGTGGATTTGTTTTCCCAGGTTTGCGTGTTAAACCCCTTTGATCCCAGCCCTTGTTACTGCTGTTCAATCCCTGGCAGAAGAGTTATATGTGGAAATTGGGTGCGGGTGGGGGAAAAAATGAGGTCCCTTGCAGGGAGGAAAGGGCACACAGAGCCTGGTATGGGAGAAGGGAATATGGAGCTCAAAAGGCCCCTGGCAGGGAGGTGGGAGGGACAGGATGGGAAGCTGCACAGAGTCCCTAAAATAGAGGTTGGGGTGGCACCAAGGAGCTAGTTGTGCACAGCTGGAGAATACCAGGAGCTGGGCTGCAACATGTGTAAGCTGGGGTGTAATTAACCCCTGAGATGCTGAAACAGGCTCTTCCCCAGACAGCCCGTGCTGAGGCACATCTGGCAACAATAGAAAAGCCAGCACTTTGAGTTGTCGAAGCACCGTGGCTGCCAGACCCAGGGCCCAGCCTGTCCCATGCCCCTCCAGGATGCCTCTTTGGCAATCAGCAAGCTCCAGGCCTTCCAGCACGGTGTTAATTGGGGACCAGTTTCACAGCCCCACTCTGTCCCAGAGCTCCCATGGCTCAAATGATTTAAAAAGGGCCCGGCAACAGCAGAAGCCATATACAGTACCTGGCTCCGGCTCAAGACACGCGGGTGGAAGACGACAAGCAGTCATTGTGAGAGACTCCTTCCTGAGGGGGACTGAGGGGGTAATCTGCCACCCTGACCCCCTAGCCCGGGAGGTCTGCTGCCTCCTAGGGGCCCACATCCAGGACATGGCAGAGAGGATCCTCAAGCTTATCCGGCCCTCTGACCACTTCCCTATGCTCCTTATCCATGTGGGCACTAACGACGCAGCTCAGAGCAATCCCAGCTGGGTCACAAATGGCTACAGGGCTTTGGGAGCGGGGCTTAGTGGGTTGGGGGCACAGGTGGTTTTTTCTTCTATCCTCTCGGTTATGGGTCATGGGCTGAGGAGGGGGAGATGGATCAAGGTAGTCAACCGAAGACTGTGGCACTAGTGTCATCGGGAAGGCTTTGGCTTCCACAATCACAGTCTGCTCTTTGGTGAGAGAGGTGGTGGTCTGCTGGGAAAAGACGGCCTCCACCTCACTGCACTGGGGAGGAAGCTCTTCTCAGCCGGACTGGCTGATCTGCTTGACCAGGCTTTATACTAAGCCTGCTGGGGGATGGGTGGACAACCATAAGAGCAAGCCCACTAGGCAATACCTACAAAACCAACAGGTTAGGGAACCCAAGGGATTCCACTCCTACCCCAGCCCTGGAACGGTGTCCTCCGGGGAATGCGAGGAAGCCTAGGGCTCCCAATGGGATGTTTATGTGTCTGTACACCAATGCCAGGAGCTTGGGGAACAAACAGAAGAAACTGATCCTCCTACTAAACAAGAAACACTATGCTCTGGGTTAAAATATGTGGGGAACATGGCACAGGGGACACAATGGTAGGAGTCTACTATAGACCACCTAACCAGGAACAAAAGATTGACTAGGAAGTTGACAGGGAACTGTCTGAGGCTACACGCTCCCAGTGCATGGTTGCCATGGGAGACTTCAACTACCCAGACATCTTGTGGGAAGAGCACTTGGCCAAATCTGAACTGTCGCAAAGCTTCCTCACGTGCGTGGGTGAGCTCTACCTGACTCAAGAAATCTATGGGCCCACAAGAGGTAAAGCGCTGCTGAACCTGGTACTGGCCAAAGGGGATGACCTAGTCAGCAACCTAAAGATCAAAGGAAAGCTGGGAGACAGTGACCACGAGCTGATCACTTTTACTATCCATTGCAAAGCTGGCAAGTCAATCAGCAATGCAGAAGTCCTCAACTTTAGGAAAGCTGACTTTGATAAGCTCAGGAGGCTTGTTCTTGAGGCACTAAGGGACCAAGACTCAGCAGGGAGAGGAGACCAAGAGGAGTGGTCACTTCTTAAGGGAGCGATCCTGGAGGCACAAGGTATGTCCACCCCATTTCAGAGGAAAGGTAGCAAAAGGGGACAGCAACCCCCTTGGCTCAGCAGGGAACTCATGGACCTCCTAAGCCAAAAAGAGGTTTATAAAGGATGGAAGATAGGAATCACCACAAAGGAGGAGTATTCTGCACTGGCCCGTACCTGTAGGGAGTGAACCATGAAAGCCAAGGCTGCAACCAAACTCCACCTGGCTACACATATCAAGGATAATAAAAAGCCCTTTTTTAGATATGTGAGGAGTCAGACAAAAAGCAAGAGTAACATTGGACCCTTGCTAAACCAAGCAGGACAACTGATAACCAGCTCCCAGGAAAAAGCTAACCTGCTTAATGGGTACTTTACATTGTTTTTTCATCAACCCCAAGGGTCTGCCATGCCTAGCAAGATGCGATATGGCCAGGGTGAGGGTGAAATTATACCCAGCATCGGTGTAGACCTTGTAAAAGAAAACCTTGAGAGGCTGGACACCTTCAAGTCAGCAGGTCCTAATGGATTGCACCCCAGAGTACTTAAGGAGGTGGCAGGCCCAACCACTGGCCAAGATTTTTGAAAACTCGTGGCGCTCAGGTGAAGTACCTGAAGATTGGAAGGAAGCCAATGTGGTGCCCATCTTCAAGAAAGGGAGTAAAGTAGATCCAGGGAACTACAGGCCAATCAACTTGACCTCAATCCCTGGTAAGATTCTGGAAAAAATCATCAAAGGGTCCATTCTTGACAAGCTGGCTGATGGCAACATCCTGAGGGACAGCTGGCACGGGTTTGTTGCAGGTAGGTCTTGCCTGACCAACCTCATTTCCTTCTACGACCAGGTGACATATCACCTGGACAAGGGAGAAGACATTGATGTCATATATCTGGATTTCAAAAAAGCCTTTGATCTGGTGTCCCAGGATTTCTTCTTGGAAAAATTGGCCAACTGTGGTCTCAGCTACATCACAGTCTGATGGTTGAGGAACTGGCTCTGAGGCTGGACTCAGAGAGTGGTGGTTGACAGAAGCAAATCATCATGGTGCTCCATGACCAGTGGTGTCCCCCAAGGCTCTGTCCTTGGACCTGTTCTCTTCAACATCTTTATCAACAACGCGGTTACAGGTGTCAGAAGCGGACTGGCTAAGTTTGCCTATGACATCAAACTTTGGGGTAGAGCGTCCACACTGGAGGATAGGCTGGTGATCCAGGCTGACTTGGATAGGCTGAAAAGTGGATGTATACAAACCTAATGACTTTCAATACCAACACATGCAAGGTACTCCACCTTGGGGAAAAAAACCTGCAGCATGCTTACAGGCTCGGCAGTGCTACACTTGCTAGTACCAAGGCTGAAAGGGACTTGGGATTCATAATTGACCACAAGATGAACATGAGCCACCAATGTGATGTCACAGCTGGTAAAGCAAACCAAACTCTGGCTTGCATCCACAGTTGCTTCTCGAGTAAATCCCAGGATATCATCCTCCTGCTGTACTCGGCCTTGGTGAGGCCGCAGCTGGAGTACTGCGTCCAGTTTTGGGCTCCACAATTTAAAAAGGATGTGGAGAAGCTTGAGAGAGTCCAGGGGAGAGCCACGCGCATGATCAGAGGGCAGGAGAGCAGGCTTTATGAAGAGAGGCTGAGAGCCATGGGACTCTTCAGCCTGGAAAAGTGCAGGCTCAGGGGTGACCTGGTGGTGGCCTATAAGTACATCGGGGTGTGCATGAAGATCTGGGGGAATATCTATTCACCAGAGCGCCACAAGGGATGACAAGGACCAATGGTCACAAACTCCTCCAAGACCTTTTCAGGCTGGACATAAGGAAAAACTTCTTTACTGTCTGAGCCCCCAAGGCCTGGAATAGGCTCCCTCCAGAGGCGGTGCAAGCACCTACTCTGGACTCCTTTAAGAAGTATTTGGATGCCTATCTTGCTGGGATCCTTTGACACCAGCTGACTTCCTGCCCCTGGGGCGGGGGGCTGGACTTGATGATCTCTTGAGGTCCCTATGAAATACCAAGAAGAAGATGAGGAGGGAGGTGGGGGAATGCAGCAGCGTACCCGGGGGCTGGCTGGGGGAGATGGCAGGTGAGGGGGACACAGGTCAGACTACAGGACACAGGTGAGTGTATGCAGCTTTATTAAATGGGAGGAGGGAATAGCTGGGGCGGGGGGGCTGTCTGGGTGCCCGGGGTAGTGCAGGGGACCAGCAGCGGCCTTAGGGGAGGGCAAACTGGGCAACCACCCAGGGCCCCAGACTTTAGGAGACCCAATTTTTTTTTTTTTTTTTTTGGGGGGGGGGTGAAGTTTTTGCAAGGAAATGGATGTAAGGGGCTCCATATGACTCTTGCACAGGGCCCCAACAACCCTAAGGCCACCGCTGAGGGGGTTGGCAGTGTGGTGCTACAGGTATGGAGTGCAGAAAGGAGGCTACCCTTGAGAGGCCTGGCTATTGGGTGCAGGGGACAGGACAGAGCCCTTCAGCCTGGTTTTGGGACTCAGGAGTACAGGAAGAGGGATTGCCCTACCTGACATTTCAGGCTTCCAGCCAGAGGGAGGGGCCTGGAGACGAAATTAGGTGAGCCGTGGCCTTACCCAGCCATGCTGGCAGCCCTCAGCACCAGTCCATGGGGAATGGCTAGGGGTACAGACTGGGACTAGGCTCAGCAGTGGATCCAGAAACTGCATCCAGCTAAAAGTCTGGAAGAACCCAGGCAGGAAGGTTGCCTGGCACCGGGCTGTGGAGGATGATGTGGCACAGGTTAGTCTGGCGCTGGAAGCCAAGCCACTGCTGCAGTCTCTGCATGGGGTGGTTGTCCAGTGCCACATTACCATAGATAGGGTAACCCTGTGCCTGAATCTTTTGGGCCAAGATAAAGCACAAAGCACTTGAGTAGCCACGGCCACGGTGCTCGGGCAGGGTGTAGCCAATGCTCATGGCACCAAAAGGATCAGTGATGTTCCAGCTGATGGGGTGGCCCGCGGCATCCAGGAAGCAGATGCTGGGGAAGCTACGGATTAGCATGTCTATATATCGCCGGCTCCACTCGTTCCCTCCATAATACCATGTCTTGTTCAGCAGATCAACATGGGAGACATCCAGGTTTGAGAGCCTCATGGCAGGGTCCAGCTTAGAGCTGCAGAGAGAGGGTGCTAGAGTCAGATGGGAGGGCCAGCTCAGAGGTGCAGGGAAAGGGGAACAGTAGCTCTCAATAAGCCCCAAGCCAGGGCACCAGCTACCTCAAGAAGTGAGAATGGGGCACAAGCCTTTTGTCTCTTGGGGATAGTAATTCTGACCCAGTCTCAAGGTCCAGCCTTGGGCAGCAGAAAGGGGGACACTAGAGCTACGAGAAGGGAGGGGTGGGTTCACTGGTATGGGGGATGGGGAGCAGGACAGGGATGACTTGGGGACCCCATTTAGGCCTAGCTTGTGAATTCTGGCCTGGATACAGAGCAATGAGATTGCTGTGCTGCCCTCATGGGGCTCTGAGGCAGATGCTGACCTGACATCAGGTATAGCGCTGGAGCTCGGCAGGAGATACACCAAGTAAGTGGATGGGTACACCTGGAAGCCCTTGGCCCCGGCAATCTCCCTGGAGGCTTCATACACGCTGTCCTGGAGCCCTGCAGGGGGGGAAGCAATGCACTGTGAGCAGGCGTGGGGGACCCTGAATAGTGCCCATGTATGTGGCGGGGCTTGGACTGATGGAAGTGAGGGGGAGGGGGTGAACTAAGCCCAATGAGACCCAGAGCTCCTGTGCAGTGCCTAGGGTCTCCCCACACCTCAGCTCTTGCTGTGGGGTTCAGGGGGAATGGTCCCTGACTTACCATGTATGCGGAAGGTCTGGGCCCAGTTGATGGCCCCAGGGCTGCTCAGCAGTGCCCGGTAGGCATCCAGGTCCCGGTAGAAGGCTGCGTGCATGTTAGCATAGAAATCAGAGTTGTCTGTTGCCACCTGCCAGGAGACGCTTGCTGAGAGGGAAACTCCAGGGAGGAGAAGCAATCTTCCCACACCCCAAGTCAGCTATCTTTTGGGCCACACTGGAGCAAGCATCTCCCATGAGGGAAAGGCCCTGGCTCCAGCCAGCCCCACAATCCTCCACGGAGGAGCTGGCACCTGCCAAGGGGGAGTCCCACCTCCTTGCGTGGCCGGGTGAGGACAGCTTTGAAGTTGGGCCACGAATCCACCAGCACCTCGTGGCCAGCTGGATTCCCACGGCTGATGTTCATCACGGCACCAAGAACCTGGTGGAGACAGGGCAGAGTGTCAGAGCCAGGCAGGGGGAGCCACAGGCGTCAGGGACTCAGACCCATATGAGGAAGGGAGACCAGGGTGATGCTGGCTCCCACATGGCTATCAGGAACCCCCTGCTCTTTGGCTTGGGGGTGGGTTCAGCTCCTCATTACTCCCTGCCTCTCTGGAGCCTTTGGTCCTTCTCCAGTCTCCCCTGGCATTTCCAGAAGGGTGGGCATTGCCACTAACCTCAACCAGGATGGCTGCCACCTCCCTGTGCTTTCAATGGGGCCAAAGCCAGAGAAGGGGGAACCCCAGGCCTGGAAATGTGAGGGGGCAGGATAGTGAGAGGAGGGCTGGGAATGGTGCATGGGCTAAAGTAGTAGGTCTGGGAGGGGAGAGGGAGAACGCCGAGGGGCAGAACGGGGCTGGGACCAGTGTGTGCCCTGTGGGCTGGTCCGGGAGCTGTGGGGGGGGAGGAGGCTGAACAGAAGGTGAGGAGGTCCCATGCTTCAGGTACCAGTCTGAGTGCACGCTGAGACCCAAGGCCAAACATAGCCACAACACCCAATGGCGCCTCTGGGACCCTGAGTCATGGGGACACCCCTCATACTGCCTCCTCTCCCCAGCCCTCTGTCTCCTGAGCTACTTTTGCTGAATCTAGAGATTTGCTCCCTGTTCGGTGGCCACTTTGGATTGATGGGAGTAGAAGCTGCCCACGCTAACTGGCTGGCATGGAGGTTACTGATGTTACGGTTGGCTGGCAAGAGAGCCAACCAGGCTGTGATTGGCTGTTGGACTGCTCACAGATATGCCAGGTGAGCAGCAGGAATTTGTGCTAGGTTTGAACTTTGCACAAGCAACAATTGGGCAACCCCAGAAGAGCAGCTGGAGCTGGGGGGAGGGGGCTGGACCCCCAGTGACCCCATATCCATGTGTGGGGGGGGGGGGGTAGCAGAAACCCCCATAACCCAGAAGGAAGGCTCAGCCCTCCACTCAGCATTTGCACCATCACCCAGGGCAGACAAGACCATCCATCTCCTCTGCCCAGTCTTTGGATGAATGTGGGGGGTGTCACTCAGGTCTCAAGAGCAATCTCATATCACCGGCAGCGTCTCGGGCAGGGCCTGTCGCAGCGCTCCCTCCAGCAGCTGCAGCTTGGAGGAGCAGCTCAGGAGCAGCATCGCTGGCCGGATCGAGCCCTGGCAACCTCCAGAGGGGATACTGCAGGCACCTGGGGAAGGGGAGATGCCATCAACTCCCTTGGAGCCAACCCAGTCCCCCACCTTCCCCAGAGAGACAGAGAAGGCCACCCCGCAGAGAGACCCTGCAATTAGCAGACCTGCCTGTCGGCTGTGTTCCCCAGCCAGCTGGGGCTGCTCTGGGCAGGGCAGGGGGCTGTCCACTCACCTGTACGTTCACTGTCCCTGCAGCAGGGGTTGCACTGGGGAGCACAGCAGTGATGGGGTGTCCGTAGAGCAGGGTGGGCTCTGCCTGGTAGCGGCTGGTCTTGCCCTTTGGATCTCTGTCTCAGGGGCTGCTGCAGCCTCTGATCCCAGCAAATGAACCATTAACAGAGTTGGTGCTTGGCTGGCCTGAAAGGCAGGGCAGGACGGGACAAGAACATTTCCTGGGCCTGGTGCAGTAGTAGCGGCTGGGACCCAGGAGGCTGGGAAGCAGGGTACATCTGTACCATCCTCCCCAGCAGCGGGTCTGTCTGTGGGGAGCAGGGCAGGAGTGCTGGCTGGGGATGGCTCCAGGATACTGTCGCTCAGAGGTTCTCAAACTGTGGTCTGCAGACCACCACTGGTCTGCAAGCTCCATTTAAGTGGTCCACAGAAAGGTTGCGGAACAATCAAGGTGGTGAAGCAGCTCTGCAAAGCGGTGACCGGTGTCAACAGACTAACCAGAGAAGTGGCACTGTACAGGCACCCTGCCAAACACCAGAGGAACCTGTCACACCCCGTTTTGATGTTTGTGTCCTGTCTTAGGAGCGCCCTGTGGAAGACCAGGAACCTCCTGTTGTACAAGCACACAGACGAAGAGGCAGTAGGCTGTGTGTAAGCGGCGCTGAGCCAACTCCAGACCTACTACCAGAAATTGGCCATGGAGAATGAGACAGAGACATGTGGCACAGGACCGTCCAACTCCCCCTGAACAGGAAACGGGGCAGCAACGATGAGGAAGAGGAAGAGACAAGTGGAGCTGAGGACAGTGACAGCAGCAGTGAATTCTTCAGCGAGAGCTGGAGCAACAGCGACATGGACGACAGGTGAACTGAGTACGTGACCCTGCAAGCACGGTGGGAATGAAAGGAAAGGGCTGCCTGGTTTGAGAGACCAGAGTTAGTTTGGTTGTATGTGTTGTATGCAGAGCGGATATTGTAACAGGTTCAGGTGGGCCTTTGTATGGGTGCGGGCCGCACCAGTGCGGTTTTTGTAACAAGTTTAAGGTTTTTCTTTGTAGAGTGATACTCAGAGTGTAGATATATATAACCTCATATATATATATATATATATATATATATATATATAGACATATTTTTCCAAAAAAATAAAGATCTATACTTGTAAGGGGGTGGTAACAGCAAGGAAGAGGAAGAGAGAAGTGGAGCTGAGGACAGCAACAGCAGTGGCAGGTCCTCCTCACCGCCAGGAAGGCATCGGGGATGAGCCGCTTCCTCTGCATGGCTGCAGGCCAGCGGGCAGGACGGGCTCAGGGTGCGGCGCCCCCAGGCTGCGGAGACCCCACGCGGGAGCTGGAGCGACAGCGACACGGACGACAGGTGAACTGAGTACGTGACCCTGCAAGCAGAGTGGGGCTGAAAGGAAAGGGCTGCTTGGTCTGAGGGATCAGGAGTTGCTTGTGTATATTGTAACGGGTTCGGGTGGCCAGCACGTCTCTGTACGGGTTCTGATTTTATTAGGGCATCGTGATGGGCAGCCCAATTTTTCTTGCCAGCCCCCAAGAGTCAAAGTGTAAGTCGGCCCTGCCCGGACTCCACTGCAAACTGGCCCCCGGGCTCGCCCTTCACCTCCTCCAGGGCTGCTCAGGGCAGGTGACCCCGGCCACGCTCCAGTCCACCCTCGGCCCGCGTCACCCTGTGTCTGCTTGTGCCCAAGGCGCTGGTCAGGAGACGGGACATCCCTGGCCCAGCTGCGTGCCCGGCTCCACACCCCCAGGCTGCCACCCCCGTCCTCCTCCTCCTCCCCGCTGTGCCCCGGGTGGGGCCGCTCAGCACCCGCGCAGACTCCATCCTGCGGGGCACTGAGGGGGCAATCTGCCGCCCCGACCCCTTAGCCCGGGAAGTCTGCTGCTTCCCGGGGGCCCACATCCGAGACATTGCGGAGAGGATCCCGCAGCTCCTCCGGCCTACAGACCACTACCCCATGCTCCTGATTCATGTGGGCACCAATGACACGGCTCGGAGCACCCCCAGCCAGGTCATGAGGCGCTACAGGGAGTTGGGACCGGGGCTTAGGGGTCTGGGAGCTCAGGTGGTGTTTTCGTCGATCCTCCCAGTCTCAGGCTATGGGCTGAGGAGGGAGAGGAGGATCCACGCGGTGAACCAAAGACTGCGGCGCTGGTGTTATCGGGAAGGCTTTGGCTTCCATGACCACAGCCCGCTCTTTGGAGAGAGAGGCAGCAAGCTGCTGAGAAGAGATGGCCTCCACCTCTCTCCCCTGGGGAGGAGGCTCTTCTCAGCCAGGCTGGCTGACCTGCTCCACCGGGCTTTAAACTAAGCCCGCTGGGGGATGGGGGGACTACTGTCCCTGCTGGCCCGCTGAACGGCCCTTGCAAAGCCAGCGGACCAAGGCACTTAAAGGAGCACTTAAGGGAGCCCACCCCTGCCCCAGCCCTGGTACAATCTGTGGGCAAGGCAAGAGCCCCCAAGGGCACACTTGCCTGCCTGTACACTAATGCCAGGAGCCTGGGCAACAAGCAGGACGAGCTCGTCCTCCTGCTCAGTGCAAAGAAATATGATGTCATTGGGATAACGGAGACCTGGTGGGACTCCACCCATGACTGGACCACGGGGATAGAGGGCTATACCCTGTACAGGAGGGATTGTGTTGACAAAAGGGGCGGGGGTGTAGCTCTCTATGTGAAGGAAAGCTACATGTCCCTGCAAGCTGATGTTGGCGACCGGCATGGACAGCTAGAGACCCTCTGGGTAAAAATTCGTGGGGAATACGGCACAGGGGACACAACGGTGGGAGTCTACTACAGACCTCCCACTCAAAGTCCCGAGCTTGACCAGGAGTTCGCCCAGGAACTGACTGAGGCCGCTTGCTCCAGGACCTTGGTTGTCATGGGTGACTTCAATTACCCGGACATCTCGTGGGAAGATCACTCAGCTAAATCTGAGCGGGCGCAAAGCTTTCTCTCCTGCGTGGATGACCTCTACCTGACTCAAGAAGTCTATGGGCCAACGAGAGGCAAAGCGCTGCTTGACCTGGTACTGGCTACAGGGGACGACCTAATCGGCGACCTAGTGATCGATGGGAAGTTGGGTGACAGCGACCACAAGCTGATCACCTTCACCATCCGCCGTAAAGCTGGCAAGTCAGTCAGCAACACAGAAGTCCTTGACTTCAGAAAAGCCGACTTTGACAAGCTCAAGAGGCTAGTCAGTCAGGCCCTCAGGGACCATGACCCCAGGGAGATGGGCGTTCAAGAAGAGTGGCTGCTTCTCAAGGAAGCGATCCTCAATGCACAAGCTAAATCTACTCCAACACGGAGGAAAGGCAGCAAGAAGGCACAGCAGCCCTCCTGGCTCTCCAGGGACCTAGCAGACCTATAGTGGCTAAAAAGGAAAGCCTACAAAGGATGGAGGATGGGATTCACCTCCAAGGAGGATTACTCCGCGCTGGTCCGGTCCTGCAGGGAGCAAACCAGGAAAGCCAAGACTGCAACTAAACTCCAACTAGCTTCAGGCATCAAGGACAACAAAAAGTCCTTTTTCAGATATGTGGGGAGCCGGAGGAAAAGCAAGGGCAATGTTGGACCCCTGCTAAACCAGATGGGGCAACTGACGCCCAGGAAAAAGCCAACCTATTAAATAGGTACTTTCCGTCAGTCACATGGGATGCCCATGCCTGCTATGGGACAGGGAAATCTGGGTGAGGGGGATCCCCTACCCTCCATCAATGCTGACCTCGTGAAGGAACACCTTGAGAAGCTGGATACCTTCAAGTCAGCTGGCCCTGACAACCTGCACCCCGGGGTACTCAAGGAGCTGGCGAGCGTCATAGCCCAGTCCCTGGCACGGATCTTTGAAAACTCCTGGCGCTCTGGTGTAGTGCCAGAAGACTGGAAGAAGGCCAATGTGGTGCCGATCTTCAAAAAAGGGAGGAGAGTGGATCCGGCTAACTACAGGCCCATTAGCCTGACTTCTATCCTGGGGAAGATCTTAGAAAAGTTTATTAAGGAGGCCATCCTTGAGGGACTGGCCCAGGCTAACATCCTAAGGGATAGCCAGCACGGGTTTGTTGCGGGTAGGTCTTGCTTGACCAATCTCATTTCCTTCTATGACCAGGTGACCTATCACCTGGACGAGGGAGAAGAGATTGATGTCATATATCTTGACTTCAAAAAAACTTTTGATCTGGTATCCCATGATCACCTCTTGGCCAAACTGGCCGGTTGTGGCTTTGGCTCCACCACGATCCGCTGGCTGGGAAACTGGCTCCGTGGTCGGACCCAGAGGGTTGTGATTGATGGCAGTCACTCATCGTGGTGCCCTGTGACCAGTGGAGTCCCTCAAGGCTCTGTCCTGGGACCCATACTGTTCAACATCTTCATTAACGATGTGGACATTGGAGTCAGGAGTGGACTGGCCAAGTTCGCTGATGACACCAAACTTTGGGGCAAAGCATCCACGCCAGAAGATAGGCGAGTGATGCAGGCTGACCTGGACAGGCTCAGCAAATGGGCAGACGAGAACCTCATGGTGTTTAACACCGAAAAATGCAAGGTTCTCCACCTTGGGAGGAAAAACCTGCAGCACCCTTATAGGCTCGGCAGTGCTACGTTGGTTAGCACTACGGAAGAAAAAGACTTGGGGGTCATCATTGACCACAAGATGAACATGAGCCTGCAATGCGATGCTGCGGCTAGTAAAGCGACCAAAATGCTGGCGTGCATCCATAGATGCTTCTCGAGCAAATCCCGGGACGTCATTCTCCCCTTGTACTCGGCCTTGGTGAGGCCGCAGCTGGAGTACTGCGTCCAGTTTTGGGCTCCACAATTCAAAAAGGATGTGGAGAAGCTTGAGAGAGTCCAGAGGAGAGCCACGCGCATGATCAGAGGTCAGGAAAACAGATCTTACGATGACAGGCTGAGAGCCATGGGACTCTTTAGCCGGGAAAAGCGCAGGCTCAGGGGTGATCTGATGGCCACCTATAAGTTTATCAGGGGTGACCACCAGGATCTGGGGGAACGTTTGTTCACCAGAGCGCCCCAAGGGATGACGAGGTCGAACGGTCACAAACTCCTGCAAGACCGTTTCAGGCTGGACAGAAGGAAGAATTTCTTTACTGCCCGAGCCCCCAAGGTCTGGAACAGTCTGCCAGCAGAGGTGGTTCAAGCACCTACATTGAACACCTTCAAGAGTAAATTGGATGCTTATCTTGCTGGGATCCTATGACCCCACCTGACTTCCTGCCCCTGGGGCAGGGGGCTGGACTCGGTGATCTCCTGAGGTTCCTTCCAGCCCTAATGTCTATGAAATCTAATGTCCCGAGCCCGTGCTGCCGCCCCATGCCCAAGCCAGAGCCCCAGCAGCGCTGCCCGAGCAGGGGGCTGCAGACCCCACCCCCATGCATTACCCAGGCCCATCACCACGCCCACGTCCCGCCCCTGCCTGTGACGCCACAAGGAGGTCGGAACGCAATGGGCCCCAGCAACGCATGCGCGCTTGACCCCGCCGCGCAGGTCTCCGGGGAAAGGTGTTCGTGACGCCCCCTTGGCGCCTTCCCGCGCAGTGACGTCACTGTGGTGGGGCAGCGCGCGGAGGGGCCGGGACCAGGTGAGGGACGCGGGCGGGGCGGGGGCTCGGACGCCGGGGTCCAATCCGCGGCCTGGGGCAGGGGCAGGGGCAGGGGGTGGGGCCGCGGCCGCGGCCGCGGCCGCGGGCAGGACGCCTGGGGTCTCCGCGACCTGGGGGCGCTGGACCCTGAGTCCGTCCTGCCCGCTCCCCCGCAGCCATGCGCAGGAAGCGGCTCATCCCCGATGCCTTCCCGGCCGTGAAGAGGCCGCGGCGGGACTGCGCCGCCAAGTCCCCGGGGGCAGGACCCGCCGAGGAGCCCCGGGCCGGCCCGGCCCCGGCCCCGGCCCCGGCCCCGGACCCGCTCGACCTGCTCAAGAACTTCGACCTCAGCCCCGAGTACGGACCCTGCACCGGTGAGACCCCCCCGCCCTCCGGAGGGGCGCGGCCGGGCCGGGCCGTGCCCCGAGGGGCTCCTGGGCTCCGAGCCCGCGCCTGACCCCCGCCCTGTGCCCGTAGGGATCACGCGCCTGCAGCGCTGGGAGCGGGCGGCGGCGCTGGGCCTGAGCCCCCCGGACGCCGTGCGAGAGGCGCTGCTGCAGCACGGCGGGGACCCCCGCATCACCTACAGGTGGGTCGTGGCGGCTCCCAGGAGCTTCCCGAGCCTGGGAACTGGGCACTGGGTCCCTGCCCACGGTGGGAGGGGGCTGGCGGGGCCTGTGCTTGGGGCTCCCTAGCTGGGCAGGGGGGGCACTTGGGTGGCACAGGCAGGGTGCAGCCAGCTGTTTGAGCTTCCCCCTGGAGCAGCCTGGTCCCTTGTCAGGAGATGCAGGATTGAGCCCCCTCTGGTAGGGACAGGCTGGCTGAAGTGCTGGAGGTGAGAGGGCAGAGCTGACAGGGCTGGGAGGCCGGCTCACCCTCCTTGCAGAAAGCCCCATAGCGAAGCAGGCCAAGTCACAGCATCCCGCCTGGAACAGACTATTTCTGCCTGCCACAGGCCCGCTGACACTGGCCCCGTGCTGCAGCCACAGCAACACTCCAGGGGTAGAGTCCTGGCAGAGCCATGTGGGCGGGGTGCCCTGGGCCAGGCCAGCGGACATGGATGTGCCTTCGGGGCCAGCAATGCTTCCCTGGCCCATGCCCGGAAGACTTCACCCCTGAGATGGCAGGTCTGGCCCCACAGCTGGGTGGGGTAGGGGAGGGGTGCTTGAGTTGCCTCTTGGGTGATGGAGGGAGCCCAGCCCCCGTCTTGACCCCCTTCCCTACCCACAATCAGCAGCCAGGCTTCAGCTATTTCAGCCTGTGCGTGCTTAAGTCAGGGAAGGGCTGAGTGCTTGGGGTAGGACCATGAGGCTACTGGATAGGCAATGGAGGTGCCCGTCTCCTGCCCTAGAATCAGGCTGTTGAATCAGTTTCAGCTCAGCCCAGCCCTGTTCATGTATCCCCAGCGGGGGCTGACTAGGACCTGCTGACCTACCAGGTAGCAGTTCAGTTGGGACGGGCAGTGACTTGGAGGGGAAGTGTACGGTTCCCTGCCATACAGCACTCCTAGCGTCCTAGGAAAGCATTGCAGCCAGCCAGCACTGCCTGCCAGGGGACAGGGCCTCCTCCTCCGCCCTGGGGCCACGCCCTGCTCTGGCTGGTGGGGTGTCACAGGGAAGCAGGACTTATAAAGCAGGGAGAAATGTGTGCCCTCCCCATGCCCCACAATGAGGACTCACTGGCCCTGAAAGCTGATAGCCGTGCGACTCATCTGCCTCCAGCCACATCATTCATTCAAGTTGACCATAAAATCGTGTCTCCTGAAGACCCGCCATGCGGCGCTGCGGGGAGCCAGGCGCATTCCAGCCTTGGCCCCAGTCAGGCCCAGGGGTGTGCCAGGGCAAGGAGCCGAGTCTCCCCAGGAGTAACCTCTGTCTGCTTCCCCTACAGTCTCTGGCACGAGTACCCACTCTGAGGGGGAAGTGCGAGGGGCCCGAACAGCTCCTGATATGAAGTGGAAGGGGGACCCTGCGCTGGTGCCCAACCCCCACAGCGAGTGCTTTGGATCCTGAGTGGAAAGCAGCTTCACTCCAGCATTAGGCAGAGGATTCTCATCCCCAGTGCTTTGGGGGAGGAGCAGGAGGGGGCTTTGCCAAGGGCATGGTGTGTCCAGGGACACTGCAGGGATGCCTAGTGCAACCTTGCTCCCAGCAGTCTGACACTCTGCTGTGCTTGGTGCTGTCCATTTGCCCAACAGCCCTTGGCATGTGTGTTTTGAATTAAACGCTTGTGTGAGAGCCACTGGCCTGCTGCCTTCTAACTGCGTGGTACAGGGAACGGGTCTCCTGGGACGGTGCCAGCTGGCTGGGAGGATATGCATCAGCCCCCTTGGGCAGAAGTTGCACAGTTAGAGCTAGCCAAGTGCAAGTGCTGATATGGTCAGGGTGGAGGGCAGGCTGTGGAGGTGAGGGCTCGCCTCCCCTGGAGCCCTGAAACCTGGAGGTTATCATGTTGGTAAGCACCTTGTGCTGCCCAACTGGTGGCTGGGGCCCAGAACCACAGCCTGGTGGGGGCAGGGGAAGTGGGCTGTTGTGGCAGCCCCTACCACAGTGGGATGCAGGTGCCCCCTGGTGCCCTGTACGGCCACTGCAGGAAGGCTGGAGCCACAGCCAGGCAAGTAGGGCCCAAGGTCTAGACTAGAGCAGTGGTTCTTAACTTTTTTTTCTGCACCAGGACCCATTTGTAAACATCACTGGCCAGTCCTGACTCCGTGCCCCTCGCTCCTCACCTGCTGCCCCCAGCCCCCCAGTGTATGGGGGGGCCCCAAGCAGCCCCTTGGAACTCTACCAGCCTGCAAGGGAAAAGCCAGAGTTTCCACTGTTTTTCTCTTTTTAAGATTCCACTTTTAAAGTCTGATCCTGTTCACAACCCTTTCGTATATGCTTGCAACCTACGGATTGAGAAATACTCATTTAAAAGAACCAAGTTCCAAACACTCAGGAGGTGGCAATGCCCCTGCTCCGGTACTGCACCTGCTGAGCAGCTCTAGACTCCTGTTCCAGTACGTCCTAGACCCACTGGAGCAGAGCTGCCCTTGCCAATCCACAGCTGCAGCACTGCCCAATTGGTGCCACCACTACCAGGGCTGGTCTCATGCAGAAGGCAGATCCTGACTGGAGCTAGTGGGGTATGAAGCAAGTACCCATCACACTTTCCACCCCTTGCCTAGGGGTGCTGGCTGAGCTGCCTGTGCACAGCAGCAGTCCACGTCCCCTGGTTGCAACTACTTTCTTTCTGGCCCTTAGTGTCAGGCTTGCTTTTAGGGGTTTGTGGGAGAAGCACCTTCCCTGGGGGACCATGCCAGGATCTTTGCCCTGAACGCCCATGTGTCCCACCATCCTTCAGATGCCTCTGAATCCTGAAGATGCTATGGCCCTGGGGGGCTCCCCCTGCCATAGCCACCCAGAGACTGCCTCACTCCTGGAATCTGGCAGTGGGGGATGGGGGGAGGTTCTGGCAGGAAGCAGGCAGCCAACATCCCCAGAGCGATAGTGTCAGGGA
The DNA here is from genome assembly GCF_052110815.1 of Crocodylus siamensis. NCBI lineage: Eukaryota > Metazoa > Chordata > Crocodylia > Crocodylidae > Crocodylus > Crocodylus siamensis. The sequence continues at coordinate 169,050,122 of NC_143396.1, read as the reverse complement.
AAGGTGGGGAGGGCCCAGGGTACATTAAGGGAAATGCAGCAAACAACAACTTCCTTGCAACAGGATGGGCTGCCCCTGTCAGACTGCAGCATCCCAGGCAGGGAGTGCCCCCCAGCCGGGGTCCCCTTTCCAAGGCTGCGGTGAGGTGGGGCAGAGTGTGCTCCCTCATTCAGAGGTAACTGCCACTCTTGGCCAAGGGCTCAGAGGCTGCAGGAGGGAGCAGGGTCACCCATGGCTGAGGAAAAACTTGGCAAAAATAAGAGTCCAACTGCTGGGCACGGCCCTGAGCCTCAGCCTGTGGGGAAAGTGGTGTAATGCCCTACAGCAGGTAAGCAAGGCAGCGAGTGCATGTCTAGCTTCCCCAGTCTGCTCCTCCACCCAACAAGAAGACAGAGTACCTGCTGGCATCCAGGCTCAGGGGGGCTTTAATGAAGGTCCCAGTCACTGTTGCCTGGGTGTTTCCCCCACCTCCCTGCCATGGACCATGTAAAGGGGACTGTAGTTTCCCCAGATCCCTGTGTTGGGGGAAAGGAGCTATTGATGACTCTGCCTGGATCCCTGAGATCCCCCTTCTGTAGGGGCTACAGGGGATCTGAGCCCTGAGCCTGTGTCCTAGATTCCTTTAGCTGCAGATCCATCCATTTGCCACTTCAGGCCTCTTCCCTGGCTTCCATTTTGCCCAATGTATCTGATGTCTGTATTGGGGAGAGGAGGCTGTGGGCAGTGTCCCTGGGACACGGCTGAGGCATGGACTCTTCTCTGTGGACAGGGGTCCTGACAGGAAGAAGGGGCCCAGGTTAGGCATGGCCCTTGCCATGGCTGGGGCAGCTGACAGCTTGCAGGGCCTGTTCAGGGAGCCGGGAGGGCTGCGTCAGGATGGATGTCATCTTGCTGAGCTGCAGGAGGGAGCTGGAGATGGCTGGGAGAGAAAATGGGAGAGGAGGTCAGCTCAGGGTCAGCCCAGATCCTTCCCACCTGGCCAGGGCCCTGAGGAGGGGCTGATACAGCGGGTGCGGAAGGGAGACAGCCCCTCTGATGGCCCAGCCTACTGATCGGGGTAGCTGGCAGTCCTGGGGCCATTTAGAACTTCAAACTTAGCTCTTCAGACCTAGTGGTCAGAGCAGCAGCCCCCTGGATCCTATCCCTGTTCAGGAAGAACAGTGTAGTGGTTAGAGCAGAGGGGCTAGGCCTCCCTGCGTCTATCCCAGCTCTGCCACAGATCCATCATGTCATATTGAACCGTATCCTCCCCCTGCTCTGGTTTGCCCCATGAATGGGGGAGCTGAGGACACCCATGTTCAGGTGTGGAGGGAGGGTGTCTTGGAGCTGCTGGTGAAAGGCTGGGGAGAAAGCACCCTGCAGAGCAAGTGGGGTTGCAGAGGCAGAAAGGCCCCTTGTTAGAGAACCAGACACTGTAAAAAGGGGCAGTACATACCAGGACGCAGCATGGGCAGGGCACAGTGCTGCTCCAGCCAGCCCAGCACTGACTGGCAGAACTCCTCTGTGCTGCTGGTGCTCACCGCCTTGCTGTAACTCTCAAACAGTGGCCTGATGATCACGCTGAACTGCAGTCATGCGGGTTAAGGAGATACACCTTCTGCCTGCCCCCAAGGCCCTAGGGGGACGTCCTAGCAGCTGGCTCTGCCCCCTGTACTCCCACTGCCGCATGGAGCTCCTGCCCCCACTGAGGGGCAGTCTCTGCCCCATTGCCCCCTCCATCCCGCCCCAGTGCCTATCTTTGTCTCCTCCCCCAAACCCATCAGTTTGGCCTTGAAAGGCATCACCACTGGCTCTTCCACCTGCAGAGCATTCACTCCTACCCAGTCTACCCATCTTGGCCCAGAGCTCAAGGCCTGTGCCTCTGCCCTGGGCTCAAACCGGGTGGTGGATACGAGCCAGAAGCGCCAATCCTGCAGGGTACGCCGGCGCACATAGTCATTGTAGAGCTCCACAGCGCGGTCTGAGCTTGGGGGTGCCACCACTGGGGCCCCACTGGGGGGCAGCTGCCGCTGGTACTCTCTAGGGCAGAGCCATGAGGAGGGCAAAGCCCACAGAGGTGCTTCCCCACCCCCAATCTGCACTCACCCAATGGCAGCACTCAGCTCCTCCAGCTTGCCACATAGGCCCTGCCCCCTGCCTGTACTCACCCAATGGCAGCGCTCAGCTCCTCAATCTCGCCCCGCAGGCGCTGGGCTGTCTCCTGGACCTGCTGACGCTCCTGCTGCAGCCGCCCCACGTAGGCCGCACTCCTCTGCAACAGCATGGCCTTGCTGAGCTGGGGGAGCACAGAGTGTGAGACCTGCACAGACCATGGGGACAGGCAGACAGGACAGAGAGGACAGGCCAGGGTGAAGCAAGGACAGGGTGTAGAAGCAGATGGATAGGGTCAGTTGGACATCACATGAGAGCACATGCTAGGGCAGGGCAGGTACCTTGAAGCTGGGCTGGGCAGAGCCTTGCAGCACCAGGCTGGCAAGGGCATCAAAACTGGAGCTGATGTTCATGCGCCGGGTGTGGTCGGACGATGTCAGGGTGGGTCTTTGGCCGCCCTGTGAAGACCAGTCAGAATGCAAGGTCTCAGCCCCTTCCTTGGGCACCAGGGCTTCCCCCAAGTGCAGGGAGAACCAGGAGCTAATGTGAGTCTCAACAGAGCCCCCTGCAGCCCAGCACACCCCTCAGTGTCACTCCAGAGCCCCACCTTGACCCTCCTTGCACAACAGCGCCCCTAGTCCTGCAGTTGGGTCAACACTGACTGGAAGAGGAAAGCACCTGCCTCAGTGGGGCAGAGGTGAGGGCCTACATACCTTGGTGCCGGGGAGACTGCAGGTCTGGCGGGGGGAGCAGGACCTTCTGCGCTCGGCTCCATCCTCAGCCTTTGGATCTGGCAATTTGCAAAGGGAAAGTGTTGGGAGCAAAAAGACTTTTGTGTCACTCCCAATGGCCAGGCTCCAGAGTGGAGGGGCACAGCAGGTGAGCCTCTTAGCCCAGCCTCTCCAGGCGAGCAGGCCAGTGAGGGAAACACCTCAGGTGAGCCCTGCCAGGCACAGCTGGCCCCACTTCCCCAGTGCTGACAGTGTCCGTTTGGAAGGGGCAGAGGGGCCAGGAACTGCATCCAGCTCCCCTAGACCCAGCCCTGTTGGGGCACAATAAGGGCAGGCTGGGCCCTACATAAGCAAGGGCTGTGGTCTGAGCAACAGTTGGCACTCTGGGGAGGGTAGCTTCCTGCTTATAGGCTAGGACCCTCTCCCCAAGCTACCTGTCTCCAGATGCCCCTCATTCCCTTCCCTCCAGCTGTTCAGGAGACACGCCAGTCCCCGGCTAAAGCCAGCATCCCCCTCACCTCCCCAGGAGCCCCCTCCCCTTCTGGTACCCCAAGCCCAAATCCCTTCCCTCATGCCACCCTCATGTCAACAGCTCTCCCCACCACTACCCTACCCTATCATGATCCCAAACAAGGAGGGGCCTGCAGATTGGCACCCATCCATCATACCAGTGCCAGAGGGGGCAGTGCTGGAGTGAGGGTGGGAGGATTTCTCCGTCAGCAGAATGCCTGCAGGGCCCTCCGGGATGCCGGAGATCTGGAGGGGAGAGACATGGAGGGAGTCAGCAGGAGAGGATAGAAATCTGCCCCCAATTAGAAGCACAGGGAGGGCAGAAGAGGGCACCCCAACCAAGCAGGCAGCCTGGGAAATTCCATGGTGATTGGGCTTATATACCTCCCTTCCAGGGGCCTGCCGTGACACTAGGGAGGCGGTGGAGCTTGCACTGCCCAGCCCTGCCCTCCCTAGCAGGGGCACTATGACATCAGGGTGAGGGAGGAGCCCAGTCCTCCCCTCCCCCAGCCTCTCTGCCTGCCCCACCACAGGTGGGGCAGGGGGACATATACAAGGGTTCTTACCTGGGGAGAATTCCTGGCTGGAACCAGCGGCTGGGATGTGGGGCCTGGGCAAGAGGCATAACCAGTTAGACACCAGTGTAACCCTGCCCAGAAGACATGGGCCACAGCTCTCCGCTGCAGAAACCAATGGGTACAGCAACTGACCAGCCTTGGGTGCTGGGCCTGGGCAAGACTGAGGGGTGGGAGCTGCCCTGTGTATCCCCCGGCCCCCTACTGTTCCTCTCACTGCACCCTAGACCTGCCATGCCCACCCCACCCCCAACAGCAGCAGCCCCTGTGCACCACTCCACAGCCAGTGAGCCCATCAACCCCCAAACAAGCCCATATCCCCCCAATCCATGCCTGCCTCCTATTATCCTCCCCAGCCAGCAACACACAGGCCGGCCCATCTTTCTGTACCCCAAGAACCCTCCCCGCTACATACCTTTTCCTTCCTGCCTCTCCTGGTACAGCGATGCCCCTTACTTCCTCCTGCTTCCTTTGCCCTGACATTCAGCGCCCAGGCCCTGCTTCCCCCCATCCCTGCCACCCCCCTCCCCAATTCCAGGCAGCCTGGGCAGGATAGAGAATGCTTACCTTTTCTGAGCAGTTGGGTGAGAAAGGAGCTGGAGGGTGCTGGAGGGCAGCAGGAGGTAGGTGCAGGGGCAATGCGCTGCAGCTGCCGACGTCGCCCTTCCTTCGGCACAGGGCCAGACATGGGCACAGCAAAGGTGCCCCCCAGGGCTTCCCCACCAGGGTTGGAAGCAGCTTTCTCAGCAGTCGCGTGGGTGATGACAGAGAAGACAAGGGTAGGGTGGGTCTGTAGGTGCAGGGCAGGGGGAGCAGGTGGAGGTGGGCTGACCCGCACTGGGGAGGTGGGGAAGAGAGGCAGGAAGATCTGCTGCCCATTGATGGGAAGAGGAGGCTCCAGCTCCAGGGGAAAGGTGACAGAGTCCTCAGCCAGGTGCATCTCCTTGGGACTGGTGGTGCTAGGGGTCACGTCTGTGTCACAGGTGCTCGAGATGGATACCAGGGGGGAAACATCTGGCAGTGGCGTGGAGGCCTGGGAGAGGAAGAGAGAAGCGAAAGTCAGCTCCAGGGCCTCCACCAGCTAGGGATGCACATGATAGACATCACTGAGATGTCAGGAAGGGGGTGGAGCCTGCATTGCCCAGCCCTGTCCTCCCCACAGTACATGCTGTGACATCAAGGGAGAGGGCAGAGCCTGCACTGCCCAGCCAGCCTCTCTAGCAGGCGGGGAGAGGCACAGTACACAGGGAGGTAGCGACTGATCTCTGCAGGGAGGGGCCTGAGCAGTCAGGTGTCTGTTACTTACCTGGAGGGCAGCTTGGGGGCGACAGGCAGCCAAGAAATCTGTGAAAGGGAAGAAAAAAGAGTTAATGGTGTTGGAAAAAAGGAAGGAGAGGGGGAAGGGGGAAGAATGAAAGAGAGAGAGAGTGAATGCAAAAAGCCCAGGTAAACGTGAGCAGAGAAATCATATCACCAATCACAACTTCACAGAGAATCAGGTGGAAGCAGCCTAGGGCTAGGCCAACCCAGGGGCTGTAGACCAGGATGGAGGGGCATGGCAGAGCTGAGGGGGGGTGGGGAGAGGGACCCTAGGGCTGGCCTGGGCCAGCAGGGGGCCACAGGTAAGAACTTCAGCCAAGCTGAGTGGGAGCCCAGGTTGGAAGAGCAGGGGGCTGGAGAGGACTGGGAGGCTTCAGCAGGGCTAGGAGGGAGAGACCAGGGCTGGAGGAGAATTTAAGGGGCTGAGGGCCAGGATTAGAAAACTGCAGCTGATGCACCCTGGGGCACACAGGCCCGCTGGGGTCTATGGGGCTGTCAAAGGGTAAGCTGGCTGAGTCAGAGTTGCAGGGGGAGTACTGGGGGAGATCCTTGAACACAGGGACAAGCCCCTAATGATGATGAAATAGTGACCCAGATACCACCTGCAGCTAGCCGCATCTGGGAAATGACTTGGAGAGGTTACATATCCCAGCATACATTGCTCGGATGTACACCAAAACATCTCTGCCAGCAATGGAGCAGTGCGTGCTGGGACAGGCGCCCCATCATAAGGCAGCTGGGATGTTGGTGTGATCAATGGCAGGGATGGGTGCTTCTTGGGCACTGCCCCTGGCGTGGTGTTGGTCACACAGATGCCAACTCTATACCTTTCCTGGCAGCAGAGACAGGAGCGACAGACAGGAAGAGTTTCAGGGAGTCGGAGGAGGAGGTAGAGGCGACAGAGGAAACACTGCTGAGCCGCAGGCTAGGACAGGTGGCCCCCGAGGGAGAGCTGGCCAAGCTGCCTGGGTCCCAGCAGGGGAAGAGAAAGACAAGCATTCAGAAACAGCAGCTTTGTGGTGTGTTTCCAGTGCCTACCAGCAGCCTGGCAAGGTAGCACTTGCACAGGGTGTCCATGTTGCAAAGGCAGCTCTGGCCTTAGGGGCTTTCACAATCTCCCTGCCTTTTCCCTTGAATAAGCCCACCACACAATGTCTGAATGAAGACCTAAACCCCATACCCTGCCCCTCAGAGCCACCAGATTCCCCCGACCTGAGCCAGCACCCCAAGAGAAAAGGCCTGTGTCCTAGACCTTGCTACACTGTACCAGTCAAACCCCTTGCCCCGCAGCTGGATTAGAGCCAGCGGCTCTTCAAAGGGAATAGCCCTATAACCCATTCTTTGTTCCCCTGAGCCAGGCAGGCACCCACCAGAACCTCTTAAATGGGAAGGCCCAATCCTAGGACAGCTGTCTTGGGGGACAGCTACCACTGATCTTTTCATTCCCTTTTCCATGCAGTGAGTGGCATTTACCCCTCCTAAGCAGGGCATAACTCCCAGCCTACCCTAGGGGCAAGATGCAGGCGAGATGCAGTGCATGGGATAGGCTGAGCTGTTCTTTTTGCAGCTCTGCTCCAATGCAAACACCAGTGGGTAAGGGGGCTGGAGAGCTACATATGGGGCAGGCAGCAGGGTGGGCGTCTGATATGGGGCCAGCTTCGAGGATCCATCTCTGTAACAAGTGGAGCTAACCATGGGCTGGTTATATGCCAGACAGCTGTGACCCCCACCACAGAACATGAGCCAGGTGCACACACGTCTCTGGGGAGGAGGTACCCATGATGCTACAGTCTGCAAGAGAACAAGGACTAGAAGAGCTGGGCCCTTTGACCTCACCTGACACAGCAGGGAGGGGACAACAGGCTGGATGGATCAGAGCCATGGGGTAGCAGAGTTTGATGTGGCCTGTCCATGGGAGATCAAGGTTGGCAGGGCTGGCTGGTCCTGATGCAGCTCAGCATAGTAGAGGGACAGGTGCCAAGCCAGCTGGCATACAGTTGACCCCTGCCAGGCACTGGGGTCTGACACATTGAGGGCTCTGTACACCCTGTTTCTGGCATGCAGCCCTTCTGTATGTGTGCCAAGAATGCCCGTCTCATCCCAGTACTACCCTAGCGTGACAGCCAGCATGACTCACCATGAATGTGATCCAAGGTGTCCATGAAATCCTCCCCAAGGTTGGGGTGCAGCTGGGTCAGCGTGGGCTGAATCATGTCTGCATTCCCTTGGTGAGCTGCGGGGAAGAAGCCGAAGGAGTGGGGGATGGTCAGACACACCTCTAGCCATTCACACCCACCCCACCAGGGACTGGTTGGGGCACTGGCGTCCCTCTAACACACAGAAAGGGGGCAGGGATCCAGGCAGAGGGCTCCCTGAGGGATATGGGGGGGATTCAGCACCAGGGAGCCCCACCAGGGACTGGAGATACAAGTCCAAGAGGGGAACCCCCGCAGACAGAGGGGATGGGGCTGAGACCCCTGGGGAACCCCAAGGATGCCGATAGGCCAGTGCTGAGGCTGTGGAAAGACTCACCCAGCCCACGAGGGTTGGGCCCACCATAGGGGTTGCGAGTGTAGAAGATGGTATCAGCTAGGTTAGAGATGTGGATGTCCAGATCATGCAAGGGGTCCAGCTCCATGGGGAAGTCATCCTCAGCCTCAATGCCCAGCTCCTTCTGGAAGGCATCAACTGTCCCCTGCTCAGGGAAGGGTACATACTGACAGGGGGATTAGCTCAGAGCCAATTAAGAGCAATAGCTCTCATTGGGGAGGTCAGGGCTATGCCAGTCCCAACCCCCCCAGCAGGGGGCACAGTAGGAGTGGGGCAGGGGCACTGCTGGCTATAGGTAGGGCATGAGACCTGTACCTGAGTGGGTAAAGACACAGGCTTATCTTTCTTATTCTGGACCTGAAAAATAAAACAAAGAGAAACTTTAGGACATGAAAAGGGTCCTTTGCCAGGAGCTGGGTGTGCTGGCTGCTCTGTCATGAGCTGGCTGCCCATTCATTCCCCATCCCCAGCAGGTTGCAATCACACTGAAGCATCACTGAGGGCACATGGGTCACGGGAAGGAACACAGGGACAATTAGGCAATAGGTACGGGGGAATCCCACCCCCAGCTTTGGCATTTTAGCAACTCGTGAGGGCTGCAGAGGTGGTGGGTGGGCGGGTAGGATGCTGGCAGAAATGAGTCATCCAGCAATGGATAGACAGATGGATGAGTTTCAAGGAAAGCCCCAGGCCAGGCACTGAGTCACTCTGGATCCACACACCAGCAGAGGTTGAGTCTTGCCACCAAAGGCCTGCTGCTCAGCAACCCCTTCCCCTCCCCTGGCACAGGGATTTCAAAGCACTTTGCACCCCTTTGTGGGGGCTGCTCTAGAACAGGAGTGGGCAAGATTTAGGCTGCCAAGGGATTCTAATCTGGCCTGTGGCGGATCCCTCAGCCCTATCTGACCCAGGTTCAAGAGGCAGCTCAAATCATGGCACATGCAGCTGGTCCCACTGCCTCAGGCATGCGGTGGGGTGGGGCTTCCCAGCAGCCCCTGTGGCGGCAGCTCACTCTGCCTGGTTGCTGCTGCCAGTGTCTCTGATGCCATCACCTGACGCAACACCACTGGCCTGGCCCCTTTCCCCACACCCACTTCTGGGGGCACTGGACAGAGTGGGCAGATGGGGTGTCCATGGAGACTGGCTTAGGACCTGTTTGTGCAGGATGCACTTGGCTGGGCAAATGGGATGGGGCTGCGGGCAGGCAGGGAGTGGCACAGGTGGGCAGAACAGGAATTGCAGGGCGGTGGCAGTGCGGGGCCAGGACCAGGGGCAGAGCTGTGATCCACTCCTCACTCGTGCCTGCATGCAGAACCTGCACCCTTCACAGAGACATGCAGGGAGAGGATCACAGCTCTGCCTCAGGCCAGAGCTGTCACCACCCCACAATCCCACTCCCAGACGCTACTCCCCACTTGCCTGCAGCCCCATCCCATGTATTCGGCAGAGCAAACCCTGCTGACTGGGATCTCAGGCCGTTCTCCTTGGAGACCCTGCCTACCTGCTCTGTCCAGCATGGTGATTGGTGCAGGACAGACAGTTCTGGATAGGATCAATTGCCCTTCCACCCCCTGGCCCACAATAGCCCACCAAAACTCCTTAAGTTGCCCACCAGACCAAATAATTGCCCCCCAGTCTAGACCGTGTCTGACAGTTGGACAGACTACAGATCTCAGGTCCCCACTGCCCTAACCAACCCCAGAAGTGGATCAGGGTGATGTAGCAAATCAGGAAGCTTATTGTGCTGCTACCTGAGCTGTGGACACACAGGTGGTAGCCCCCAGTGCTTTGGGTGGGAAAAAAGCATCCCTCAGGACAGTTGGAGGGAACCAGAGTAATGCTGTGGGGTGGGAAAGGAGTCAGGGAAGGTCTTACCTGCGTGCGGAAGTAGGCCCTCCACTTGTGATACTCCCGAACGACAGCTTCGATGTGCCGCTTCCAGTATTTCCCCTCCATGATCACAACCTGTGAGGCAAGGATATGGCAAGCAAGAGCTGCTCAGCAAATCCAGGCACTGAGAAGTCTAACATGCCAGGCAAACTACATGGATGGAAAGGCTATCACAACATGCCTTGGGGGCCTTCCCAATGGACTGCAGGCTGCAGACCTGGTACGCAGGCAGTGACTGAATACCCACAGCAGCAGGTGCCAGTGGCAGACAGAGAGTAACTCTAAACTGTGACACAGAAGTGTTTTCAGCAAGATTAGTGTGTGTAGAAGCAACAGCAGGGCATTAAGCATGCAGCTGAATACCAGCATGTGCTTAAGCTTGCCTATGTAAGATAGGATTTCTATCATTGTAAGAGCATATGTGTGGCAGTTATGTGGGAGACAGACGCAGGAGAATCACAATCGCAGATGATGGCAGCAAAAATCAATAGCAGCTGAAAATGCCCAGGAGGCTAGGCTACAAGTAGAAACTGGATAAAAATAATGATGACCGTATTTGGCAGACGGTAGTAGTGTATGGGAACCTTGGCCATGTAAAAAACAAGATAGTAGAGTCTGCATATTTGCAAAACTAAGCAAAACCAGCTGAAACAAGGACACTAGAAACTAGTGTCCATGAACAATAATGTGAACAGCATGGAAACAAAGGCCTTAGTGGTCTAAAGTCAGCAAGATCAGAGGGAAGAAACCAATGGGAAAACAGAAACCGAGTGCTGGCATGGTGTGAGCAGAAGAACAGTAGTATAAAAGGAGACTTCTTAAGCAACTGGGGGCTCCTGCTCTGAAGTTCCCAAACCCACAGAAGATGGCAATGCTTCTGGCCAGATGCCTGTGGAGTCTGCAAGACCGCTAGAGCTGGTGGTTGGTGAAACCTGCTTAAGTGCTTGCTTTCTTTAGTTATCATTTACTGCTATTGTGTAGCAATAAAAGCCTCCTGTTATTGAATAGAAGTGTTATGACTCGTCACTGAAGTGGCTGTACCTGCCCATGTGAAATTTAGGCTAACAGCAGGCAGACAGAAATGCTCAATGTGTGCTTAAGAAGCAGCTATCAATTAGAAAGAGTAAGCAGCCAATCAAAATAAGGATGGTACAACGGGATCCGCAGCTACTGCTCACATGTTAACTGTATATAGCAAAGCAATGTAAATAAAAGTAGCATGCAGAGGTTAAGTGTGTGTACCTAAAGTAACTTATAAGCAAGGCAGGCACAGGCAGGTTGGTGTGGATTCAGGCCACCACCATCACTGGACCCAGAGCACTCTTCAGGAAGGGTAATCGCTAATCAGCCAGGAGATTGTACTGAACTTTGATTCCGTGTGTAGGCTTGCAAATGAAGTCCTGCTCATAAGACAAGCCATGGTCTTGTCTCTCTAAAGGCCAAATGGCCCTGAGTTTTTGGTATTAGGATGGGCTGCCCTGCATCTCCCTGGCATTGCCCCTCCTATACAGATATTACTCCTGGAACAATCCAATTGTAGGGGAGCTCACTGATCTGTTTTCTGATAATGCGTGTATGAGCCAATCAAAATGCTGTCATGACATATAGCTTTCAAGTGCTCCCACATTCAACATTCCCATACACCATTAATCTACCTTCTCCACAGCGTTCCCGAGTTATCTTGCTTAGTATCACATCACTTAGGCCCAGGGGAACTGGTTCTCAGCCATTTCACCCTTATGCAAGCTCCATGTAATGTATGTCTGTTGGCTCCATTCCAAGCTGGAATACCTCCCTAAGCCCTGCACCCTGCAGGGCCAGGCACTGCTTGCCACAGCAATCCAACTATTTTCAACCTTCTAGGACCTTGCAAGCATTAACTCTTCCCTAACTAGGCCTAAGCCTCTGGCTTCACCAACACCATGTTGCATGAGAGACTTCCTTCTCTAAGAGGCTGCTGAGCAAATCTTGTGTGCACCATGTAAGTCCTGGCCTGTGTTGCATCATGGGAGATTTAGTCCAGCTGAATCTCTGAGCAAAGCATGGTTGATACCCTCCAGAAGGAACTGGGCAATGAAGCTAAGGATGGCTGCCCCATAAAGCTTGACCCCCTGCATGAGCTGGACATCCTCATCTCTGACCTGGCTGACACCATCTTCCAGCGCTGCAAACCCTACGATGGGTGCAACCTCTGAGGGATTGGTGAGTCTCCCCAAAAGAGGATCAAGGCCCCCACAACAACAGCCTATGTCCTTGTCACTCCCCAGGAGGTCTCAGTCCAACCCCCCATGCCCATGGAGGTTTCCCTCTTGGCTTTGCTTCCTTTCCCACTGAGGTTCCTCTGTGCTAACTTCCCTCACCCATATCCCTCAGAGTCCTCTGCCTGGATCTCTGCAGCCTGGATCCCTGCAGCCTGTCTCTAGGGGTGTTAAAATGAGCCTCTAAAGAGAGTTAGTCCAGGAAGGGTGGGAAGAAGAGTAACTACTGGTCCAGTGAGGCACTGGGACACTGGTTCATACAACAGGCCTGGGGTTTTGGTGCATTTCTTTTTATTCTATTAAAAACATTTCCCTCTGATAAGACCTATTTTGTGTGTGTGTGAGGTGGGGACCCCAACACCTGTTAGCAGGAAACCCAATAACCTGTCTAACCCCACAGCTTTGAAGTGAAAGTTCATTCCAGCCCTTAAAAGGCCCCTGTGAGGCTGGGAAAAAGAGAGATGACTGCACAGAGTCAGGATGAGGGTCCCCCAAGGAGGGGAGGGCTGTCAGGGAAGAGAAGGGACAGGGCAGCACCAAGAAACAGCCTCTGCTAGCGGTGTCTGACCCATGAAAGCCCCTTGAAGATTGCGGTGAGGGCCCTGTGCAGCACCCCTTGCCCATGCACTCACCTCTGGCTTGCGGTGGTCGTCCCCATCGCTGTACTCCAGTGGTGTCACAAAGTTGCACACTGGGTTCTTCCTCTTCTCCACATCTGCAGAGGTGAGAAACAAGTGAGGCTGTCACTCGTGTCTTTTCTGCGTCCCTCCAGGAGCGCCCCTGTTGGGCACTGGGGTCAAGCAGAGCACATGGAGCCTTTCCCCTTTGGGGAACTGTCTTCAAGCCAGTCCCAGTACAGGATTCCAGGGGTAGGAATGGGACTCATGACCTGTTCCCACTAAGGGGTACTGGCTCACATCTGGCCCCAGTTTGGAGGAACCAGCTGCTTCAGGGGGTAGAGTGAGACACAGGGAGGGCCTGCACCTACTGGGTTGGGGGAGGCAGCAGGATGGGGGGTGGTGAGGTGCAAGGTTGCCAAATCTCCATATATTTGTGGACAGTCTGTAAAAATTCAGGCTAAAAATGTCTGTCCATACATAAATTTGAGCTGTTCATAAAAACAGTCCAGCTCCAGCTGCTTGATTGAAGATCCTTCTCTGAAAGAAGCTGGACAGCTGGAGCTTGACTGAAGAATGGACAAAGCACGGCAGTACCACCTCATGTCTGAGCAGAAGCGTAGCACCCCACAGGAAGCCTATCAGGTCTATCAGGACTTTATAGACCCCTCCCCTTCTATTCACGTGCAGCTGCTGCTGCTGCTTCCCATCCTGTATTACTGCTGGGTTGCAGGTAAGCTTCTTTGGGGGTCCATGCTAGGAGAGGGGGAGCAGGACTGGGGGTGGAGAGCGAGTCGGAGGGAAAGCATGGTACAGGGTACAGTTAGAGGCATCAGGCTGTGGGGGGCAGAATGGTGTAAAACCACTGCTGCAGTCAAGCAGCTTTATCAACCCAAGACATTTTTTTTACTGCAAATTTTTTACTGACAACCAAACTTTTTAACTATGCTTGATGTTAAAGCCTCAAATTTGAACCTGGCCCTTCTAACTGGGACCTGGCAGCAGGGCAGGAGCTGGTAGAAGAGTTGATGGGTGAAAGTCTATCAATCACAAAGATATATGGGATACAAGGTCTATCTCAGGCTTGTCCAACATATGGTCCGTGGGCCGCCATTTGGCCCTCCAAGCTGTTTTTTGAAGCCCAAGGTGCTGCAATAGGAAAAGAAAGTAAACACTTTACCTTCGTTTCGGGGGGCGGGGGGGATGTGATACCGCTTCCTGTGAGGTCTTTAAATATGGCTTGCTGGCCTACTGGGTGATAAAAAGTTTATGATCCAGCCCCACATTCAAAAAGGTTGGACAGCCCTGCTCTATCTTGCAGGGCAGTTCTTCCTTTTAGGTGCCAGAAGTCCTCCCACCCATTACGCTGCCATGGAGATGGAGGTCCATTGGTGGGGTCTCATCCTACCACCACCTGCTCTGGAAAGACTCCCAAGACTCTGTACAGGAAGCCCCCCTGCCCACCCCTACTCACACTGCAGATACCAGGCCCGCCAGATGGCATTGTTGAGGCGGATCTTGTCACGCTGCAGCAGCTTCAAGCCCTTGAACGTTTTCCATTTGGGGGACACGATCTTCCCACTGTCAAACACCAAACACAACAAAACCCACTAAGGCCACGTGGCCCATGGAGAGGGGGAAGGAGGTGGGCAGGACAGGGAGCCAATGACAACAAGAGAATGGGCATGGATGCTGGACACCCATCCCTTCCCCTGGGATCCTGTATGGAGCACAGCAGTCTCCTGCATCATTCCACACCTTGTGCCCTCCTCAAAGATCCTCTCACATCCATATCTGACCAGACCTCAGACCTGCCTATGCGGCTCTGTCCATGCTCACTGGGGCTTGCCGTGAGTAATGTAGGGATTGTATTTGGCCCATTACACCATGTCCCTAATAGTCAATCCCCTACAACAGGAATGGTTGTAGGTAGGTAGGGTTGAACTACTACCTGGACATTGGGGTCTCTGCTATGATGAGCAAGCTGGGAAGATTTAAGTTCACCTGCTTCTCAGTAAACACCCTGAGAAGCCAGGTGTGCCCTGTGCCAGCCAACATCCTGCTGGACCAAGAGCTGCCTCTTCATACGTTAGGGTCCTGGGTACAGGTGGCACATAGTTAAATCTGTCCTACATCCAGTTTTGCAGCAACAGGACCAATCATCCCGACTTGGGACCAAGGCAGTCCAGTGCTTTCAATCCAGCCACTGCTGCTGATAGGGCTTTCTCTAGCTATTCAGCCATCATGCAGGTGGAAGACAAGCAGAGGCCAGGTCAGAAGCTCTGTGGGCTGGATCCAATGGCTCTGCAGGCCAGATCCAGCCCACAGGCCAATGTTGCTGACCCTTCCTTTAAGAGAAGGCCAGGAGAGTTTTGCTAGTTTTTCTACTGAAATGGAGGCTGAGAGATCTGATTTCTTTATAAACGCATTATGGGAGTCAATACCAGGAAGGAGAAAAGCTATTTAAGGCAAAGGATAATAGTGGCAACAAGAGCAAATGAGCCTAACCATTACAGAAGTCAGAGGCTGGAGCTGCCCCCACTGGGAGCAGCCGTGCTTTCAAAATGGGAGTTTGATGAGTTTAAAAAAGGGATCATGTGAGATGGTGCCTGTGTCAGCAGGGTCTGAGCTCAATAACCCAAAAGGCCCCTTCCTTCCCTGTGCTCCTATGGAGCAGAAGCCTCAATTTCTTTCCTATCAACTGCCCACTACAAATGTGTTATGGGTCTCCTCTGTTGGGGATGCTTAATGCAGCTGGGCAGAGGTCACCCACGTACATCCAAGTACCCAGATCTCCAGGAATGCAGCAAGTTAGGAAAGGGGCAAGTATCTGCAGCCCAGAAACAGCTGGTGCCTTGCAGGGCCCAGCTGCCATGCATAAAAGGAAGATGGTGATGAGCATGGTCACGGTGTTAGCCAGGCTTTGATTAGCCCCAAGTAATCAGAGGGCATGGAGATTTGTTCCTAGCCCTTGGGAGGAAGATCTCACTCCTTGGGTAGAAGATACTTCAGCTTCCAATTTGGCCAGTTCACTATGCAGCAAGTGAAAGTGGATTTCACTCATCCAGAGGCAATTTGGACAGCTGCTTTCAGATCTGGGACTTCAGGGAGAGGGGAGGGTTGGCTGGGAAAGAAGTCAAAGGCTACTTGAAATCTAATCGCATGAGAAAAGAGTTTGGAGTCTCTTCCCTGTACACCACACTAATGCGTGGTCATTACAATGCCTTTCCTTCCCTCTCTGACTACTTTTATCTACATGGTACTGGGTGAAAAATCCACTGAAATAATAGGGGAAGTGGGGCTGGTTAGAAGCAGCAGAGAGATGTCCTGTGTCTACAAGTCCGGCAGAAAATGGAAGTAGATCTGAGACACTGTCTCTCTAGTTCTGCTATTCTTAGGCACTGCTTGTTAATACATTTGTTCTTAACAAGTACTTTTCATCAGTAGATTATCAAAAAGTTTTACATGGAATGGAACCAGTCCCCACCTTTTACAAATGGGGAAACTGAAGCACAGAGCTGCGCAGAGGAGAGGAGAGATATATGCCTAGTCACCACATAGGCAAGTGTCAGAGACTGAAACATAACCAATGTCAACTAGTCCCCCTTCCCAGTGCTGTGCTGGCACCAGTAGTGTAACAATGGGTGGGTGAGCAAGGCAGAGGCCCCAGATGCTGTCTAGGGTGGGAGGCACTGGAATGAATCTAGGGGGCACTTCCCCATCCTGTTCCCCTCTCCCCACAGCATGCGCACTACATCTTCCTTTCTCCAACTCTAGCTCCAGTAACACAAAAGGCAGAGAAGCAGCAGCAGCACATGCTGCAAGAGCAGCAGCCAGAATTTTGCTGCTGCTGAGGGATGTGTCACATTTTGATTTGCCAGTGAAAACTGGTAGTTTTTCTGGCCACTCAACAAACATGTTAACAGCAAAGGAGAAGCTGACATGCCCTCCCACCATCCATGAACCTTCAGCTGCTGTCCCTGCATCTTCTGCCTCTGGGTTAGGCTTCTGGGGCTAGAAATGGACGCTGCATTTGCCCCAGGCAAGTTGTGCCTGTGTCCTCCCTAGGATTGGCATGTACACACATTGCCTTTTGGGTTTAGTGAGTGGCTGAATGCATTGCTGCTTTTCTGCCATTGATTCAGTGATTGAATCCTGGGATAAGTGTTCAGATGCACTTTGTGATGTCCCCAGATAAACTGTTAGCACATCTTATCCTGTAAATCTTTTTTAAATTTATCCTGAGACAACAGATGTGGATATCTGAAGAATTTCACTTTGTTTCCAGATAAAATGGTTTATCCCAGGAAAAATGTGACACCTCTTTGCAGCCCAAATATCACCAGGGTCATGCAGTTTACCCTCAACATCCCCGCCTTTTTTTTTCAGATACCTGAATTCCTTCAGTCAAGGTGAAAAACTAGCTGCTTTTGGATTTTATTTTAGCTCCAAAATAGCACATTCTAGACAGTTGGGGGAAGAGGCAGGAGGAAGGTCTGAGGCTCAAATCTGAGAAATCTCCCATGTAATTCATGTTGGGATTTGAAATTTAGCAATCCAAATCCAGCTCAAAGGTTCTCTATGGTGCTGAAAAGCTCAGCAAATTAACTGGAATGGAGAGACACCTTAAAGAAATCCAAATGCTGGTGTTCAGGATGGGTAAATCCTGGTTGATTGAGGCAGAGCCAAGGCCTTTTGGATGAACATCCTGGCTTTGAAGTGATGGGGACTGTTGTAAACTTGACAGATGTGGTGAAAAAGCAAGGGCTCCTTCATATTCATACATGAGCCTGCCATCAGGGGTGGTATTTTTGTTCTGAATAATCTGGGCAAGGCATTTATTTTCAAGTAACATCTGTGATCAGCTAAACAGGGAGGAAGAGATGGCTCAGGATGGTCCCCTCTCAGCTCCTACTTAAGATCTGTTAAGGAGCATGTGGAAACTTGTAGCTCTGAAGTCCTTGGACTGATCCCCTCCCACAAAATGGGGTCAAAGTCTATGCACACTTGAATGAGTCTCAGGTGGAAGAAAGAAGGCAGAGCTTATATGTCCCCCTCCCTAGTGGGTTCAGGGGCTGAAGAAATGCACAGAGTTGGTCTACATGGGAAGCAAAATTTATACTTCAAGTTTCAGGGGTCTGGGTTCAGTTTCCACTGCAGGGATGCTACAGAAGCACTTGAGAGCTCACAATCATGAACATTTTTAACATCAACTGTCTTGTTTACACAAACCAAAGTTCTTGCTTCTCTTCTGATTTATCTGGCATCTCACCCCACTCTGGAAGTGACAAAACTCTGCCTTGCAATGAGTAACCCCAGTATGGTGGTATCCTCCCTGCAGGCAACCTCCTACTGCTATCCCACACTACACAGCTTCCTCTGGATTCGCCTGCCTGGTTTCTTATGTACTCTCCACAACTCCAAGGTCATCTTGCCTGGGTGTCAACCGGACTATATGTAAAATGCTGGTACATGCCTACACATACCCCTTTGTGTTCCCAGCTCAGGGTAAGTCCACATCTCCTGAGTCCACTATTGCAGCCATGACACGTCCTTCCACGTCATTCTCTCAACAAGTCCTGAACTTCCTTGCCTTCTGGAGAGACAAACGTATCCAGTCCCCTCTTTCCAAAGCACTGAGCGGAATGCAAAGATCTATGAGTGGGTATGGCTTTGAATGCAGGGGACAGCTCAAGGCTGCACCAAAACCAAGCTGCTCCAGGAGAATACCAAAGCAGGATCTCCTATTACTTGGGAAAACAGAACTAGAAGGGAACTCCTAACCATTGACTCCAATCCCCTGCAAGTACACCACTTACCCCAGGAATCTCTAAAATCACCACTGTAAACCCTCCCATGTAAGTACAAGGCACAGCACCCAAAACACCAACATCACCCTGTAATGTGCCAATGTTCTGTCACTATGACAAAGGAGAAGTAGTTGGTTAATAGATGCTCAGAACTTCCTTGGAAAAGGACCATGCCCCCTGCTAGAAGATACACAACCCCTCCTTCTCACAACAACCCCGCAGTCCATGTCAGTTTGGGCAGGCAAAAAATTCCTTCCTAACCTCAAAACCTCTCAGTTGTCTAAAGTACCATCAGAAGTTTCAATATACCACACCCCAGTCAAACACCCATCAGCCAGAACTGCAGCCAATGCCCTGATGCTTCAGAGGAAAGCAACCTCTACCCTCCCTCCCCACCCAGGAGCTAATGACATTCATGAGGAGGGGGGGAAAAATCCTCTTTTAGCCCCAACTGGCAACCAGCAAAAGTCCTTCTGCACCTCCTCCTCCCATCTTCTTAAGGCCTGCTCCTTGCCCTCTGTGCACACCTTTGGCCTTTCCTGCAGTCTCCTGGCCTCCTGCGTTCTCATCATGTTTAAACCACGTCAGCCTTCAACTCCCAACTCCCCTGATTTAACATGCATCTCAGAGAGTCCTTCCTCACTCAATCTCTCCTCAACTTCCTAGCAACTGCTCTTAAAACATTTGTTTCAGCAGGGTAAAAATAAAAAGCCATGTGCTGAAGGGCAGGTGATTTTACTGGAGCAGTAATGGAGAGAGATTACCACAGGTCCTGTACTTTGGCTCCAAAGCTGCTTGGGGCCTTGACCTTGTATTGATTCTCTGTGCTCCAAGCACTAGACCCAATGGTGACCTCAAGGAGAGAGGGATAATTGCTCACTGAACACCTGGAAAATCTTGTGCTGACCTTGTGACTAGATTTCAACAGAGAATAGAGAGAGGCAGAAGAGTGGGGGGCGTGGTGGGGGGGGAAAGGATCTGTGCTGTGGGGCAAGAATGAGAGGCCATTGGGAGAATACACAGAGCACTTGGCCAGAGAAAGGATGTGGGATGCGGGCAGGAGGAGTTTTCTCTGATATGCTAAGGTCCAACTCCCCAGCTTAGCCATGACCTGCAGCCTTGGAGAGAACACAGTATAGTGGAAGTCCCACCAGCAAGAACACTCTTCTTGCACAATTCCATCCTCTGAAACAAGATCACATGATCCTTCTCCCCTACACAAGTGTGAGCCAACCTGCACAAATATACATGCAATCTGCCTTGTTTCCACTTGTTTTATCTTTGGCACTCGTTTGTCCTGTGCCATTTTCACAAAGCTTTTCGTATCACTGACAATGGCACTTGAAACATTTCACTGAAGTCCAGCTCTCCTGAGTAAGATCATTACAGACAGCATAGTCACGACACTCATCTCAACAGTCCTATGATGTTCGTTTCTCTTGACTATGTTCTGCTTGTAAACCAGCTAAACAAAGCTTGCCGGCCCAGCTCAAGGAGCTGGGGCACTCTGAAGAGGTCCCCTCTCTGCTGCTAATAATGTTCCCAAACTCTCTCCACCTCTACCCGCTGGGCAGGCTCGCTCTCTCATTCTCACAAATATCATGCAGAACAAGGAGCAGAGGGTAAAATCTGGGTTTCTGCAAACAATCAGAGGGAACACCATAATGTTAATACCTGCTGTGGTTTCAGTAGACCAAATTTTTTTGTTTCATTGCCAAAACAGGGCTGAGGTTTTGGAAATCCACTTTCTCCTGCTGAATGCTGAAACCAGGTGGAGTCACAGGGTCCCACCACTGGCTCCTAAACAATCTGGGTACCCTAACCAGCCAAGATCATCAACTAACTCCTATGCAGCGCCAATTTTTATAACTGAGAAGACACATCCTATTAAGGGTAGCACATGGCTCTGTGACAATAGCCCTGATTCCTGATCTTTGAACACCAAAACAGTCAGCTACTAACCAGGGGCAATGGGGCTGACAATGACTAAACCCTATGCTGGAGTTGATGTTTGGCTGTCGCAGCTGGGTGAGCTCCATGCAGATCTCATGGAAAGCAGCCCTCCAGTCCATATCCTGAAGTTCTGTGGCTCCTCTTGGTCATCCCAGTTGAGCAGCCTGTCTCTGTGTAACTACTGTGCTGGTTAGCTGAGTCTGGAAATGGAGTCCCTTGGGGGAACCCTCTCTAGAAAAATACCCTGCAGTGGGATCTAGCCAATTTCCTTCTCCTGTCTCAGTATCTGCCTGACATCACAGCGGTAGCACAAACATCTGTCTGAGAGCACAGCCAGCTAATCCAAAGCCACCCTCAGCCATGACTGCCAACACACTGGGAGCAGAACATCTATTGGTATAAATGATGGTCCAGATCAAGAGGCTTTGAAGTGTACCCTTCATGCTGCCTGACAGTGGCCTGAAAAACAGGAAAACTGAGAGGGGCAGAATCTCTCAACCAGGTACACACAGAGAGACCAAATGGGAACGGGAATAAAGCTAACTCCTAGAACTATGACAACTACATAATTAAGGCTATGATGCTGTCACAATAATGTTTAGTAGAAGTCACAGGCAGGCATACGGAGAGGGAGCAATATTCAAAGAAACACCTGCACAGTGAACTTCTGATTGTATTATCCTACTAGGAGTACTGGCTTGTGGGATCTACAATATGAAGAGATTGTGCCTCCCTTCTTTCCTCTTGGTCAGTATTTCTAGATAACCTACATCTCCCATGACCTTAGGTAGTCTACTTGTTGACCAAATGGTAGAATGCCTCATGAAAAGTCACAGAGGTTCTTCACATTCATAGGTTAGGTGACTTCCATGATGGCCATAGCAAAATCCTAGCCATACTATAACTGATCATGGGTATTATTAACCATAACATTCTGGGTTTTTTTCCCCCTCCATCAACTAGCAGCTCTTTACTTCAGGCTGAAATGCATTTTATTCTGCTAGCTGATATTTGTATCATGTTCGCTTCCCTGGTGTGAGATCCAGAAGAGATGGAATTTTAGCCTTAAGTCTACTGGGTGGTTTTTTTGTGGCTGCTCTCACCACAATTCAAGTTGATTAAAGCAGCAGTTAAGAAAGCCATGCCTTTGGAAACAAGAAGTTTATTAGAATGATCTAATTGTTCCTAATGAACTTTCACTGCATTTGCTTTGAGCTATACACTGTTCAGGAAGCAGGAGATGATAGCAGTCTTAGTCATAACACAGCCTGTGTAGAGAAGAGGTAAGAAATACCAAGTTTTTGAACTCCATGGTCAACCACGCAAAGTCAGACACCTACAAATAGGTATGGTGTACTCTGCTGAGTCTTGAGGGAGAAACTGATGCACACAAATAGGGTGCTTAGACTCCAATTAACCTTAGAAAAATTGCATGCTATAGTGTTGCATATTCTGACTGCTCTGCTGTTCTTCTCCAGGTCTTCGAGTGGTGGACCTGGGACAAGTGGTCCTAGGAAGCTGCTGGTTGACCTTTATGGGGGAGTCCTGGATATATAAAGATACGCTCTTGCAGCTGTAATCTGGGGCCCTAAGAACCCCCCACCACTCTTTCCCCAGACCAGCTCCAGCTGCTACCCAGGAAAGGGATGCCTTCCCTAGGCCAGCTTCACACCTTGCTGATTCCTGTACTGCAGAGTCTTGCACATTCATGCAGGGTGATATGCAATGAGGGGTGGCAGAGAGGTTAATGTATCATCACAGATCAAGAGTCTGGTCAGGACTCATGCTAGGGGTTACCCACCATCAACTCAGCAGTAGATGGAGACATGGTCCTTCAGCCTGAGGAATCAAAGGTGGCCAGACAGGATCCTACCACAAGGATCGCTCTTGCATATCATTGGCTATAGAAACTGGAATGCCTTAACTATGCTAACCTGATGGGTCACCTAGGCACAAACAGAGAATATTTGACCTTCTTTGACCTTGGAGCCATGTGTAACTGGGAGTGCATTAGTAGGCAGAAGACTTGTCTAGAGGCCATGAAACAGATTTATAAAACAAAGGAAATGTCCAGACAAAATTGCTATTAAGAACAAGAATCCATAGTAGTAACTGATGGATAAGAACCATATTATAATGGACACAGCAGTTAAAAATCCATAAAAGATATACAAAACCAGGGTTCATAAATCTAGTAAATTTGATTTTAAAGAAAGAAAAACCTTGGAGAGACTGGAAATTAATTGTAAGGTGATGATGCCTGGAGCCAGGATCCCAGACGCAACTATGTCCACCCTTCTCTCAGCTGTGCCTGTGAACGCTGACTTGAGTTGTACTGCAGTTCTGCAATTTCCTACCCAGGCCTCCAAAGAGGACACGCTTCACCAATGGCTGCTAATCACAGAGCAAAGGCTGCCATTCTTCAATACTGTGCCATCTGCTACCAATTATACTAGTCTCCAGAAATGGAGAACTAATGTATCTGGGATATATAAACCACATAGGCCCAGAGCACAAAATTACAGCACTTACATGAGGAGAGCAAAGGTCAGAGCAGTGAGGAAGTGTAACACTTACAATTTGCTTCCTCTATCTGTGCCTCACGTTTTCTCTGGGGGGCATTTTGAAAGGGGCCACCTGCAAGCCAGACCCCACAGCGCTAGGACCACTGAGTTCTTGCTCTTGGTCTCCTCCTCCCACCACACACTGTGCATGCCCCATGGACAGGATTCACACCCCTTGTCCCATCCCCCACCCAACAAGATCTATGTCCTGAGGATCCAGTGCCAGGCCTCATATGCTCAGCCCACCCCCACTTTCCAGCAGGCCCATTTGTTTGTTACATGTTGGCTAGGTGGGCCTAAGGCCACCAGGCCTATTTGTTGCATACAGGCCTATTTGCTACTTTCAATGAATCGTGATTCTAGACCCACAAAGAAAAACTGGAAGTCTCCCTTTAAAAGGGAGCCCACTGAGAAAGTAACAACTAATTTCTTGGAACAAATAAAAAAGAAAAAAAGGGAATGGAGTGAGGTCACAGGTTCAAAATAAGAGATCCGGAAGGGGACACCAGGCAGAGCACACTGGCCAGCGCCCACTGCCCCCTGAATGAGTGGAGGGAACCTGTGAACCATGACCAGTGAAATTCCACCCGGAGACAAGAGCGGAAGAGTGACAGGAAGACAGACCTCCACTTGCCCCATTCTCCCCAGCCAGAACTTCCTTCCTGGTTTGGTAGTTGGGCAGCTTGGCCAGAGGTTGACCAGGAGGTCCCAGGGCTTGGTGGGGCCAAGGACAGGGAGCGCATAACAAAAATAGTGCAGGGAGAAGTGCAGCCAAAACCTCAGCAGGAGGTTCTGGAGGAGTTGGAAGAAGAGCTGCAACCCACTGCACTCAAGGTAGGCATGTGCCAGGATCTCCCTCTGTTGGAAAAAGGGGCAGGTATCAGGGGTGTCTGTAAAACATACCAGATACATGTCCACGGCAACAATTCCATGGAGGAGGAGCTGCCAGCTAAGTTCCCTGGTAGCAGTGCTATGGTGGGAGTCAGGAACCTCCCAGGAAGGAATTCGCTACTCAGATGTGGAGGGGTGAAATATTCCCTTCCACCTGAGGGTTAAGGTGATTCTCCACACTTTAGGAAAGGGGGACAGGGTTCAAGACTAAGGATATCTTGGGGAAGGAAACTGCACTGGGTAAATAACAAGGTTGAGGAGACTACTGGACAATGAGGGAGTGCTGAAGGATAAAGGGGAGGAGGAGCCACCCTCTAAGGTACCCAGTGGTTTGCAGGATCCCGAAAATGGATGGGAGCTGAGGCCTGCCAGGCCTGCATGTTATGCCATAGTTCAATGGGCTTAGCCCCACCAAGAGAGCTTTCAGCCTCCCTTAAGTAGGGACCTAAGCCCACTAGGGAATTATATGCCTCTGCTGTCACTGTACATGCAGCCACAGACTTCCTGGGACAATAGGAACAAGACAGCAGAGGCAGGGGTGGGATGGGCTTCACCACTCTCCTAAAGGCAAGCATGTCTTCTCTTCCAGGTTGGCTGATCTCGTACGGCAAGCTTTAAACTAGCCTCACCGGGGGAGGGAGCCGCAGGAAGATGAGGAGACACCACCCGAGCAAGATGGGTGACAAATGCAAGGAGTGCCCAGGTAAGAAACAGGGGTCCAGACAGTCTCCCAAATTGGGGGGCAGCACACGCAGCTAGGCAAGGCCTTAAATGCTTATATACCAATGCTTGTAGCATGGGGAATAAACAGGAGGAACTCGCCCTCAGAATAGCCAGTTCCGACCCAGGGATAATAGGGCTTACAGAAATGTGGTGGGATTCATCCCATGACTGGGCAGTTAGCATTAGGGGCTATAGGCTTTACAGGCAGGATAGAGAAGGAAGGAAAGGTAGGGGCGTAGCGCTCTACGTCAAGGAGCAATACACATCCTCTGCCAGCAGAATGGGGTCAGAGGAGGGGCAAGCTGAAGTGCTCTGGGTCAAGATACAAGGGGGCTGTGGGGAGAGGGATTTAATGGTGGGGATCTACTACAGACCCCCCAACCAAGGGGAGCAGCTGGACTGGGAATTTTCAGGCCAGCTTGCAGAGGCATTTAAGGCAAGGGATGTAGTTGTCATGGGTGATTTAAATTACCCGGACATCTGCTGGAAGGAACAGTCAGCCAGGTCAGACCGTTCCAGGATGTTCCTGGCTGAGATACAGGACCTCCACTTAATTCAGGAGGCGCAGTCCCACCAGAGGAAATGCCCTGTTGGACCTGGTCCTGGCCACAGGCGACAACCTGGTAAGGGGTCTCCAGGTTCTTGACCACCTGGATGATAGTGATCATCGCTTGCTGGAATTCACAATCCAGCGCAGGGTGTCAAGGGCCTGCAGCAAGGCAGTAGCCCTAGACTTCAAGAGGGCCAACTTCAACGAGTTGAGGAGATTAGTGGGAGAGGCGCTGGGGTTCTCAAGGGCAGGGTAACACAGTGCCCAAGATGAGTACTCATTCCTTAAGGAGACGATACTCAGGGTTCAAGGGGTGACCATCCCAACAAGAAGCAAGGGGGCAGGAGTGCCCGAAAGCCCCCCTGGCTCACCAAGGGAGTCTGGGAATGCCTGATTGCCAAAAAGGCAGCATACACCCGGTGGAAGGGGGTGCTATCTCCAAAGAGAAGTATACCTCCTCTGGTTGGGCCTGTAGGGGGGCTGTCAGGAAAGCTAAGGCGGACATAGAGCTAGGACTAGCGTCCAAAATCAAAGATAATAAAAAATCCTTTTTCTAATATATAGGGAGAATGAAGAAAGCACCAGGAAATGTGGGGCCCCTGCAAGATTCTCTGGGCAATCTGGTGGTTGCGCCAGAGGAGAACACAGACCTCTTTAACCAATTCTTCACCTCCATTTTCTTGGGCAGGGACCAGGATTTCCTTACCGTGATGCAAGACGGACTCGAGGGGAACGCCTCCAAACCTCAGGTTGGGGAGGACCGGGTTAGAGAGCTTCTGGAGGGGCTGGATGAGTTCAAATCAGCAGGTCCAGATGCTCTCCACCCCAGGGTGTTGAGGGAGCTAGCAGGGGTTATTGCAGGGCCTTTGGCACAGCTTTATGAGCGCTCATGGTGCTTGGGCCAGGTGCAAGCTGATTGGAAGACAGCCAACGTGGTCCCTATCTTTAAAAAAGGGAGGAGGGAGGACCCGGGCAACTATAGGCCCATCAGTCTTACCTCCAACCTAGGGAAACTCTTTGAGAAGATCATCAAGGAGCACATCTGCAATGGGCCGGCTCCAGGGATGATGCTCAAGGGCAACCAGCACAGTTTCATTAGGGGCAGGTCATGTCAGACCCACCTGATTGCCTCTTATGATCAGGTCACAAAAGCATTGGATGCAGGTGTCGCTGTGGATGTAGTCTTTCTGGACTTCAGCAAGGTCTTTGACACTGTCTCCCACCCCATCCTCATTAAAAAACTAAGCGACTGTGGCATTGATGCCTACACAGTCAGATGGATTGCAGATTGGCTGAAGGGTTGCACTCAGAGGGTGGTAGTGGACGGGTCATATTCGACCTGGGGAGAAGTGGGCAGCGGAGTCCCCCAGGGCTTGGTCCTTGGGCCTGCACTGTTCAATCTCTTTATCAGCGATTTGGACGACGGGGTGAAAAGCAACCTGTTTAAAATTTAGGGTTAGGTGAGCATGCTAGTAGGGCGGGAAAGACTACAGCAAGACCTGGATAAGTTGCAGGGGTGGGCTAACAAAAACAGGATATGTTTCAATACTGACAAGTGCAGGGTGCTGCACTTGGGCAGTAGTAACCAGCAGCACACTTATAAGATGGGGAACTCCCTTCTTGAGAGCACGGAGGCAGAAAGGGTTCTTGGAGTCATTACTGAATCCAAGATGAACATGGGCCGACAATGCGAGGTCACGGTTGGCAGGGCTAACCGGACGGACCTTGTCGTGCATCCACAGGTGCATCTCTAGCAGGGCCAAGGAGGTGATCCTCCCCCTCTGTGCAATACTGGTCAGGCCACAGCTGGAGTACTGTGTCCAGTTCTGTGCGCCCCACTTCAGGAGGGATGAGGACAACATTGAGAGGGTCCAAAGGAGGGCCACCCGCATGATCCGGGGACAACAGGGCAGACCCTATAATGAGAGACTGCGGGACCTGAACCTGTTCAGCCTTCACAAGAGAAGGCTGAGGGGGGACCTGGTGACAGTCTATAAACTCACTAGGGGGGACCAGAAGGGTTTGGCAGAGACCTTGTTTCCCCGAGCGCCCCTGGCATAACAAGGAATAATGGCCACAAGTTGTTGGAGAGTAGGTTTAAATTAGACATCTGTAAGAATTACTTCACAGTCAGGGCGACTAAGATCTGGAACCAACTTCCAAGGGAAGTTGTGTTGGCTCCTACCCTGGGGGTCTTTAAGAAGAGGCTTGATGCGTACCTGGCTGGAGTCATTTGAGCCCAGTTTTTCTCCTGCCCAGGCAGGGGGTCAGACTTGAAGATCTACAAGGTCCCTTCCGACCCGACTTCTATGATTCTAAGATTCTATGATAGGAGCTAAGGTCACCAATTAAGGACAACAGCTCCCACTCTTTCCCAGATCCCACGACCCACCAGAGACCTCAGCTGGTGGCTCCTCCTTTGGGGTCATCACCAGGGTGCGTATATGGAGTGCTTTACCTCAGCAACCTGTCCCTGTCCCTGTCCTGTCCTCCAAGAGAAGAGGAGAAGTCCCTGGCACACACCTACCCCAAATGTGCCAGGCTGCAGCCCCTCCTCAGCCTCCTTTCCACCCTCCTGCTGAGGCTCTGGCTGTTCTGCTTTTATTTATGCATATGTCCTGAGCAGCAGCTTTTTATTTATGCATATGCCTGTAGCCCCACCAAGCCCTGGGACCTACTGGTCAACCTCCTCCTGGGCCTAGCTATATATCAGACCAGGAAGGAGGCTCTGGCTGGGAGGGTCCCCAGGGACTACAAGGCCATTTCTCTTTCCCGTTTGTTGCCATCTCTAGGCAGAGTATCACTGGGCAGGATCTGCTGTCCCCTTGGATTTGTTTCGAGGGCCAGCGGGTGCTGTCCAGCATACCCTGCACAGTGACCCCCCTTGGCTCTCTAGCTACGAGCCTTTGACCAGCACCCCCATTCCTGTGTTCATTATTTTTTCTCCCCAATAATCTCTTGTCTCCTTTTCTGTAGCCTCCACACCTGAGGGAGGCTACCAGATGACCTTGTGGGCCCAGGCCCACGTCCCTCAAGGTGACAAACAGGCCTGGCTCTGGCCAAGCACGAGACCAGGACAGAGGCTCTGGCCAAGGGGACCCAGAGGAGCTGCCTTCCTCTTGCTCCTTCACTCACATCCTCGGGCAGCTTCACGGGTTGGCGCCTGCAGGCTCCCCAGAGTCCTTCAGAGGTGCAGGCGCTGGCTGCATGCTCTGCATGACATCTCCCCCCCGGCTGCCTTGTTACTCACCCGCCACCTCACTCCCTTCCCTGCTTTTTTTTGTATTTGTCCCACAGAGGTGCAGCAGCCTCCCTGCCCAGGGGCGGTGGGTAGTTTCTTCGGTGGCCCAGGCCAGGCCGGCTCCTCACCGGCCGGCTGGGCCACACCACTCGTGCCCGCGCCATCACCTGTAGGCCAGCGTCATGCACTCGAAGAGCCGTGTGAGGGAGGCGTCGATGCTGAGGGCGCCGGTGCTGCGCGGCCCATAGCGGTAGGTCTGGCACGTGCCCTCAGTCACCGTCAGGAAGTCGTAGGTGGCAGCACGGGCAGGGCCCCGCGGCCCCCCAGGCCCGGGCAAGACTGCGGCCCGCGGGCCGCTTCCGGGGCCCCGCGGGCCGCCTCCGGGGCCCAGCTGGCCGCCCCCGTCAGGGCCCGGGCCCGGGCCCGACTCGACTTCGGCGTCGGCGTGCGGCTCCGACACCATGAAGTGGCCGCTGTGGATGATCTGCGGCCGCGACATCCCGCCACGGGGCAGGCCTAGCGCCCCCCTAGCAACCGCCCCGTACCCATGGCAACGCGCTCCCCCTGTTGCCAGGGCAACCGAGCCGGGCCCAGCCCGCACTGCAGCCCAGGAGCGGCAGAGCCAGGCCTGCTCCTGCTCCCGGCTCCCATAGCAACAAGGAAGAGGCGCACGGCGTATGAGCATGACGGGGGTTGTAGTCCTCCCCTCGCTCCCTGGAAAGACGCAAGACGGCGCCCGAGCCGGGCCGTGTTCGCACGGAACTTCATTTCCCAAGCTGCCCCGCGGCGGGCGGGCCGCATGCGCCGGCACCAGGGGCCGCGTAGGGCCTGCTGGGTAGCGTAGTTTTTTTTAATGGTGCTGGAGGCAGAGGTCAGTGTTGTCCGCTGGCCTTGTACAGTGAGTGTAGAATTAGTGCGAATAGAAGTTTTCAGAGTATACAGTAACTCTGGAGGAAGCTAACTGATGCAGCATTTACAAAACCCAAGTCACTCTCAGAGTCTTAACCGATTTCTGGGTTTGCTGCTAGCACTTCCTTATGACTGCTCCCCTTGGAATAAGGAAATAGCCTTCAATGTTGATAACTCAGTTCTCACTCACTCATTGGTGAGTTACAGTGAGCAATAAAAAGTAAATAATAATAAGAATTATTTGCATGTGTATTGGATTACTTATTTGCATATTTTTCAGTGTGCGGTAGTCTTTCAGCAAAATACACTAATTGTGAGCTTTCAATAGGAGAATTTCATATTTAAGACCTGGCCACGCTGCCCAGGGTCGGGGTAGGCAGAGGGCATTATATGGGGATTGGGGAGGGTGCTCACATACCCGCGTCCTCACTCACTTCCTGCCCCTTGGCTCAGGATTGCAGCTGCTCAGGACCAAGCCCGTGGAGGGCTGCTCCTCCTCACCTCTCCTAGGCACTCACCCCCTCACACTTCAGTGTAGAAGTTTTACACCAATGTTATCTTGGCCCACACACTTTCGCTTTGAGGATCTGATGTCCTTCAATGCCAAAGGGTGTGTATGCCAGCCTGCCCTGGACACAGTGGCAAAGGGGGCAGTGTCAGGCCAGCAGCCCCCCTGGTGCTATTTTTATGCCCACCCCACAGTCAGAACCCAATCACCACCCCATGCTTTGTGATACTACTGGCAAACTCTGTGCTGGTCCCAGTGAACATCCTGCTGCAGACCTCTGTAGAGCTCTCAGTGAGTGCTTCAGTGACTTTTCCATTTACATTATTTGTCCTCCTACAAAGTTCATCATTTTGGAAGAGTGGCCCAGTGCACACAGAGATCTGATCCACCTGCCTTTGATATTTGTGCACTTTATTCTCAAATGGTAAAACCAAGCCCAAGTCACCTTCATCCCTCTGAACATGCATGCTACTGAGGGTATGCAGAAAAGGAATACACAAAGTGAGCATAACAACATGCTTATCACAGCATGCTGCAATGACGTAAGTAAGGTTACATCTGAAACACTGGAGAAAGCTCCTACAGGGCCCCATGGTGGCTGTGGTCCAGGTGACTCCTGCCAACTTTCCCCTAGGGTCCCTTGTCCAACTCCATCTCTCATGGTGCCCAGGCCCCATCCACTTCTCAGGGAGGCAAGATAGTACATGCAAACAGGCGTGTGATTGTGGTGCATGGGAGATGTAGTCTGGCTGGGGAACCCAGCCAGTCTGCAAGAATGGGGGTATGAGGCATATCCGGTGCAACTCCCAGGGGGTACTGCTGTGGCTTTTCTCAACCAACGTATTTTGGTGTTTGGCTGTTGAGATTTTGTTTTTACAAGAAATCACTGTTTCCTACAGAAAATCAGTGCTTTTCAGGATGGGGGAAATGTTTGGCCGTAGACCCAGCTTTCCCCCAGAAAGGCGGTTTGGGTGAAAAATTCCATCCAGAGAATTGAGTGGGGGTGGGGGTTAGCAATAAATGTCCCAGCTTCTGCCCCATGAGGTAAAGAGGAATGCTACTACTGGCAGCTGTCCCATTGCAGCACGCTTTCAGGCCGCTAGGGTGTATCACAGCCATGTACACTAGGCCTGTGGTTCCCTCCTGTCTCACTTCCATACACCAAATACTTCATCTCCGCAACAGTGAAGGTTGCTAAGTGACAACAACACAAACAACCCCTTCATTTATAAAGGACAAACATTTTATAGCTAGGAAATAATCAAGGACTTTTTAAATCTGACATGCTGTACTGGAGCTGAACAGCCTTTTTTTCCTAAGGACAAAGAAATGCATGTTTTGTCCCAGCCACCTTAACTCTGACCCACAAAACACTGATGTTTGTTATACATTATTACTTATTATTTATATTCTGTCAGATTCTCTCGTTCCATGTGCTGCCGAAATATGGAATAATAGGGCTAGAAGTGACTTCAGAGATCACATAGTCCAAATGCCTGAACAACAAACAATCATCCCCGTTCATGGGTGGATCTAGGGTTTTGAAAAGGGGGGTGCAGATAGTGTGGTGCATCATTCATCATACATAACACAATATACACAATTCCCCAAGTAAAAAAACAAAAAACCTAGAAGCTTTAGTAATATGCTAGGGGCCTAGCTCTATATTATTCAGGTCAGAATTGAAGCAAAAATAAATATAGCTTTATTGGAATGTGAAGTAATGTGCTATAGCATACATTAGGCATAAAAAGGCACAACAAACTAGGCGAGGTCTTGTTTCTTTAGTTCTGTTTTCACCTGAACTAAATGCACATTTGTGTCAGATTCACAGAACAGTCTAGCCTTCTTGAACATCTTGACAGTGCAAGTTATTTCCACCCCGGAGCTGATGTTTACCTGAGTTAAATTTTTCACACCTGAGTTAATTTTTTTAGCCAGAGTTAAAAACAATCTTCAGGGTTGTGAAATACCAGGAGCAGCTAACAGAGGGCAGAATTGCAGAAGAAAAGCTAGCTTGACTAGTGGAACAACAAGACCATTAAAAAGGAGAGACGGTCGTTAATACCTGTGGAACCAGGAGTTTAGAAGTTATCAGGTAGCTTAAAATGATCTAGGAAGTTAAATGACTCCCTTGCTGCTACCTAAATAGAAATTATGCCAGGTAGTTGGTTTTAAAACTTTGGATAAACCAGAAATAAAAGTGGGGGCGGGGGAGGGGATGCAACTGCACCACTGCACCCTCCCTCCCCCCTGCCCTCCCGGATTTGCCCCGTTCCTATTTACATCAAGTGTCTGTCCAGTCTATACCAGAAAAAAAGAAAAAGAAAAAGTACAAACAACCTTCTCATGCAACTACCAGGCCCAATGCCTGCAAACATCAAGGACACCCTAACTTGCAACAGCTAAAGCAGGGGCACAAGGGTGCTGTCAGTGTCCTGCCACTACAAGGACAAAAAGTAGTTTGTTAAAATACACTCAAGAAATCCAAGCAAGAAGACCACGCTCCTCTCTACAAAGGAGAGCAAAAACTGCCAGAGTCCATGTTGATCTGGCCTTGCTTTCCATATCTAAATTGTTTTTATCTTTAGCATTCAAAGGGGAAATAAGATCCATGAATTTGCTTATTAAACAGCGGGATTCTGACAGTCCTTTGCAACAATAGTTTCCTGAGAACTATGTGGTTCATGCAATTTTATGAAAAAAGGTAGGATTTTATCAATGTGTGGCAAAAGATTGTACATAAATGGGCCCACATTTGAAAGTGGTCAATATGTATCAGCCTAGGATTGTTGTATTTCATTTTCAAAGGTCTTTTGAGGTCTGTGGTTTATTGCTTGAGGTTCCTAATGGAAATACCATCTAGCTGGGGTCAGCCAAGATGGCAAACACATTCCTCTGAGTTTCCGGAGGCGAGTGAGGGTATTGCGTGGGCAGCATGGAGTTGAGGGCTTCTTTCATGATTAGCTTCCTGGCTTTCAAGTGGTGTTAGGTGAAGGAGAAGCGCATTGGCAGCACTTAGCAACCTGCTCAGCCAGCTTTTGAAACAAACTGCTTTGCTTGTGGCATTTCCAGATAGATTTCTTGTTTTAAAAACATGATATTTTCCTTTCTCTCTCTCTTGCTGTCTTTTGCCAATGCAAGTCCTGCTGAAAAAAAGCATGAAATAACGGGATGGAAGGAACATTCGGTTATTAAAGCCAAAGTGCTCACCACTTCGACAGTGCCTCCTACGAAGCCCTGCTTTGTCAGTGCACACTTGGCAATCACATTCCTGTTCCTAATTGTTTATTTCCATATAAAGTAGGCGCGCTGGGCAGGCAGCACGGGTCCATGGTGACAGGAGCTGTGCAAATATTGAACACACTAAGCTGGCAGCTTAGCCACCAACAAAACACCAGGAGGGCCCAGCCTGCTTTCACTGCAAATGAGTCCTAGCAAAGGTAGTGCTGGCTTCATGGCTGGAAATAGGGGCTCTAATTAGCACACACCTCATTGTTACTACTGGTACTGCGGTAGCAAACAGAGGCCCGGAAGGCAGATTGGGGCCCTATAAATGCTGGGTGCTTCATGGACATACAAAGACAGTCCCTGGTCCAGAGAGCTGACAAGTTAACCAAATGGTGAAGGGGAAGCAGAGAAGGAAGGTGACTTGGCCATGGCCACACAGCAGGTTGTTGCAGAGTCAGGCTTAGAGTGCCCATCTCTGGATCTCTGGTCTGGTGGCCTGTCCCCTACACCCAGACACAATGGTGAACAGCAGCAGCCTAAAACCCTAAACTGAATTGCAGCCCTGCTGTCTTTCTCTAACTTAAATACTTGGAAAGGCCAGTTGGCAAGCCCAGCTCAGTTTTGCAGCTGTTGTCACTCAAGGTAGACACTACAAGTGCCAGATGCAGTTCAGGGGGAGGCCTCTGTAGTACACTTCTTGGGTGACCTTTGGCAGAACCTTGCTGCTACCAGCAGACTGGCACTGTGAACCTCCTGCCCCACAAAGCGGTGCCAGGATGAATTAGGGTTCCCGGCCACTGGCGAAAAATGTTAGCCTCTTGCTGAGGCAAGATGGCTCCAGCCCCACCACAGATGTCTTGTGCTTGAGTCAAGTCACTTAACTGCCCCATGCTCTCTGTCTCTCCATCTTTAACTTTGTCCTTTCCTGAGTGACTTATCCCATTCAGCTCAGTGGAGGAAGGACCATCCTTTCCCCTGCATGTAGGTGTGGTGCCTAACAAATGGTTCCTAACAAAGGATACTTAACAAAGGGTTCCTAATTGACAAGTTACCTTCTACTGAGATGGTGGCAGACAGGGGCAGATCCAGGGCAGGCGCAGTTGTACCCCTCTGATTCCTAGTCCATACAAAGTTTAAAACCAACTGTCTGGGAGTGGCAGCAGCATCTTTATTCTGGCAGCAGCAACAGAATCACTTGACTTCATGGCTCATTATAACTCACCACACCATTTGCACCCCCCCAGAGTCTTCTTTCATAGGTGTTAACCACCCTCTCTTTAAGTCTTGATGTTCCCCATATCACACTAGCCTTTCTTTTGCAGTCCTGCCCTCTGTTAGCTGCTCCTGATACTGTAACTCCAGTTTCACAGCCCTGCAGGTTGTTTTTAACTCTAGCTCAAAGCATTAACTTAGGTATGGAAACCTTAACTGGAGTGAACATTAACTCAGGGGTGGAAATAACTTTCAGTGAAGCATTGCATGGTGCTCAAGAAGGGTAGGCTGTGTTTTATGAATCTTTATGAGATGTCGATTTCATTCTAATGACTACAGGACTAAGGAAACAATGTCTTTTGATTATTTGGGCCTGGTTTATTGTGTTTTTATTTCTAATATATGATACCACAAATTAATACACATTCCAATAAAGTTATATTGTTTTTGATTCACTCTGAGTAATACAGCCCTGGGCCCCTACCTTATCATTAAAGCTTCTTGTTTCTTTTGAGCTAGAGAAAAGTGTTTTGTGTAATATGTGAAGAGGTACCATGCCATCTGCACCCTCCCTTTTCAAAATCCCAGCTCTACCCATGGTGACAACCCTAGGTCTGGGTCTTCACAGCAGGCTTTTGTCCCAGCCCCTGGCTCTTGGAAGGGTCTGCGTGCATTGCATGCTCTTTTGATCTGGGGTCCCATGGCAGGGCATCATTGTTACTCCCTGCTCGTCACTCCTTTCTGGGATCAGGCAGGGCCTGGTAACCCTGGATCCCCCAACATCCATTCACTTGAGTCACTAGTGAATAGTAAAAGGGTGACTGAACTGCTGAGAGCGCAGAAAGCCACCCACCACTGTAGGACCAAGGACCTAATTACCTCCCAAAAAGATCATTAGAGGCTGTGGGTAATTATTAGCACCTGTGTGCTTTCTTTCCTTCCCTGAGTGGAGCAGGGACAGTTGCTTGCAAAGAGCTTTGCTCAGTGGGCAGGTTAATGGGCTGACTTAGGAGCATCTGCAAAATAGGGGTAAGAATCAGTCTTTCTCATCTTTTGACTGTTTGCTCCATGGAGCAGGCCCTGTCTCTCCCTAGGTGAATGTACAGTACTTGCACAATGGGGTTTGATTGAAATCAGAGCCTCCAGTACCTGCTGCCATGTACCACATACTGCACACCTTCCCTGAGGTCCACGGTGGGCATGGATGGGCAAGGCAGGTGGGCAGGGGGTGGGGCACTATACCCCAGTATGACTGTTTTTGGTTGCATCTGCACAGCTATGGGCAGGCCAGGAGTTGCATTGCTTTGTGCCCATTCCAGCCTCTCCTTTCCTTTTCCTTGCTGGGGGTCACTGTCAAGGACTGTCTCTGCCTCTCTTTAGCCTTGAGGGGCCACCTCCTACCAGTTCAAACCTCTGTTACTAACATTAGACCACCAAGAAGACACCTTCCCCACTGTGGCCCCTCACAAAGGAGAAGTCCCCTACCCATACGTGTCCAGTCCCCTTATGGTCCCCTACAAGCTCTTCCCTGTTTCTGCAATGCCTCGCCGCAGTTTAGCAAGGGCCTAGATGAGAGTGGGCAGAGACTGGTTCCCATCACACGGGCTTGCTGCTGGCTACTTCTGCCTGTACCTCTCTTATTGCAGGTTGCTATCACTGGGGGCAGGGGTCTCACTTTTGTGAGACACAAGAAGATGGGGAGTGGTGTGGGGGGGGTCAGAAGCTGTGACTGGGGACATGCTACTATAGTCCAAACATGAGCAACTGGTGCTGCCTTAGTTGGGGGGGGGGGGCACATGCCCGCCCCCCCATGACCAGTCCTGCCAACTGGGGGGGAAATTCCCCCCAGCTGATCTCCCTGCACAGGGGAACTCCCACAGCTGATCCTGCTTCTGGGAGTGGCTGCAGTGATCAGCTG
Organism: Crocodylus siamensis; assembly: GCF_052110815.1. Taxonomy (NCBI): domain Eukaryota; kingdom Metazoa; phylum Chordata; order Crocodylia; family Crocodylidae; genus Crocodylus; species Crocodylus siamensis. The sequence goes on along the minus strand of NC_143396.1, from coordinate 169,014,070 downwards.
GTGCTTGCAGAGGGGGCACCGATGCTCCCATCTGCCCACCCTGCCCATTGCCTAAGCGGTGCTCAGGGTACACCGGTGCTCTTAGGGGGTGCACGTGCACTCCCTACACATCACCACTGGTCCAAACAAATAATTACAACTGGTCTGGAACTCAGGCCACCTGGGTCCTATTCCTAGTTCTGCCACAAGCCTCCATAATGATGATGCCTATATACACAAACACACATGTGCAGTGCACCCCTCCTGTGTTCAGATCCACAGGTGATGAGCGAGGAGACTTAGGGATTAGTGCTGTACTTGCACTATGCCTTAGGGTTTATGGTACCATTAAGCTCTCTTGTATCAGAAGTTAACAACCATATGAAGATGCCTTCAGAGGAATAGCACCTTCCTTTCCCTGTACAGGAGTAACCCCCACTTTATGCTTCTCTCCTGGGGCAGCTGCAGGGTGCCATCATCTTTTCCACCATTTGGCATGGACATCCCTCAGCATCCACTCCCATTGATCTGCAGGGGCAGATGGGACAGTGTGACTACCCACAAGCCCCAGCCTCCCACAATAAGGCAGATCCCAGGCTCCCAGGGCTTCAGCAGGGGCCTCCCAGCCTGGTGTCTCATCCTGGGACATCAGGGGAAGAGAAGCCTCCCGCTGGGAGGTGGGAGGGAGAGGCTAGAGCCAACTGCAAAGTGAATAAATTCTTTATTCTCAGGCTGAGTGAAGTTGGCACAGAGAGAAATGGCTCGGTGTCTGTGCATAAGGCAAGGCGGGGCAAGGGCTGTCACCCCCTCCCAGCTCCAACCTTTCTCAGCAGGTCACAGGGAGTTGGGAGGGAGCACCTCCGACTTGCCTGCCCAAGCAGTGCTCAGCTGTATTCAAGAGAAGAGTTGCGTGAAGGGGAGGGTGGCAGTGGAAAAGGTGGTGCCCCCCAACTCTCAGGTAACACCTGCTGGGCTGTGGTGCAGGGTTCAGGGCAGTGCTGTGCTTGGTGAGGGGCTTTGTGAGGGGCGGAAGGAGGGTCCCCCCACAGGGCCACACCCAATTGACCATGAAGGAGCCAGGCTTTGGGGGTGGGGCTACAAACACCAGCTCCACTCTTGTCCCTGCCCCTTGGATGACTGGCGCTGATGCCCTCTGGTACCGAAAGTTACCCCTGCCTGGTAATACCCAGGCCAAGCACCATCTGTAGCCATGGCCACATGGTTATGGGGTGGAGAAGCCATCAGAGTTGGGGCAAGGGGCTGGGCCACTGTCAGGGGCAGGGCAAGGGACGGAGATATTGCCAGAGGCAAGGCAACAGGTTGGGGCACTGTCCGGCACACCTGCAGAAGTGAGAGAAGAGGTAGGGCTACTGTCAGGGGCAGGGCCAGGGTCAGGGGAAGAGCCCCTTCCAGGGGTGAGGCAGGAGGCAGGGCTACTGTTTGCAGCAGGGTCCACATCCACACTGGCCTGTCGTACCATCCTCCGTGGCCGTGAAGAGATGAATCCATAGGATCTAGGTGGGGACTCCCAGGTGGAAGGTGCGGGGCTTATGGGCGCCTCCCCTGGGGCTCCGAGCTGCTTCTCGAACTCTTTGGTGCGGCTCACTACCAGGGCAGCGTCTATGAGATGGGCCACTGAGAGACGGTGTTGCACACGGGGCACACGGCGCCGGGGTGGGTCCAGGGCTGTGGGGGCAGGGCCCTCCATGTGCCGCACGGCTGTGTGCACCTTGCCAGGTGCTGGGCGGTAGGACATCTGCTTGCATAGTTGGCCGTGGCTCCGGGAGGCCCTGCAGCCACGGTGCTGGCCCCGCCGGCCCCCCACCTTGTCCATTGTGGCTCGTTGTTGGCGACGCTGGACCTTGGATCCTGCCCCAGCCCCAGCCCCAGGATCCTCCTGGCTCTGAGGCACTGGGGGCAGGGAGGCATCAGGCTGCAATGGGGGGCTGCCTCTGGGGGACTGGATCCCTGAGACAGCAAACACCTGTATGAGCAGAAGAGAGAGAAGCAGCGCAGTCAGGGCATACTTGGGAGCCAGGCCTCATATCTCCTCCCTAACTCACTTCCCCTCAAGCAGCTCCTGGCTGTGCCCTTCCTCCCCCATGGTGCCCCCTTCCACACCCCTGTGACTCCCTCCGGTGGTGCCCTGATCTTGCCCTTATTTCTTGGCACCCCCTTCCACACCCCTGTGGTGCCCCTTGATTGTGCCTTGCTCCTCTCCCCAGCACTCCATAGTAGTGCTTTCCCCCACCCTCTATTCCAGGGTGCTTTTGTCACACTTCCACGGTGACCCCCTGGTAGGGCTCTGGCTCTTGCCCATGGCATCTTCTACTACCATGCTGCCCCGCAACAGTGCTTTGCACCCTGCCTTCCCTCCTGATGCTCCCAGCCCTTCACCATACCTCCCCCTCGACAGGGCCCTCCAACGGGGATGGGGTGTCATGGCTCTCCATCTCACTGATGCTCCTCATGACGGCGTACAGATTGATGCGCTGCCGGCGTGGGCTGCCAGGGGACTGAGGTGACTGCAACGCAGCCAGGTGCTTACGCACCTCCTCAGCTCCTGAGTCATCCGAGCCACCAAGCTCCTCTGCCTCATGTGTGGAGGTCTGGGCCCCCAAGCCAGCATGGCCTTCTGCTGCAGCCTCCTGTGGGGACTCGGTAGGCTCATCGGGGGGCTCCCGGAGGGGTCGAAAGCAGTAAGTGGGTGTTTTGGCTGGCTCCTCCTCTGAGGTGGGGGATTCAGGGAATGGGTTCCCATCGCTGGCTGAGAGGTCACTGCTGGCATCACTTGAATCCCCTGTGTCCTCCCACTGGGCATCCCCAGCCTTCTGCTCCCAGAGGCTGCTGTGCCGGCTGTGCAGAGAGGGGTCTGGGTGAGTGCCAGGCATTAAGGGCTCATAGCATCCACACTAGGGAAGATGGCAGGGCTGGGCAGTGCTGACTCTGCCCTAACCCATGATGTCACAGTGCCCCCTTCCAGGAGGCGGGGCTGGGAAGCCTTGGCTCCACCCCCTCCCATGATATTACAGGGCACCCTGCTGGGGAAGAGCAAGGGTGGGCAGCACTGGCTCCACCCCCTCCCTCCTGTCACAGTGCCCCCTGCAGGGCTGGGCAACTTCAGTTTGGCTACCTGGCATCCAAGATGCCCTGGTAGAACTCCAGCTGCTTCATGAAGCCAGGGTTGGGGTGCACAATGGGACGTCTTTCCTGCACATGCCGGTAGGCCTGCTCCAGCGTCCATTGGTACTCCTTCATGGCGTAGGCAATCACTGTGGAAGCCGAACGGCTCACACCCATCTTACAGTGCACCAGCACCCGTGCATTCTGCTTCCTGCGGAGAAGGACATGGGCTGGTGAGGCAGGGGCTAGGGTCTGGCTGCTGGAATCCCTCCCTCCATCACACACACATGCTGGTGGGAACTGGGTCTGGCATCTCTACCAGCCTGGGAGCATGTGCCAAGCCAGATTTCAGATGCTGTAATTACAGATTACACTGTTGGGGATTCAGATATCCCAAATCCCTCTGTGCTGTGTGTGTGTCACTACATTCCTCCTCGCAGACAAACTGATTCCAGAAGCGATTCAGCCTGCATCATAATGATCAGTGTGTGAGAGAGGGCAGATCTGTGTCAAGTGAGCGAAGAAGCATAGGCTGGGGATCACTGCATCACATGCCAGTAAGGCAACCCTAGGTAAGGGACAATACATCACGACTCAAGAACTTCCCTGCTCCCTGTTGGATTGGCCAAGAGATAGTTATTCCAGAGAAATGAGTGGGAAAACACGCAATTTAATCTGAATGGTATAAAACTGCTCAGCTGTATAAAACTGCTCCCACAAAAGCACAGATATGGGAGCCTGAAATTTGCCTTACCTCTGAGGACAGACTCTGAGGGATATGAGACCTCACCACCCCGTAGTGAGCATGTCTATGTATCTTCTACTGTATGTAGCTGCTAGTGATAGTTTTACCTAATTGCTAACATCCCAATAAACCAGTGTATGGTATGAAAGAACTTGCTCTGGTTTGTCTTGTACTCCATCAGATAAAACAAAAGCCTCTAAAGTTGTCCTATGTGTAACTACACTAGCATATAGACAGCAGGACTGCAGTGTGCTGTTATCAGTCACCCCAGCAATGCTCCAATGCTGGTGCCCACACATACTCCAGGGTATGTCTGATTCTTCCCACATGTGCCCTAGAACACATCTTTCCTGTGCTTGCCCTTTTGCAATGTCCTGTGTAGCAGACAAGGCATCTTGCCATTTTCCAGCTCTCGGTGCAGCCAGACACAGGAAGGGAGACCAGCTTACTCACAACTGGGAGCTGTGGAGGTGAGGGTGTGCATGGCCCTGGAGGCTCACCGGACGTCAGAGATGAAGCGAAATGTCTCCTTCCAGTGGGGCAGGAGCTGGGAGGCCTCCTCATCATACAGCCGTACATTCATATAGGTGAATAGGGCAGGGAAGAAGTTGTCAATCTCACGGGTCACATTCAAGATGTGAGTGACTCTGAAATATATGCGGGGCATTAGGAAGACTCCACCCCCACCTGAAGACCCCCACATCAGGCACCCAGGGTGGCAGGCATCCTAAGGATGTGCTTTCCTCTGCTGTTAGGGCACCCCAGAACTGCTCCCCTTGCTAAAGCTGGACAAAGGGAAGGGTAGTTCAAAGTGTAAGGGGCAAGGACAGAACCCAGGTCAATCAGCCCCGTTCAGGCTGGGGACAGAATCTACCCAATGCTGTGGCTGGTGTTTTCTGTGTGCCCTGTTCAGGGAGGAGGTGGGGACCAGCCCTGAACTCTCTACATGGGTGCCCCTGCCTAGACAAGGCGGCTTCTGACGTTTGACTCTGAAGGGAGAGATTGCTATCAGCAGAACGAAAGGATCCAGCCCCTAGGACCAAACTGAAATACCCACTCCAGCCAGTAGAGGGAAACAGATATACCCTGTTTCAAGTGCAAGCCCCATGCAGACTCCACAACTCTGTGCCCACCCTTGCCTGCACACACCTGTTGCGTTGCAGCTCCTCCAGGTTGGCAGCATTCCACTCAGAGCCCTAGAGAGAGGCATCAAGGTGAATACAGAGGGATGGAGACCCCTCAGCTGGGTTCAGGGCTGTTCCTTATGCCCACATTGTCATGGGCACACACAGATAGGCACAACTGCGCTGCTTGTGCTTCCTTGTTTGGGCCAGCAGGAGTAAAGTTTGAGTGGTGGCCTTGGGTGGGGGCAGCGGGATGCAGGGTGCAATCAAGGATATCAGGGTGTGGGGGTGAGGTAGGTTTCTGGTTTCCCATGTTTCTCTCTTTCCCAGGAAAGTTGGTGTTAAAAACTTCTAAATTTGAGCCCAGCCCTTGTTACTACCATCCAGGGCCTGGCAGAAAGCTTATAGTTATATTACATAAAACATATGTCAGTAAAAATGTTGGTTGTCAGTAAAAAGTTTGCAGATTGTCAGTAAAAAAAATAAAAATCTGGGGTTGGCAACCCTGCTCACCAGGTAGAGGTGGTCGAAGATCTTGGAGGGCCGGTCCATCTGGGCCATGATGAGCAACATCTCATTGTCAATGAACTCCTTGTACTCGGTCAGGCTGCAGTTAGTGCGGCACTCGAGTTCGGTGCGGATCTGCCATGGGGAGGAGCCAATGAGTTAGGATAGCTTGCTCCAGCCCCATGGTGGTGATGATAGGGAGCTGGAGCACTCTTCCTCCTTTTACCTACTTAATTTCAAGACCCATCTTTCATTGGAGCCCCTTGCCTCTCTGTCCCCCTGCTCTCACCTCTTTGGCAGTGATACTCTCCAGATCAGCAGTGGCCATCACCTCACGTAGCTTGGCTCGGATCATCTTCTCTGTTACTACGCGCTCTGTTGGCCTGGGGGCATATAAACATGAGGGATGTCGGTGTGCTGCTCGCCCCAGGCTTCATCTTCTTGTCTGTAACCCTCCTCTCTTACCTTCAAGCTCTTCCCCCTCAGCAGCCCACCCAGTTCACTGCCCAGGAGGGGTTGGGGGCATTAAATCCCAATGCTCTTGCAATGGGGAAGGAGCTCAGTATCTGCCAATCAGCATGTGGCACTGGCTAACCTCAGCTGGAGCCCCGCCTCATCAAGGAACCCCATTGTATGCTGAGGTGGAGGGGTTGCCTGCCCCCCAGATGGAAGGGGACAAGTGGGGATCCATTGTGGGGTGGGGTACACAGTATGGAGGTCCCACCCCTTACGTGGCCCCGAGGGTCTGGCACTGACTTGTCAGAGCAGAAGGAGTCCGGCCTCACGGACTCCAGGTCAGACATGGCCAGCCACTCATTGATGCAGCTCTGCTCTGAGGCCACAGTGCCCTGGTACCGCTCGGCCCAGCCTAGTGCGCTGCCCCCGGGGAAGTGGTTGTTCTGGATAGCATCACTGCATGCCTTGTGCAGCACCTGTAGCACTGACCTGGGGAAGGACAAATAGAAAGACTAAATCACATCTAAAATCCTTGAGCCAGGACCTCAGTCCTGCCTGAGAGATGGGTAAAGGAGACCCCAGATAGGGCCCAACCCTGCCCTCTGCTGTGTCTGGGGAGGAATGGGCCTTAAACCTACCCATTACACTGACCACACACCACAGGACTCTAGTACTGGGTTCTACGGTCCCAAATCCTTTGTCCTAGCAGGGATCCTAGCTACAATGACATTCCACCCCTCCCCCAGCCTGCTGCTGCCTTTCAGCCCTGTACCCCACCTCCCCCACATCCTACTGCTTCCACTAGCTGTGTTCAATGGGCAGCGGGAGGTCACTCACCACATGGTTTGGACGGAGATGGGTTTGAAGATGCGTGTCTTCCCCCCGGATGTCACACTGAAGCCCCTGGAGACACAGGGAAATCAGATAAGCGGGATTTTTTTTTACAGGGCTGTTAGCCAGGATTGGGGTGCCAGACAGGGGGAGGAAGGGCAATCACCCTCCATGGATGGGCTCTAGAGAACAGGCAGTGCTAGTCCCCGGGGCTCTCTGTGAGCCCTATCATACTCCTGAACACAGAGTGTGCAGCATTTGGGATCAGAGAGCCAAGCTGGGCTCTCTCACTCCATGTAGATAAGCCATGCTATAGGGGGAGAAAAAGAGAAGTGGCATTCTCTCAAGTTCCTCCTGTTTCAGAAACCCCTCCCCCTCCACTTGCACTTGGGGCTCAGGTCCCCACAAAGAATGACCCACGGTCACATGACCACTTGCAATACAGCAGGGCTATCCAACTGGTGACCCCTGGGCTCCAAGTGTCACTCTCCCCATTATTCCTGCTGCTGCCACCAGCATCTCAGGGTTCCTCACTCCATCCTCCAGATTCTTCTGCCTGCCCCACCCCTGATGGTGGGACAAAGTGATGCAGCCAGGCCCGGTGGAGGGACCCGGGGCCCTGTGTGGCACTGTGGGGTAGAGGAGTCCCACATGGCACAGCATAGTGGAGCATGGGGTGGTGGATCATGAAATGGTGGCCAGACACTGATACATTGCCACTGGGGGTGCCCATGAAGCATGGCATACGGCCTGGGAGGCATGTGTCCAGTGCAGTGTGGCCAAAAGGCCTGCAGCCCCAAACCAGTCAGAAGTTAGAGAGCCCTGCAATACAGTATTCAGCCACTGGATTTTGCTGGGATGCAGTGCCCCCATCCATGGGGACTGGAGGGGCTGCAGTTAAAGGAGTTAGATGGGCTGTCTGGTGACCCTAGGGAGTTGCAGGGAGCCCTTCCACTATAGCAAGAACCATCTGGGAAAGGATGCAAGCAACAAATCCAGAACTTGCATCTCCTTCTCTGTGGCCAGGGTCTCACTAGATGAGCAGGGTGCTATGTGCAAGAGCAGGGTCAGGGAAGGCAGGGCAGGGAATTACAGTCTCCTTACCCATCCCCATCAAGAAAGACCTGGGCGTCACTCCAGAGGGGCAGCACCATCCCCAGGGTGCAGCTGGAGGAGCTGGGACAGAGAGAAGAGAGTCAGACCATAGGGTATGGGGAAAGAGGAGGAGAAGAGGTTCCTGTGCCCCCAAACAAGGGTCCTCCAGAGTTCTGCTCCCTGCCCCACCTCCTGATCTCACTCCCAGCCAGGTCACCAGGGCTGAGAGCCCACAGACCCTCCATGCCCTCCCTTCTGCTCCGCAACCCATACAGTACCCCTCCTACACCTGCTGCCTTGCTCCCACCCAGCTTTTGCCACCCACCCCCATGTGTCATTTTGCCCCCAAATTCCCCTCCCTCTGTCCCACAGCCTGTCCCCTGTCCCCCCTCCCCCCCTCCCCTGCCACCCCTCTCCCGCCTCCTCACCCCTCTTCAGGGAAGTCCACACCCAGAAGCACTGTCTCGCTCTCACCCTCTTTCTCCTCCGTCGATACGACCAGCAGGTACCGGATCCGCTGGGGCTGGGCTGACTCCAGCCGCACAGCCTGCAGGGGGAAAGCCAAACTCACACCTGCCCCTCTGGGGTTCATTGATGCCTGGACGTCACAGCACCCCTTGCAGGGCAGGGCAGGGTGGGCAGGGCAGGCTGGGCAAGGCAGGCTCCGCCCCCTCCGCAATGTCACAGTGCCCCCTGCTGAGCAGAGCAGGGCAGGCAGGGTAGACTCCGCCCCCCTCTGTAGTGCCGTAGTGCCCCCTACTGGGAAGGGCAGGTTCTGCCCCCATCCCAATGTCACAGTGCCCCCTGCTGGGAAGGGTGGAGCTAGGCAGGGCAGACTTTGCCCCCTCCCCTCGTGTCTCACCCTATTGCTGGGGAGGGTAGGTCTGGGCAATGCAGGCTCTGCCCTTCCTAATGCCACAGCACCCCCTGCTGGCTGGGCAGTAGTTTGTCAGCCCAGGATTAGTACCTGGTGGCAGAGGAGCAGTACAGATGGGCGCTGGCTCCCTGCACTGCCCAGCTCCCCTTGTGGGGTGTATGGGGACCATAACTTCTGCACATGGGCTCCTGGGCTCCAGAAAATGGTGCCCAGGGTGGAGGGCAACATGACTCAAGTGGTGCTGGGACTGGGAGGGCAGTTCTCAGCAGCTCTGGGAAACTGCCTGCAGTGAGTCCCCAGGGCCGGTGCTGGACCAAGGCCCGGCAGCATGGCCAGCTTTGGCTGCCAGCCCAGGAGACAGGAGCAAGAGCCCCACGGCCATAAATGGGGAACTGGCTGCAGCTCTGGGCCAAGTGCCTGCCGAGGAAGGAGAATCCAGAGACAGACGTGTCCCCTCCTCCACAGCCTCCGCCCACGCAACCCCCATCCTGCCTGCCCAGCCCCCTCCCAGCAGGGGGCACTGTGACATCAGGGAAGAGGTTGGACCCTGCACTGCTCAGCCCTGTCCACCCCCACAGGGGGTGCTGATCCATGCCCCCTCCCCTGCCCCCCAGCCTGCCCCAGTCTCTGGTGCCGTGTGGCTGGGAGGAGGTGCTTGTGCTGTAAGAGGGGTTAATGATTCTTTGCTCAGGCTGGGTCCGTGCCAGGGATGGCGTGTGGGGGGGAAGGGGACGGTAATAGCAAACAATGAGTAATGCTTGGGCAATGGTCATGCAGCAGCAGCCCAGCGCCTGCCAGGGAGGGAATCAGGCTGGGCCACAAGGGCCGGGGATGGGGCAGGACCAGGTGCAGAGAGTAACAGAGGCAAGGAATGGGAGCAGGGGGAGACCCAAGAGGGGAGGCTAAGGCCCGTGTTCAGCCACCAAATCCCCCCCGACCATCAGCCCTTGAGTTCCAAGACTGCAGCTGCAGGGCTCAGCCGCTGGCTCAGGGCCATGGCTTCTGCCCCTGGTGGTTGGCTAAGGCCAGTTCTGCCACGCTGCTGCCCGGATACTCTGAGCAGCTCTCAGCAGAACAGGAGCCCAGAGAGAAGATGGAAAACAACTGGGACCCCCTCCCCATGCAGTGCACTAGCTGGAAACTGCCTGGAACAGGACAGAGACTGGTCTGGCATGGAGTGGAGTATACTGGGCAGGTTGCACCTGCTGGGCTGGGCAGGGCTGGGCTGGGCTGGGCTAGACAGACTTGCTGGATGGGCTGAGGGCAGGGATAAGCTGGGCTGGGCTAGGCTGGGTGAGGCCACTTTTTGGGAGCAGGAAGTGGTGAACATGTGGGACAAGGCCAGAGGTGGGGAGTCCCTCATCTGCCCCAAGCAGCCAGTGCCCCAGCCACTTGGCCACCCCGGCTCACCAGGCGGATGGCGTCCTCTGGCCGCAGCAGCCTCATCATCAGGTGCAGGTGCTGCTCCTGCTGGCCTGGGGTCTGGCTCTGGATTTGCTCTGGTGGGGGTGATACCTCCGGCACCGTCTCCAACTTCTCATCCTCCTGCAGCAGCAGGGCGGCCCCTTTGACCATGACGAAGCTCTGCCTGCAGGAGACAGGTGTGGGGGGGGATCATGACGGGTACAATATAGGTGTGACAAAACAAGGCGTGTTCCCGAGTCTGCAGGCAGGCGGCAACCATCCAGAATGTGGCCCAGTTGCCTGGTAGCAAACTAACAGACACATGGTCAGTCTTGGGGCAGCAGTTCATAGCAGCAGGGGGCAGCAGTGACACTGACTGGAGCAAGTGAACTTCTTAGTGGGGCTCTGAGGTTAATCTGGAGGGAAGGGGGCATTCAGGCCTCCACGGGGTGGGGAAGAGGCACACCAGCTTCCACCCCACAGCCAGGGCAGAGAACCCCTTGATATGGGCAGGACCTTACTATATAGATATATATAGAGGGAAGGATCCAGGGCTGCAGCCTGAGGGGATCCCAGCATCCCTGGCTGGCACCTGTCTCCAGCTAAGCACTGCCTTGCATCTCATCTTCCCTGGGGATGGCATGGGGCTGTGTGCTAGCCCCCACCAGTTATGGGAGGGGGAGTGTAAAGGAGGCAGAGTGGATCAGCTCCTCACCGGCGCTGCAGCTGACTCCTCCTGGAAACTTCTTCATCCTGCAAAGGAAGCAGAGGACATGGATCTCACTCTCATCAGGCACAGGGCAGGGTAGCTGGTCTGGGAGAGAAATAGGTCCACAGGATGCAAGCAGCACCTCGGATACCAGTGGGCATAAGCTGGTAGCACAGGGCTCCGCTGAGACAGCTGGGTGCCAGGCTCACTGACTCCTGCCTGTTCTGGTGCCACCTACTGCAGCTGGGTGACCCAGAGGGCTGCTCTAGAGAGGCAGGGCTGGCCTGGGTGCTGCAGCTCCTGGTTATTGAAGCTGAAGCCAGAACCCAAGCAACTGCTTGCTTTGCCAGGCAGCCTGTGGGCCTTGCTAGTTCCCATAACTCCAGGGGACAACAAACTAGACCCCTGGATCCAAAGGTGACAGCAGGTCACCACAGCCAGCCAGGGACAGGCACAGCTAGGAATCCCCCCTGCATGGCTTCAACTGCTTTCCTTTCAACAACCAGAGAAACTCCCAGCCAAAAGCTCTGTGAAGCCCAGGACTGAGTTCACAGGCAGCATGCAGCACAACAAAATGGGAACCTTTGCCCAGAGAGACCTGGCATGGCGGGGGAAGGGGCATTCTGTTCCCTGCTACTTGCAAGCCCCGACATCTGCTCCATCCCACCACTTACCCCTCTTTGCCCCCTGCCAGAAAGGCAGCCTGGCCATCAGCAGGGAAAGACTGTCACCCTGGCCTCAGTGCTGGAACCACCGTGCCCCCCTGGTGTCTGCACGGGTTTCACACAGGGGAATCCCTGCTCAGTCTGTGGAGGTTACCTGCCAGAAAGGGCTTGCCCCTGAAAGGTGGAGGTGATGGGGTAGCAGGAGCAGATGTGTGGCTGTTGCTCTGGAGAGGCCGGGCCTGGGAAGGATGTGGGAGACCACAGCACAGCTTCCGCAAATGCCCTTAGCTCTGACACCCAGTGCAGCAGCATCTTGGGGTCACTCCGTCCCTGGGGACCAGGAGCCCATCCCAAACCTCTGCACTGCGAGGGTCCTGGCAGAGCACAAGAAGATCAATTCACCTGTAGAGGAAACTAGAGTGGCACGATCTGGGCTCAGGCTCACCTCCCATTGCCAACTGCAGCAGGGACATGGGCATGTGGTCCAGAGGCGCAAATGGTGCCTTCCACCTGTTGCTGGCATCAACTCCAGCCAGAGGCTGCGCAGGTACCAAGGTCCTGGGTTAACCTGTATATCGAGGGCCTCCCTGCTCCTCACTCCCGTCTCCCAGCCCATGCTCACTATTTCCTCTTGACATTTTTTAAGTGTAGAAAAAAATAAGGAACGTCTCTGCCCCTTCCTGGCCAGTGGCGCCTGGTGCAACGGAAGCGATCAGGCCTGAGCTATATGAGCTTGTGTAGCAGGGTGGGCCTGTGTGTGTGTGTATGTTGGTGTGTGTCCCAAAATAAAGATCACACTGAGTGTAGGTGTGAATGCTCGTGTTAATCCCCCAGGGGTGAGATCACACTAGGCAGCAGGTGTGGGGGGTGGGTGCTGGGAGTGTGAATCCTTGTGTTAATGCACCCGGTGGGGTCACACGGGTTTGGGTTGCACACATGTGTGCAAGTGCATGTTGTGTGTGTGAAGGTGGGTGCTACTGCCCCAGAATAAGCATCACACTAGGCTGGGGGGGGGTGCGGGTGTGCAAATGCCTGTGTTAGTCCTCCAGAGTAAGGGTACCCCTGAGCTGGGTGTGAGTGTCTGGGGGGTGCTGGGAGTGTGAGTGCCCTGGTTGATGTATGTGTATGCGCCCGGGGGGGGGTGTAGTGTCGGAGCAGATGCTGGTGTGAATCCCTGGGGGTGGGACCACGCTGGGCAGTGGATGTGGGTGGAGGGTGTGAATCCTTGTGGAGGGCAGGGCTGCATGCATGTGCCTGTCTGTGTATGTGTGCTAAGGCCCCACAGCAAGGATCACATGGGGCTGGGGGGGGTGTACCCCAGAGTGGGGGACATCCTGGGCTAGGCGCTGGTGTCTGAGGGGTGCCTCTAGTGTGTGTGTGTGTGTGTGTGTGTGTGTGGCAAGGGGCAGTGTGTGTGTGTGTGGGAGCTGACAGCAGGGGAAGCCGGGCGAGGAAGTGCGGGCTTGTGAAACTGGATGACAAGTTAGAAGCGGCGGCCGATAGCGCCCGGCTGGGCGCGGAGATAGAGCCGGGCGCGGCCGGGGCCCCCGGGGCGGGACAGCGCCCCCCCCCCGCAGGCAGCGGCAGGCTGAGCCCCCGGGACCGGCCCCCGCCCCGCCCCGCCCCGCTCCCCCGTTGCCGGCCGGGCCGCACTCACCTTGGAGCCGGGCGACGTGGAGGGGCCGCCCCCCGCCGGGGAGCGGCGCACGGTGACCAGCGCCATGCGCGGCTCCCCCGCACCCGCCGCGGCCACAAACTTTTCAGCCGGTCCCTGCCGCCGCCGCCTCCACCAGGAAGCGCCGGGAGGCGGCAGCGCCAGGCACCTCCCCCGGGGCGGCCCTTGCGGCGGGCGGCTCCGCGGGACCAGCGCGGGGGGGCCGGGGCACCCTGCCCCGCTCTCATCACCCCGCCGGGACCTGCTCTTCCTGCCCTCGCCGGCGGCTCCCCACCGCACGTGGCCCCAGAGGGGCAAGGCTCCCCCCTACCCTGGGCCTGGCAGCGGTGACCCAGTTGCCTGCACGGTGCCCACTGAAAGCCCGGGTGATGGCAAGCAGTCGTACCATTCATCCATTAGCCCCCATATAGCGGGAGCTACTAGTTGACCGGCGGGGCCTTAAAGCGATTTTGAATGGACAAGTAGGTTGGTAACAAAGTGCTGTCTCAGGGGGCTGTGAAGGGCTGCGGGCATCCCCTTCAGGCAACAGCTTTGCTCCGGGTGTGCGCACACCCCCTTAGCTCCGCTGGCCGCACACCTGGTTGGGTGATGCTTGCTTGTCGGGCACATCCAGGGCTGTAGTGGATAAGGCTGAAGTAGCATCCCTTTAAATAGCGAGCGAATGCACCAGTGGCGCTGTGTACCCAGCATGCCTGGCAGCCCACGTAGCAGGTGGCCGTCCTGGCAGCTTGGGTAGCTTAGTCAGCTCTAGCTTGGATCCTGGCTGTGCCCATGGGGAGTAGGAGGGGGAGTGGTTTCCTCAGGACACAACACAGCCCTCCCCAGTAAGGAATGGAGCCTTTCAAGGCTATCAGAGCACAGCACCACCTTGGCTGAATGCAGGAGACCCAGGCCTGGGACAGGATGCTGGAAGCAGGATCCTGGCTCCAGGCCCTCTGGCTAGCTGTCACGCCACACTGAATGAAGGAAGCCAGAAGGGCGGTTGGTTGGTTGGTTTCTTCTTTTTTATTTCACAGTTGCCTGCTGCCCAAAGCCCTAGCCCCACCCAGGGGGCACCAGAAGCCGCCTGCTGCAGCCATTCCCTTTACAACCCTCCAGGTTTAATTAAAAAAAAACAAAACAAAAAACCAAACCAAACCAACCCCAAAAGACACAGCCCCCTCCCTCCCCTTAGAACTGCAGAGATATAAATAAAATAAATTAACCCGCATAGAGGTGGTTTCTCATGGGCAGAGCACAGGACTCAAAAGCATTGGGCCTGGGCCCGTTCGGGGTTCAATCCCACTGCTATCACCAGTCAGATTCCCCTTGCACCCCCATAGCACGTGCTCAGGGAACAAGATTTTGGCCCTGACCTCCCTCCTCTGGCCCTTGCCTCAGCCCCAAATCCCCAGCCGCTGTCAGCAGAGATCTATGTCGTCATGCTGTGACTGTCGTCAGCAATGCAAGCACCACTGTATTGCTTGTCCAGCCTGTCCTTCCTTCCTTCCTTCCCTCCCCCTCTTGTTGCTCTCCTCCACTGCAGGGAGGAAGCAATAGCCATGTTTAAAAAAAAATTAAAAGAAAGAAAAAATGTACAGGAGTTATATTAAATAAGACCCAGGAGGGGTCAGGGCCAAGAGAATCTTGGGGAAGGCAGAGGGGTCTGAATTGCCGTGTCCAGTCTGCCCACCCCCACGGGGCAGGAGATGGGGACCCCTGCTTGAGGTTAAAATCACAACAGCACACGCTGGGGAGGCTCAGATTGGGGGCCCTCTGGCCGGGCCTGGCCTGGACGCTATTTCTCCGTCAGTGAGAGCTGAAGGATGCGCTGCAACTCCTCATCCTCCTCGCGTTCCCGGCGCTCCTGCTCTTCTTGCTCCCGGGACGACAGCTCCATGGCCAGGCGCAGCTGCTCGTCGAAGCTGGGGTAGGCTGGGGGCCTCGATGAGGATGAGCCATTGGTGCTGGGCGCAGGGCTGCCCTCAGCGGGGAGCACGCTGCTGTTACCCTCACTGCCGGACTCACCCAAGCCCTGCCCTGACTGTAGGAACATACTCTCTTGGATGGCACTGCAGGGTGAGGAGAAGGGTTTATAGCTCCGTTCACTCCTGGACCTGCCCCTACCCTGTAGTACCACCCCTTAACCCCCTTGTCTACCCCATAACCCTGCCCCTGTAGCACCACCCCTTCACAGCCCTGCCCCCACATCCCATAGCTCCACCCATTTGCAGCCATGATGTCATCTGTAGCCCTACCTCTTCATCCCCATTCCTTCCCGTAACCTCCTTTCACAGCCCTACAGTGTTGCCAGGTGCGCGGTAATTATCGTATTTGTACGATAGTTTCAACCCTTGTACAATGTATGATCAATACTAGTAAAAGTGTTCAAAATGTGCGATAATTTTGGAGGCAGCTAACTGACGCAGCATATGCAAAACCCAAGTCACTCTCAGAGAGTCTTAACTGACTTCTGGGTTTGCTGTCAGCACTTTCTTATGACTGCTGGCCTTGAAATAAAGAAGTGCTTCAACTCTGATGACCCAGTTCTCATTCACTCATTGGCGAGTTATAGTGAGCAACATAAAGTAACAAAGAAGAATTATTTGCACACATATTTGTGTGCTTATTTGCATAATGTTTTCAGTGTATGATAGTTTTTCAGCAAATACAATAATTTTGAGCTTCTAATACGATAATTTCATATTCAAGACCTGACCACGCTGCAGTCCTATATCTTATCCAGAGCCTTCTTCCCAGCCACGCTCCCATCACATATCAGCCCCAACTTGCTACCTCTGCCATGGCCCTTAACACAGTGTGTGGCCTACCTTCACAGCCCCAGCCCTATCCCATGACCCAACCCCATTTAGAGCCATGACCCTCCTACTCAGCCACACGCCTTCACAACACCACCCTCCCACTTCACAGCCTGAACCCCATGCCTTTTACCCAATCCTAACATGCAGCCCTTGCCCCCCACTGCCCCACCACTCCTAAAAACCCATGTCCTCCTTCAGTCACGCATCCTCCTTACAACCACAGCTCCAACTTCAGTTCTGTCCCAGGGCCTCAACACCACCCCTCAGCCAGCCAAAGGATCTTGGTCCTGATCCCAGGAACAGACTTCCCTGGGAGACTGCAGCCCAGGCTGGGGGAAAACCTGGCCTGCTAAAACTAACCCATGCATAGCACCTTGTCTC
The DNA here is from genome assembly GCF_052110815.1 of Crocodylus siamensis. Classification (NCBI taxonomy): domain Eukaryota; kingdom Metazoa; phylum Chordata; order Crocodylia; family Crocodylidae; genus Crocodylus; species Crocodylus siamensis. Next base: position 168,997,698 of record NC_143396.1, on the reverse strand, counting down.
CTGACTCCTACCTTGGAATTAGGGTCAAAACTTTCCTTAAAAAAACAGAGGATGGGAGGAGAAGAGAGGCTGTTTTTAAACCCCTCAAAGTCAAACACTGTGAATGCGACTGCTACAATGCTGGCCTGAGGTTACTGCTTTGGGAAAGGGAGGCAGCCCCGAGTGCCTACCTGAGCCTGCTGGGAGCCTGAACCTTTTGCCTTGAAATGTGTGTGGTGGGGGAAACTTCCCTAGGAAGCCCTGTTTCCAGCCCTGCTGCTCTGGGACCTCTGTTTACACAAGTCCAACTGATGCTCAGTGCCTGCATGTTGGGTATAGAAGCACTAAGGGACTCTGTATCCACCCCAGTGGGTGCTGTGGTTGACAGCAGTGGGGGACATTTCTCTGTCACTGCAAGGAAGGTGGGGAAGGGGAGGGGGTGGGAGCAATAAGGGATGCATATTGTAGCGCAGGGGTCAGCAATGTTTTTGGGCAGAGTGCCAAAAACACCTGCAACTTCAACTTGTAAGATGTTGGCATACCTAGGGTGGATGATGGGGGAGACACAAGGGGCCTGATCCTTGTTGTGGCAGTGCAGCCCCAGCCCCTTCCCTGCTGTCTGCTTCAAGGCATGTGTGCCAAGCAAAAATGCCTTCTTGTGCCACACGCTGGCACTTGTGCTGGGGGTTGCCTATCCCTGCTGTAGTGCATCTAAGACAAAGAATCTGGTCCCGATACTAGAACCTGCCTTACCTGAGCCCAGTCCAGGGATTCTACCTATGGGGTGTGGAGAGTGAGGGTGTGTGTGCGGGGCCAGGGTGTCCTGTTGCCCATGGAGGGAAGGCCCTCTGGTTGCTAGAGCTCTTGTGGCACTCACCGCTCCAGCTGCAGCTCCTCTTCGTAGGAAGGTGGGTTGGAACCGGGGCGTGTGTTAGTCAGTGCCTCCCAGATGGTGACCTGCAGGCAAGGCTGCCTGTGAGCAAGGGGGAAGATATACCCCCACACTCACTCCCCCACCCCCATCAAAGGCAGGGCCACTCCCAATAGCAGGGAGCAAACACCAGGAAGCGGGTTCTCCCTGAAGGGAAGAGGCCCCAGGTCCCAGGTCCCAGTTCCCACCCCTTGAGCCAGTCCGTACTCCAATGCCATGTTCCCTGCAGAGGTCATGGCCTTTGCCCCCATCCCACCTGGTCGGTCTCAGTGCCAGCATCAAGCAAGCTTTGCTGGATAGCAAACTGCAGCAAGTCATCATCCTCATCACGCATGGGCTCATTGCGACCAGCACCCAGGACGGTGTAGCCCTGGGGCACCTCGAACACTGATGGGTCCACCTCGCAGGGGAATGGGAACACTGTACAGGGCACAGGGAGGGACGGGGTGAGCACAGCATGGGGGAGCCCAGTCCCCCTTACCTGGCCCACAGCAACCCCACAGACATGGCTTCCCTGTTGCACCATCCCCCTGCCACAGGCAGCACCCTGCCCCAGAGATCTGACACCTTTTTCCCAGCTCTTGCCCCAGGGTGTCTCAACAGGGTTTGTAGTGACATGCCTGATATGCAGATCCCTCCCATCCCACCCTCCATCCAGGCCTCCCTTACCTTTGGGGTTTGCAAGAGCCTCTGCGCCCATACCCAGCTCCTTGGGCTCCACTGGGGAGTGGCTGGGTGAGGAGGAGCATATCCGCACTGAGCTTAGGGGCTCATCACAGCCACACAGGTTGCTGAAGGTGATCCGGGCATTGAGAACGTGGAAGAGGGGAATCTCTGGGAAGGGAAGGGGCAAAAAAACATGAGACGGTGCAGGGGGCAGCCACCCCTCCTTCCCAAACCAGCTCCCTCTATATGCCCTCCCACTAAACTAGGCCCATTCCTCTGGCCTTCCCCCCAACCATCTTATCCCCCATTTGCCACCCCTTCTTAAATTCAGCCCAGCCTCCCACCCTGCTGCCCCACCTCTGGCTGGCCCCAACCCTTTTCCAGAGACTCTGCCCCTTGGCTCACCGATTTTGACGGGGAAACCAGGCGGTAACTTGAGAGTGATGAAGTCGCGCAGCTTGGCGAAGTGAGCGTTGCTGATGGCCATGAGGTCGATGATGGGCGTCACTTGCTCCACCAGTGACAGGGGGTGGTCCTCACACAGCCACAGCGTGGCCTTGAACCTGGGACAGCCATGGGGAACATCATGGCCAGCCCGCCCACCCCGCCCTTGCACAGAGCTAAGAAGCCAGGCCTAGCTGCACTCTTGAATGACTGGGTTTCTGTCCCTCTCTCCCAGCCTATTATCCATAGGATCTTCTAAGAGTGCCCTGCTATCTTGGACACCTTGGTTTCCTCCCCGCCAACCTATGGGCTTCTGGATCCTCCTCACCCCTGCCTCAGGCTGATGCCCCTCTTACCTCTGCACCTTGCTGGACATCTCAATGGGTCGGCCAATGTTGCGGGCCTCCAGGTTGAAGTTGGGGTCAAAATACTCCTCGGGGGTGATGGCTGTGGGGTTAGTGGGAGTGGCAGACTGCAGCACAGGGGCCTGGAACAGAGAGACAATGGGAAGGGGCAGGGATCAGGGCTGGGTCAAATCCCCTGGGCATTCCCTGGCAGTTCCCCTTGTGTCTGAGTCCTCCTCATGCCTATTTTGGCATTGAATGGCCCCAGTCTCACCTCCACAGGGTAGGAGCAGGCACCCCTGTCTGTGCAGAGGGGTCAGACTCCCATCATGTCAGAGGGGCAGCACCCCTCATGTTTGGTGTAGGAGGGGGCCATACCACTTACCCCGTTGTGGGCAGCATGCTGCTGGGCAATCCCAAGGAAGGACTGGAAGGGCGTCTTGGAGCCTGTAAAAGGGAACACAGAGGGAACAACACAGGCTGGACAACACCCTGCACAGGCCCTGTGAGGAAACAGATGCCTGCGCCCACTGTGCCCTTCTCAAGGGGCCCATGGTAGGGACCGTGTTGCCTCAGCCATGCCACTGACAATGGAGGTGGGAGGCTGTGCTTAGGTCATGGAGGAGGGGCTGTGTTTCCCTGAAGCTAACTATGTAGGTCAGACCATCCAATTGGAGGGTCAGGATGTGGGTGTCAGAGTGGTGGTGGGTTGTGGGGAGGAGGAGAGAGGGCAGGGCTCCTGGTGGGTACTCTCAGTGGAGGGCTGGGATGGGCACATCACAGAGGGAAGGGGCTGAGAACTGTGGAGGGTTGGGTTGGGTGTGTCATAGACAGAGGGGGCAGATGCTGTGATTGAAGAGTTGGGACAGGCATGTCCCAGAGGGAAGGTCTGGGTGCTCTGGTAAGAGGGTGGGGCTGGGTGTTACCTTTGTTGCGGGACTTGTCCTGATCAGACAGGTGCTCAGTTCTCGTCTTAGTGATGAGCTCTACATTGCTGGCACTGTAAACCTGCTGGGACATGTGACATGGTCAGCTCCTTCCAAACCTGCCAGACCCAGGATATCTAGGCCCTAGTCTGCTGTCGCTCCATCCCGGGGGCTGGTAGGTGCAAGGCCCCCTGGGGCTAAGCACTGTCCACCTGGACTCCCGGGTTCCATTTCCTGCCTCCGTTTCCCTTTCCCTAGGGTATTGCTGGGAGTCTGAAGGACTAGGGACCGTCCCAGTGCTGTTGTCTCAGGTGTCCGAGGGCCATCCCTCTGCCACTCTTCTCCCTACCAGGGTTGTGGAGTCCCCTGTAGGCTTCTCCTGCCTGCACCCCAGCCCTGGGAAGGGGTTACCTTGGCTTCATAGCCACTGATCACTTCCATCTTCTCCGAGCGCCATCCCCAGATGCCAGACTTATTCCTGCCAAGATGGGGATGGCCAGTCAGTCGCTGCATTTTCCCTGCCAGCCTCATCCTCCCCCATGCACCCCAATGGCCCATCACAGGGTTGGGATCCCACAGGATGCTGCCCCAGTCCATCAGAGCCAAGGTGTAAGCTGGGTCAGGGCTCTCCCAGGTTCACATACATTCCTATGCTGCTCTGCTTACCCTGTGCACCAACCAGTACTCTCCTGCCCACATCCACCCCACACAAGCAGCATTAGGCAACTCATCTGGTGCCCTGCCCCCTCACATACCCTTTCCTCTTGCACAAGCCCCCTCTGCATCCCCCATTCTGTTGTATGAATTCTCTTTGTGCATCACCCCACCATCTCCAAGCCCTGCCCCCACACATTAGCCCCGTCTCTGTCCAGCTCACCGCTCAAAGGCGATATTCTTGGTGTCAAGGTGTGTGGCAACGATGGGCGAGGTAAGCCGGCCGGCCACATGCTCCTCTGTCGGCTGCATGGCAGCCAGCATCAGCTCCGGCTCATGCCGGGCCAGTGACAGCGCCTCCGTGTACACCACCTGCTTGTCGTGGTCCACCTCCATCACTACAGCACCCTCATCTTAGGGGAGAAGGGAAGGAGCAGGGATGGGAAGGGACAGGGGATGCCACACATCAGCACCAGTCACCCTCTCCCCTGTACAGCTGGGTCATGTGAACCAGACCAGCAAGATAGGGCAGATTTGGAGACTTCCTGGATTTCTGCACCTCCACCCTCTTTCTCTCTCTCTCTCTCTCTCTCTCACACACACACACACTGCTCATCAGGGGTTGTGTGCAGCAGTTCTTACAATCTCTCTTGCTTCTGATTCCCAGGGTGGACGCTGGGGAGGCAGGGGTGCCTGATTTCAGCCTGGGGGAGATGTGGTACCCACCCTGGACAGCAGCACTCCCTTTCCATCCTCCAGCTAGGGGAGGGACGCTAAGTTTCACAGTTTCCCCTTCCTGCTCTGGGAGCCATTCACCTGGGGGGTAAGATAGTGCCAATTCAGGGGGTACCAGCTCCCATGAGGCGGGGCAGGAGGACAAATGGGGATAGAAACCCTACAGCCCCCAGAACAAGGCAGGGTTTGATGCCATAGCCTGAAGCAGCCAGGTATGTGGGGTGGGGGGGGGTGCAGATCGAATGTGTCAACAATGGGACAGATTCCAACCCCCACCAACAGGAGGCGCCGGCAGCCAGACTCCTGCTCCATTCCCACAACCAGTGCCTGTGAGGAGCTGGGGGCTATGGGACAAGGGGCATCTCTGACCTTCGCCTTTGAAGATGTAGCTACGCCGCCCTCGTTGCCAGGTCATGTGCTCAAAGCCCAGCAGGGTGGTGTCAACCCGCAAGCTCTCACCACGCTTCCACACCCGGTACACATCGCTTGGGCATATCTTGGATACCAGGGGCACTGCAGAGGCAGGAGGCGGTATGAGTAGGGAGCTTAAGGAGGGGCAGACAGCAAGGCAGGCTGCTCCATCCCCACCCCCATCCTATCTGGGGACCAGTTTGGGTCACCCACCCTGACAAAGGCCTCGGAGCCTTGGTGCAGTTTCACCTCTGCCACCAGGAACTGCCACCAAGTTGCTGGGCATACTAGCAACCTCCTCTCCAACAGGGTAGGAGGCATACCCCAGCCCCTACCTCTGCCCCTACCCCAGCCCCCACATGCTGCCCTAGGCTGGCCCCATCACGCTGCACCCCTGTCCTGCCAATGGTTAGATGCCACTGGGTTCCAGCCTGGGGGAAGGGAGGGATGGAGCATCCTCCCCTAACCAGCTGCACCTCTTGGCTGCCCCACCCCTGGCTTCCAGGGGCCCCAGAATCTGACTCACCCCAGCTGGTGAACTCCCACTTCATTTCCACATAGAAATCCGGGGCCTGGAAGAGATGCCGTGGCCAAGGGGTGAGACTGGGGCACCTTTTCAGGGACTGTGGGGATAGGGAGGGATGTGGGGATTCCCTGCAGGGGCAGGTGGTGGGAAACGAAGTAAGAAGCGTTCCCTACAGGGATCCTGTGCAAAGCCAGTCAGGATCAGGAGATGTGGGAGATCCCCTGGAGTGGGAGGAGAGAGAGCAGGAGCCAGAAGGAGGGGGATTCCCTGCAGAAGGAGATCTCTCAGGGTGAGGAATCCTGCAGGGGGAGGGCAAGGCCCTGGCTGTATGCCCCATAGGATCCCTGGGGATCTTGGACCCTCCCCAACAGATCCCAGGAGCAGGATCATTTCCCATGGCGGGTGCCCAAGCTACACTGGAGCAGCAAGCAGGGTAGGAAAGGCTATCCTCCAAGGCAGGGTTGGGGTGTGGGGTGGGCTGCTGAGCGGGGAGGGATCTGCCCAGGGCTGCAAGAGTGTGCCAGGACCAGGAGAAGGTGTAGGGACACACACACATGCACATACCCGGCGAAGTTTACTGAGCAGCTCGGGAATGCCAGCCAGGCGCTTGGTGGCACGCTGATAGTCACGGTACTGGAGCACCAGCTGCACCATCTCAGGGTCCCCAGTGCTGACAGCCTCCTGCAGGACTGGGAGCAAAGGGGAGCCATCAGGCAGGGCACACTACCCGGCTTCCCTTTCCCTTGCGCCCACAACCTGGGCATGACTCAGTAGGCAAAGCTGGGGCCCCAGCGAACACGCGGTAGGATGCTGGGCTGGCTGCTGCTGATGCCCATGTCTGAACGCTGGGCCTGTGGACCCTGGGGCTAGGCCCCGTGCACCAGGTATCGTGCCAGAGAAGAAACGGCATCCAAGCTGCCCCAAGCTCCATGCACCTTTCTCCACCCACCTTGCTTAGCACCCCTCTCCCCTCACCCCGTACCTGTCCAGCCATCCGCGTTCTCCCGGCCCACGTTGGCATTGTGCCGCAGCAGCACCCGGACCGACTCCAGGTTGCCCAGCGAGACGGCCAGCTCCAGAGGGGTCCGGCCCCGTGGGTCAATCAGCTCGATGTCATGCTGCATGGCAAGTGGGGGTTTCACAAGCTGCATGCCACAGGGCCCAAGCTGGAGCCCAGGACTGTGGGCAAAGGCCCTGCGCAGCCACCTGAAACACCTGAGGTTGATTCCCCCTGGGATCTCATGCCGTGGTCTCACCCCTGCCCAGAGCTGCCCCTCCTACAGCCTCATGGTGCCATGGGCTGTGGGGGGAAGAAGTGGGGGTACATCCCTGCCTCCAGCATCCCGCCTGTCTATCGCCTGGCTCTAGCTGTGAGAAGGGATTCCCTTTTTTCTGGAGGGGGAGGATCTCCAGTGCCTGACAGCTGAGGGTGGGGGATGCTGGGTAGGAGGTCTTGGCTGAGGGTGGGGGGGGATCATAGGGGTCCCACGCTCCGCCGGCTCTCCTGGCTGGGCTGGGTCCCAGGTGACGAGCCCTGGAGCGGCCCAGCGCAGCGGGGTAATGCCGGGAACACCTGGGGGCACCTGCACCTCCATGGGGGTCGGGGTTCAGCCGGCGGGGGGTGGGGCGGGCTGGGTGCCCTGGGCAGGAGCCCTGCGTGATGGGGGCGGGGGCAGGGGCTGTTCCCTGGGCCCGGCTCAGGCCCCGCGCCCGGCCTGTCCCGCCGCTCCGGGGCCGGGCCCCCCCCCCGCGCCGCCGGCCCTACCTGCCCGGTGCGCAGCGCGCTGTCCAGCGCCTGGTGCCGGTTGTGCCAGACCAGCAGGTGCAGCGGGAAGGCGGCGGCGATGCGGGCCATCCCGCCACCATGTCCCCGCGCCGCCGCCGCCGCCGCCGCCGCCTCCCCGGCGCCCGGGGCCTGCGAGCGGGGGGAGCCGCTCGGCCCCGTCCCTCCGCTCCGCTCCGCCGGCTGCAGCCGCTCCCTCCCTCCCTCCCTCCCCGGCCAGGCGGGTGGGCGGGCGGGCGGAGGCTGCCGCGGCGCGGGGCCTGCCCCGGAATCGCTGCAGCTGCCGGGGGCGGCGCGGGGCGGGGCTGCGGGGCCGCCCGCTGGGTCCTGCTCCCGCCCGCCCGCGTCCCCTTAACTCGGCCCCGCGCCTCACACGGGCCCGGCCCGGCCCGGCCCCCCGAGGGCAGCGCCCCCCGCAGGCCGGGAAAGGCTCGTGTCGTGACAGTCTGGGAACGTGCCATGAGGGGGAGGGGGGGCACATGCAGGCCGGTGGTGCAGGGCCTGTGCCCGCAGCCCTCGGCTCCTGGCCCGTGCCGCCTCTCAGTGGCAGGCTTCACCTGAGCCGTGCTGCTCCCCCGCGGCGGGGGCTCGGGGCTCGGCCGCCTGCCGGAGCAGGATTCCTGGATTATAAGGGGCTGGAAGGGACCTCGCGGATCATCGGGTCCAGCCCCCTGCACTTGGGCAGAAAAGAAAACTGGGGTCAGGTGCCCTCAGCGAGGCGACTGTCTTGAAAACCTCCAGGGTAGGTGTGTGCACCACCTCTGGAGGGAGCTTATTCCACGGTCTGGATGTGTGACATGAAAAGACAGGCAGGGCTGGACAGCCCCCAGCCCTACCTTCTGGGGGAGGAAGGGCCCAGCTCAGAAACAAGGTATGATTTCCCCTCGGCAGGGGCAAAGTCAAGGTATGAATGAGTTCCTCCCCCGGCACTGAGATGCAGCCACCTCTGGAGTGGGATGTGACTGCAGTATATAGATACTGTATGTCTGTATATGTGTCTATGTGCTGCAGCCCCATTCCACCCCAGAGGTGCCTGCATCTCAGTGGATGTGTGTGCATGTATAAAAATTAGAGGGGGGGTGTGTATAGACACATACACGCACACACATACATACATATATATGTATAGCCACACACATACATATATATGTATATGTGTGCATATATATATCTATATATATCTATATGTATATTATACATACATACATATAAAAACATCACTAAGGCAAAAAGACTGCTAGCTGCCTCCCTGGTGGGAAGTGGCTTTGGTGTATGTATGTATCCATCAATCTATCTGCCTATAACTAGATAGATTAATACATACAATCTACTTATAACATTGCCGAGTACTAAGATGCAGCCACTTCTGGGGTGAGCAGGGGTGACTTTAAAAGCCAAGAGCAACATCCTGTACCAGTGTCTGGCAGGGCAGGAATGGCCTGGCTATTTGGGCCAGTAGCAGGGCTTTCGGGCCTGTGCTGGTTGCTCCTCCCCAGATGATACCTGAGGCTGGGGGCCGCCTGCGGAGTGAGGTATAGGAGGTGCCTCTCCTTGTGCTCCTCTCCACCCTCTGGCCTAGGACCTGACAGCCACCTCAGGTGCTCCCAGGGACATGGAGGGGCTCAGACATTTTCAGAGATGCTGGGTCAGCTGTCAGGAGGCAGATATCATACCCGGGCTCCCTGTTTATAGGGAGAAAGCTGGTTTGTCCAGAGGTAGGAGGGGCTCCAAGAGGTACAGCACACCACCCTGGGTAGGGCTGATGATGGAGGAAGGAGGAAGTACAGCCAAAGCTATGGCAGTGACAGTGGGATGGGTGGGAGGACTGTGGGCAGAAAGGCTGGAACAGGCAGGGCTGGGGTTTAGCCTGGACAAGATGCCTTCCCGCAGCATAGGCCAGAGTGGGGCACTGGGGCCGGAGCTGCGTGGGGGAAAAAGCACCCCCTATGGATCCTCATGCCTACTCCCTGTAGCACAAGCAGCCCTCTTGGCCCCACTTGACCTTGCTTGGTGAATCCACTTCTGGTGCCCAGGCCTAGAGGAAAATCCACAGAGCAGGGAGCAGTGCAGGGCCTAAGACACAGCCCTGCAGTTTCCATGTCAGCCAGGAAGGGAGGGAAGTCACTCCTGCTAGCCTCAGTACTAGGGTCAAAACAGAGCAGCTGGGCACCGCATGTGGGGAGACTGAGCTACCAGGAATAGGGGCTTTCTTAAAGGCTACATGGTGAGTCAGTGGCAGAACCAAGATGAGAACCCCGGAGTCCCGGCATCCATTTATTCCCCATCCCCCCCTGGCTAATTCACTAGACCCCCTCTCCTGTCCTTTGAGTGCTGGATCTGAAGCCCGAGTCTTGGCATCCAGCCTGCCTCTGCTAACTCATACACCTCCCTCCCTCCCTTGCAGAGCAGGACTAGAACCCAGGAGTCCTGACTCCCTTCCCCATTGTTTTACCCGCTAGGCCTCACTCTCCTCCCAGAGCTGGGAAAAGAGCCCAGGAGTATGGACTTAACCACAGAGGGATGCAAAGACTAAGAAGCATGACTTAGTTGTGGGCATAGGTCTGGTGTACTAGTTGAGGTGGGGACAGACGGATAAGGGTGGGGGGGACAGGGCAGCCTCAACCCCTGTGTTTCCCAGAGCACCCAGGAGCAGGGCCTCAGTTGTGCATGCTAGGAACCCTCCCCCCAACAGAAACAGATGCTTCGGCGTGGGGCCTAAATAGCCACAAGGCTTTGGAAAGAGAAACCAAAACCTCCAAGGGAAGCTGGCAGTGGAGCTGTGCCTGGTGCAGCCTAGAGCTAGACGGTCAAGGGGCAATGGGTCAGGAGTGAGGGGCAGAGCTTGAGAAACTTGCATGGGAACTGCCCCTGCTATGCTTGCTTTCACCACTGTTGGGTCAGGAGAGTTGGATTTCTGAGCTCTCTGCCTCATGCCGGCTGCAAAAAGGGAGTGGCTTAGCCTATTTCAGGACAAGGGGAATAGCTCACTCTTTGGAGCTGTGCTGTCCTCCTAAGAAGCAGGAAAAAACCTATACCCCCACCACTTGCTCTACAGCATAGAAACACCACCCTGGCATGTGTAGGATGGGAAAAGCCCATGGGCTGTTCTCTGCCCCTGCCCTAGTCTCCTTCACTGCACCTGCCAGGGGAAAGCAACCCACACTGGTTCCTTGCTCACCTCCCAGCACCTCTTAGTGCTGCCCTGGCATAGGGGGACCAGCACTGACTGCCTGGGAGAGCCCCCTACTAGTCCTCCCTGCCTGCTCCCCATAGCTCGGCACCCTCTAATGCCACACGCTGCCAACAGAGCTCCTTCATTTCTGAGAAGTGGAAGACTTCTGCACACGTGTGGCATGAGCTGTGGTACACTGCCCTCTCCCCTGCACCCTAGTGGAGACTCAGACCCTCAACTGCTATACCTCCTTGGAATGGGGGGGCAGGGGTCACCCCACAAGTTCAGCCCTAGCACCCCCTCATCCACCAGGCTGTTAGAAATCAGGCTCCATGCTCTGCCCTCATGACATGAGCAAGCTCCAGCCGCATCCCCATGATGCTGTCTGCCACCTGCCCCACCTCCAAATCTCCCCTCCCGCCCATGATGGAGAAGCAGGCCCCCGGCCAGCCGCAGCCTGTGGTTGGACAGACAGACACACACACACAAAGCAGCCCCAGCTCAGGCTGCCCTCTTCATTTTTTTTTTTAACACTTTTTTTATTATAAAAACTCAGTCTGTTTTTTTTTTTCTTCCTCCACTTGTTAAAATCACATTCAAAAATCGGCAAAAAAATATAACAACCTAAAGAAGAGACGGACGATACACCAAATATTTACAGACGCGGTGAGGGCATGGGCGGGGGGGGTGGAGGCAGCAAAGTTCCCCTCTCTCAGAGATAGATACCTCCCCCCCTTTCCCCTGCAGGGGAACAGCCAGGGGCAGAACTCATCACGTGTGGGGGTGGGGCATGCAGGGGGGTGGGTGGAATGGTGGCATGCAAGGGGGCCAGAGTTGGGGATGGGTCAGGAGGCCCCCAATCCTTTGATAAAAGCCCCCCTCAACCTTATCCTGGCTCCATGTTGGGGTATAAGATGGGACCCTGGGTTCAGTAGCCCTGAGAGCCCCCTCCCCTTGTTCCAGGGGTTATAACAGTGCTGGTGAGGGGGAGGAGCTATCTGGCTTGAGATAATAGAGATCAGCAGGCCAGGCCCACTGGGCACAGAGCCCCATGGCACAGATATATACACAGACACACAGCTCTTGGCATTGGCACCAGCCCCCGCCCTCCAGCTCATCTCCAGCCACCTGCCCCTGCATGCTTCACCTCCAGCCACCACTAGGCAGAGGTGCAGGGCATCAGGCAACTCTTCTCCTTTGGCACGAGGCCCTCTGCTACCAGAGGGACACCTGGGAGCAGTGTCCGTCCTCCATGCCTCCCCACAGGAGGCAGGGACATGGCACGACGTGGTAGTGCAGAGGCGTGGGGAGCAGAGGAATGGTGCGGGTTGCCTCCACAGGCCTTGGTTTGGGTTTGGCATAGGTCACATGTGAAAAATGAATTGGCTGATTCTCTGCCAGAAGGGGACAGGTATGGCTGGCCCCCTTCCCCCACCCTTTGGCACAGGTTAGCACAGGGTGCTGGGGTGGGGCTAAGTGGCAAGGGGGAGTCTGGAGAGGAGACCTGGTAGCTGGGGGTAGGGGGGAACAGCAGCAGCTGCTGAGGGCAGGGAGTTTCCTTCATCTTTGCCGGATGATTCACTTTGCTTTCCTACCGTGACCCCGGCACTTCTGGGTTATTGGGGAGGGGAGGGTGCACTTCCTCCTATCCTGCTTGGCAGCAATGTCCCCCCTCCTGCTTTGGAGCCAAAACTGGAGCCTATGCCATGCTCATGGCACCATTGCCCCTCTGTGGCCAGTTGCCAATTGGGATTGGGTAGGGGGGTGGATTGGGGTGATGCCCTGAGAGCCTCTGGCTGTCCAGGCTGGAGGGGTGGGGTAAGGGGGATGCCCCCATATTGGATTCCAAGGATATGCCCTATGGTGAATGCGGGGCAAGGGCCCTTCTCTGCTGCTACCTTCCCGCCCCCGCAACTCCAGGCACCTGGGGCAGGGCCCCCCAGCACCAGCAGCCATTTGGCAATGGGAGAGAGAAAGCAGGAAGTGCCACAGAGGAGGTTTCTCTCGGAGACCCTCATGTCCTATGAGGGGGAAGGCACAGCCCAGCCCCTGCCCCCTACCCCGAGACGGTACAGATTCAGGGGGAAGGAGCTGCCCAAGGGGTGGGTGCCTCTGCTCCCACCTGCGGCCTTACCCCCCACAGTGCTACCATGGGTGGGGCAGGATGTGACACTAACCAGCGAGCCGACATCGACCAGGACATTCCTGGGAGGGAAGGAAGGAGGGAGGGTGGGGGAAGGGAGCCGGTTCAAACCCATCCCAATAAATTAAAGCCGGAGCGGGGGCTGGGGAGGGTCAGAGGCCATTGGCGCTGGAGCGCTGGATCAGTGGCACCTTGCTGAGCTCCACCACAGGTGAGCGTGGCTTGTTCTGCATCCGCGGGACCCGCTGCAGCAGCTGCTGTGCCTGGTGGTAGGCATTGCGCAGCTCCTTCTTCCACTGTACCATCTCAGGGTCACTCTGCAGGATAGAGAACAGGGGTCAGTGGATCGGGAGTCATTACCATGGATACTGCCAAAGGGCCAATCCCACCCATTCAAGGTCAAAGGTTAGGAGTCACCTTTAGAGGAAACAACTTTGCAGTGCTTAGTGGCCATACCCATTCAGTGTCAAAGGTCAGGGAGAGTTAGCTGTAGGGGAAGCAACCTCTGCAGTGCTGCCCAGCATTTAACAGATAAGAACCATTCAAGGTCATGAGGTCAGGGGTCACATTCAGGTGGCATGAATGTTCTAGAGACCTCAAGAGGTACTTAACTATTCAAGGTCATAGGTCACTTATCCAGTGACTTGGCTGGTGTATGGGGTTGTACACCGTGCCATGTATGCTGGCTTGAACATCCAAGACTCGAACATCAAGGTCAGTATCACGTTGAGGGGAAAAGGACCTTTGCGGTGACCTCTTGCACCCAGGAAGTATTGACCACTCAAGGTCAAAAGCCATGGGTCACACCCACCCAGGAGCAAGGGCCATTCCAATGACTCAAAGTGGTAACTGTGCCGAGTCATTCAGGGTCAGAGGTCAGGCATCAGGCCTGTGCCATCTGATTGCTTGGAGGAGTTTCCATCAGCCTATTACTTGTGGGGGCTGTGAGCAGACACAACACCCCGCCAGATTGGGATGGAAGTGGCATTAAGGAGCAGGATCCAGGGAGAGGGAGGTCCTTTAGGCCTCTGGGGGCAGGAGGAGGGGAAAGAAGAAAGAACAGGTGGCCAGTAGGTATGCAAGGGAATCATAAGCCAGTGGGTAGCACAGGGATGGGGATAGTCAGATGGTCACCTTGTGGGTCAGGGCAGCCAGTCAGCTGAAGGTTCTGGGGCACAGAGAGCAGAGTGGCCGGCTGGTAGCCAGCAAGGGAGTGGGGCAGTGCACAGTTGGCAGGGGTCACACTCACATCGCATTGCAGGGTGAACTGTTTGCCACCCCGTATCTTGAGCAAGATGCATTTCCGTTCCTTGACCTGGGTCTCTTCCACAGACTCGATCTCCTCCATAGTCAACAGGGACTGCTGCAGTGGCAGGAGGGAAGCAGGAGGGGTCACACAGATGGAATCAGCCCCTGCCATACCCACTTTCCCTTGAATGGATGCATGTAGCTCCACCCCCTCCCCAGCTCTACCCTAGGCCCTTTCTGCCAGCCACGTACCGGGGACTCGCCCTCCCCTCTCCACTCCAGCCGGTTGGGGAACAGGTAGAAGTATCGTCGCTGCCACTGTGTCAGAAAGGGGTTACCCATCTTGGACATGTAGCCATGCATGATGCAGTCCTTGCCCATGGCGTATTCTGGGGGGGAAGAGACAGTCAGGTAACTCCACAGGCCAGGCTTGATGCAGACAGGATGGTCCAGCAGGGGGTTCTGTGTGGAGTGGGTCTGACAGTGGGGGGAAAAACTGTAAAACTGTGGGGCATGGAGCCTGTCACAGGGAGGAGGCAGTGGGAGACAGGGTGTGGGACTGGCTGTGGGTCATGGGGATGGCTGGAGGATGTGAAGCTAGCCCTGAGAGGATGCCATAATGCATACATGGACTGACTGATTTTGGATATAAAATTCTATACAGCTATAGCTATGTTGGGTGAGGCTGGCCACAAGGGGGGTCGTAGTTAGCTGTTGGGTGACACTGGAGGGCAGACACAAAGCAGGCTGTAGGACAGGTTGGGGTGTCTGCTGCCCTCACCCTCCTCATGGCCCAGCTGTTTATTCTTGGCTTTCTTGCGGGCCTCCAGCTTGTCGGTCTCAGCATTGACAGCATCGAAAACCGTCTCTGTCACCTCCTGCTGCCAGCGCTCTGAGATGGTCAGTGGGAAGTTACGGTATAGCTCCTGGTCACTGTCTTGCAGCTGGGGATGGACAGGAGGACAAAAGGGGGAGCAGCGGGAGGGTTAGCAGGACAGCGGGGGGTCTGAGCAGCTTCACGGTTATACCCATAGCCACCACCCTGTAGCAGGGGCACCTTGTCTTAGAGGAAGCCCTGGAGTGACTGGTAGGGGCAAAGGGGACTATGAGCAAGTTTCTACTGTGGGGAATGTGAGGGGTGCTTTCTCCACTCCAGAACAGGCACTGATAATACTTGGAGTGAGAGAGAGGGGGTGGGACTCTCCACTGCCCACAAGATGTACAGTGACATCAGGGAAGGGGTGGTACTTGCACTGCCCAGCTCCCCTCCCCTCCCCTCAACAACTCTTCCCAGAAGGGGGTGGAACCTACAATAACCAGCCCCACCTTCGCTGGCAGGGGGTGCTGACAGACCAGAGAAAGGAGGGTTCATCCATCTACTACCTTAATCCCCTTCGTGTCCTCCTCATCGAAGGATCCAATGTCGAAGGCATCAGCTGCATTGACCTCCCCACGTGGCGGGATTAGGGGCGGTGGGTACTGTGGAGCAAAGGGAAGGGATGTTAGAGAATCCAAGACAGGGGGCCCGGGGCAGGAGGGTGGTTCTGCTCAGGGCTCTGCCCTGTCTCTCTCCCCCTTCTACAGCCCTCACTTACCTTCTGCAAAAAAACCATCTGCCAGTCCAGGCCCTTGAAGAAGGGTTCTTCCTTTACCTCTTGTGCCCTGTGGAATAAGACAGAGACTGGGCTTAGCAGAGCTGGTGACAGGAGCCCCTATACTCAAATGCTACCCATGCAAGGGCCACCCAACCACTGCTCCAGCCTGTGGCACAAAGCCAAAGACAAGGCTGAGACCTGGCTTGGGAAGAGCAGGCAGGACTGGGCCAGCAGAGGGAGCCCCAGAGTGCTCCAGGCTGTCTCTGATTAAACACAGCAGCCAGGTTTCTGTAGACCCTACACAAACAGAACAGCCCAGGCTGGATTCACTGTACCAATCCTCTTGGTGTGCTCTCTGTTGGAGGATCCAATGCCACAGCCCAGCTGGGGACATGGATCTACACTTTTCTTGGCTGGGCCTGCTATATGACTTCTACCTCGTAGTATCACCTCAGGCCATGGCATATACCCTATACTACTCCTGTGCAGGTAAGGGACTCACCCATGGCCCATGCAGCCCAGCCTCCGGTTGACATCTCTCTGCAGCAGCCCCTCCAGCAAGGAGCGCAGCTCAGGCGAGAAGGAGTCGGGCAGCTCCACAGCCTGCAGGGCAAGGAATAGGGTAATTGTTAAGTGGGGGGGACAGCCAGCACAAGGCAGATCCATGGGGTATTTATGGGGTGCCACATCTAGGCCCAGGAGCTTAGGGGACACCAGGCTGGGGCAGTGGTGCACCCATACCCCTCCCAATACACACACACGCGCGCGCACGCAATCCCATGCGGTGTAAACAGTGGTACAAATACACAGAATCCCACCCAATAGGAAAGGGTGGGATACACACATACATATACACAATCCCAGGCAGTATGAAGAGTAGTACACACACACAGGCACTTCGTGCTGTGTAGCAGGAGATGATGGTACATACACACACACACTCAATCAGTGGAAGATGGTGGTAGACACACATGTATTCACACACAAACCCAACCAGGAGATGATGGTATACACACGCATACAATCCCAGCCAACAGGGAATGGTGGTACACACACACACACACACACACACACACACACACACACACACACACACACACACCCCCCCCCCCCCCCCCCCCCCCAGGAGATGGTAACATGAACATGCACACAGAACAGCTCTTTTTTGGCTAAACCTTGTGGCCCCAGAGCTGGGACCACCACAAGGGGCCAATAGTCCAAGCTCAGGAGAGGGGTTGTGGATGCATCTGGCCTTGATGCAGCTGGGTGTTGGGTGAGGGCACCAACCCTCAGCTGTTCAGGGTCCCTGGCCTGCCTGCAGGAACGGTCAATTCCTGGCCTACAGAAAAGGGATCAATTCCTGGCCTACAGGAAAGGAGAGGCAGTGGGGGGAACAGGACCAGTGAAACCCCTTTTTGCTGAATGATGCCCTTGTGGCTACCCTACCACAAACCCCCACTCACCATAGTCAATGTCATTCGGTCGATCTCATGCTTGTCCTTAGTCTTGTGCTGCCGGAAGGGGCTGTGCCTGTGACAGGAGGGGAGAGCATGGTCAGAGGCTGCTCCCTGGCTCCTCCACCCCACCCTGCCCTGCCCTGCCCCACTCCAGCCTAAGACCAGCCCTGTGCTGGCTGCTCACTCACCCTCTCAGCAGCTTGAACAGCATGCAGCCCAAGGAGAACCAGTCGGCGCTGCTGTCATAGGCCACACCCTTCTGCAGCACCTCTGGCGCCATGTACCCGTGTGTGCCACTGCAGGGCCAGAGGTGGATGGGCAGAAAGACGCACAAAGAAAAGGATCAAAGTACAGCAAAGGCAGCATGAAGACTGCAGCACCCACTGCTCTCAGCAGAGGGTGTCTAATGCCATCATGGTGCAAAGGCAGCCCCAGCCTCTCCCAGCTGTGGGGTGGAGGGGTCTTTAGGACACTCACACACTGGCATGAGGCTTCTTCTTAGAGAAATCACAGGCAAGCCCTAGGTCTGAGATCCTGACGTGGCCATACTCATCCAGCAGGATGTTTGCTGGCTGCAAAGAGAGAAGTGCCCTGTGAGCCTGAGCAATGGCCTGGGAGGACTGGGGAAGGCTGGGAGAGAGCTGAAAGGGAAAGGCAGTGCCTGCAATTCCCTCAGTACAAGCTCAGCCCCGCAAGCAGGGGTCACTGTGGGGAGCATGGCAGGAGCACTGGCTTGTGATTGTGATCCAAGTTGAAGGGAAATGGCAAGAGGAGCTGGGAAGGGCCCTTTTTCCCCTGCCACCTTCCTTCCTACCCTAGGCACAGCAGCATGGTGGTACTGGGAGGAGCATCCCATATTAGCAGGAGTGGGGAAGGGCAGAAGGGGGGGTCCTTGAAGTGGATGCTTTGCTTTTACCCCAACATCTCAGCACACTGTGCATGGGAAAGGGAAAGCCCAAGGCAGGGCTCCTGGTGGGAGAGAACACCCGCCCTTCCCCCACCCTGCCCCCACACCTTCAGCAGCTGGCTTTCCACAAGGTGGGGTGGGACTCCTGGGTGAGGGAGGGGATACCTTGTGCTTCTGGTAGCCCATGAAGCAGCAGGGTGTCTGTCGGGGTATGTGTGTGGGGGTGTGTGGTTACCTTGAGGTCCCGGTATACTACAAAGCGGTTGTGCATGTGTTCAAGTCCCAGGATGATCTCAGCAGCATAGAACCGCATCTCAGACTCAGAGAAGACCCCATGCTGTGACAGGTGGTAATGCAGGTCGCCCCCTGCAAGTGAGAACAGAGCCGTGAGCTCAGAAGGCACAAGGCCCCAAATCCAGGGAGAGGAAAGATGAATGGACAGTGCTGGGGAGAGGCAGCATGGCCAAGCGGCTGGAGTGCCAGGCTGAGCCTCAGGACTCCAAGGGTTTCTTCCCAGCTCTGCCAGAGGCTCCCTCCCAGTGCCTCAGTCTCCCTCCTCCATCCTGTCTGTCTCCAGGGCTGGGGCTGCCTCCCATGGCGTATGTACAGTACCAGGCACTGGTGTCTGAAGGATTGAGACCAAGACCTAGGAGTGCAATGGGGGAAGGCTGGTGGAACAGGGTTCTCTCACCATTCATGAGGTCCAGGATGAAGCTGAGCTTGTCGGGTGTGTGGAAGGCATATGACATGCACACGATGAAAGGGCAGTCCTGGCACAAGGTGGGGGAGAAAAAGGTCACCTACTGAACCATAGGAACCCCACAAGCCCCCCTTGTCCCCACATGCTGCCGTGCACTTCATCTGAATGGACCCAACACATGCTGCAGGCTCTTTCCCTCACCATCCACCCTCATCACATCCTCTCCTGACCCCATCTTTTATACCCTGATCCCTGTCACAGAGGTGGTGGGAGTAAAGGACCCCTTCTCACCCCAGTGCTGACAAGGGACAGCATGATGCGCTCGTTCAGGGCCAGCGTCTCCCCCTGCTTCATTTTAATGCGCTTCTTATCCAAACACTTCATGGCGTACCTGCCACAGAAAGAAAAAGTAGCCCCAGCTGGTATCCCTCTGCCTCCCATGGCCACAGCACCTCATACCACCACTGCCATTCCTTCAGTACCTTTCTTCTTCACCTCATTGCTAATACCCATCTACCTCCCTTCCCCAATGCAGGCATCCCTGTGCCCCACGCAGCCAGTATAGCCTCCATGCTGCCACTGCCACTGGGGTCTCTTTGCTATCCATGGTTTCCTCATTGCCTCCTCACTGCAAGTATCTTTCTGCCTCCCACAGCCATGGCAGTTTCTACCCCTGTCCCGACAGATATCTGTCCATCTCCTGTGGGTATAACTCCCTTCTTCACCATAGGTGGTGCCTATCTCCTTTATCCACAGCACTCCCCTCCTTTGTGTGGGTGTCCCTCCACCTCCTGCAGTTGGGACACTCACCCTAGGGGAATCCTTGTAGATATCCCTCTGCCCGGGGTGTCAATCCCTCTGAAACTTCCACCTTCCTTCCCCATATGCTGGAGACCTACCCCATTTCCCCACTGATGAAATCTCCCACCAGGCACAGAGGCAATGTGTGAGAGTGAGCACCCACCCCCTCAACCCCAGAGCCCACCCATCCCACACAGGCTGGGGGAGGGGTTCTGGATTACATTTTGCCTGTGTCGGCTTTCCGGCAGCCATACACCTCTCCAAAGCCACCACGGCCGATAATGCGGTGCACACTGAAGTCATTCATGGTCAGCTGGAGGGTGGGTGCAGCAGGGAGGGGGAAGAAGAGAGATTGCAGGCTATAACTCGACTACACCAGAGCAAATTTGTAACATGTTATATGAGATAGGGCCAGTGTCCAGGACTTTGCAGCGACTTGGGGCAAAGGCACTGAGTCCAGAATTCTGGGGTTCAATCCACAGCTCTGCTACTGAATCCCTTTGTGACCCAGGGCAAGCTACTACTCCCCATTTGTGCCTTAGATTCCCTAGTAGCAAAGTGGACGGACCAAACTGTTTTTGATCCCTGGTTTTCTATGCATGTGACCATGTGCAGCACCCAGGAACTATCATTCATGGAGACAGTAGCTCTAGCTCCTCTCCCCTCTATCTCATGTAAGCTGCTGCACTAAAACTGCTTCTATTCAAGAATGAGGAGGACAGACCATGCCCAGCCCGTCCTCCATTCCCAAGCCCTGGCTACATTGCTGGGTGTGAAGGGGAGGCAACAGCATGTCTGAAGCAATAGCGTGATATTATCATCCATCTGGGAACGGCCCCATGCTTCTGTGGCACAATGGCATTGGTGGGAGTTGGAAGCTAAAAAGGGGAGAGAGACCAGAGGGAAGGGATGGGGCTCCCATACAGGTACCCTAAAAGTATTGTCCTCCCCATCCCAGTGCCTGCCTCTTCAACCTGAGCCCCATCTTGGCCCTTGTCACCCCTTCACCTTGTGAAAACCTTTGGTTCTTAACTATGGCCCCCAACAGACACCCTTGTCCCACCACCAAAGGATGAAGTCCCCAAGCTCGAGGAGGGTCTGGGATCAGTTCTTAATATTGGGGCTGGGTTAGGACATGCATGGACTCCATGGGGTATTGGGCTCCCTAGTGAAACAGATAGGCAGATACATATAGATAGGCAGGCCCCCTCTGTACTCCCACTCCAGGCCCATCTCAGGTAAAACCCAACACCTCTCCTCCCATGGCAAGGTCCCTCTCAGGTAACACCTGTTGCCCATTGTCCCCCAGTGACACTCACATGGATGTTCAGCTCCACATTCTTCCACTGGCAGAAGCGGGTGAATTTGTCACTAGAATTAAACAGAAAAGAGGTGGAAAAGATACAGAAGCTCTAGTGGAAAGAACCACCCCCCACCAATCCCTGCCCAGTGAGAGACTCCTCACCCCTCTACCTAGGGGGTCCCCCTGCCGCTTCCCACAGGAAGACCTCAATCTCCCTGCTAAGCGAAAGCACCCATCTCCTCATAGGCAGACTCCTCTGGCCAGAGACATTTCATCCCCCTGGTTTCTGAGAAAACCCCTGTGTTGACTCCTAGAGGCTTTTAAAGCTGTCTCTATGCCTGTGCCCCACTCAAAAAGTGCCCTGTTCATAGAAGCTCACCACTACACTGAGAGACCTCATCAGATAATGCCATCCCCCTGCAAAGAGAACCCCCACCATGGCACTCCTGGAGAGGTACCCCCACAGCTTGATAGTGACAACCCCAGAGCTCCCCAGAGGACTAGATGACCCTCTTCAAGACCCCTGAAGAAAGAGTGGCTCCCCCTCAACAGGACCTTGCAGAGAGCTTCCAGGCCCTTGCTGACAGCCCCCAGCCCACAATGGGAGTTCTCACCTCTCGATGAATTTCTGGAAGATGGCACCGCACAGGTTCTGGCAGATCTCCTCAATGTAGGGCTGGGGGTGACATAGGCTTAATGCTGTGGGGCCCAGCAGGGACTCCCACCTCCTACCAGGACACATTCCCACCCATACCAGGGCCCCAGGTAGGGGACCCTCTTCCTTTGGGGACATGCCAACCCTTTCCTCCATCCCCTCTGAAGTACAAAATGCCCTCCTCAAACACTAGCGACGAGAATGGACTTCAGTGCTCTGGCCTGGGGGCACGGGTACTGTAGATAAGTCTTTAGACCTGCCCTTCCTCCCCCACCAGGGGATCCCAGTCCCAATCCTTCTCGCTTGGCAATGGGGAGGAGGAAGAGACCAAGTTAGATCTGATGTAGCTGGTGGAAGGAGAGGCTGGATGGGAAGAGTAGAGTGACTCCTGGGCTGGGTTTTGGCAGGGCGGGGGGGGGCACAGGGATGCCAAACTGGAGAATGGTCCAGTTGGTGTTGGGGATGTCTGTAAGATAATTACCTGGAAAAGGTCGGGTGGCATTTGCTTCTTGCTGAGCCGGCTCTGTACATGCTCTGTGGCACTCTTGGAGAATGGCTACAGGGCAGAGACACAGATCATTTATCCCCACGTGACCAATGCGCTCGTTCCCCGTGAGACTCAGAGCACTGGCTGCTCAAGAGCAGGCACTCCTCCTCACTGGATGGTTCCCAAAAGAGCAGGGCAGGGGGAGCACTAGGAGGGTGGAACAGTGTGGCTTTGGCCCCACAGTAGGAGTATCACCCTTTAGAAGGAAAGGGGAATGTGTCAGGGGGGTAGGGACACCTCAGACTGCCTGAACAAGGAGAATGGCGCCAACCTTCAAACCAGGACTAGGACATCTGGGAAGCAGGGTGAGATGCAGTAGGAGGCTCTCCAAGGAGCCCAGGGTACAGGGGATGCAGTGTGGGTGGTTCTGTGGGCTCTCAGAGAGCAGGCACAGAGACAGACATGGACCAGTATTTGTGGGGTGGCCACCTTGTCCCTCCCAAGTGGTTTCAGGGGTCCTCCTCTGAGGCAAAGCCTGTGGGGATTTGCGGCATCCCTTCAGGCAGCACTCACATGGGAGCAGGCCAACAGCTCCTTCATGATATACTGGTCAAAGATATGGCGGCTTTTGATGGCACGTTCCTCCTCGGAGTCCAACTTCTCATATTTCTTAATCTGCGGGGTGCGGGGAGAGGAGCAGGCAATGTCATTATGGGGCAGCAGGGAGGGATGCAGAGGCCATAGCTGGGAACATCCCTTCCCAGGGCAGCCCACGCAGCTATGCCTAAGCCCCCCACACCCCGGCCAGGGCAGGTGACACTCTACCAGCCCTCTCACATCAAACAGAGCAATACGCAGCTCCTGGAGACCCCCAGGGCAAGCGAGTATTTGTCCCTTATCAACGAGGTTTAGGCAGGGCTGTGGGGAAACAGCCCCCTTGCCCAAGACCATAGGGACAGGGCCCCCACAACGCATGCTGGGTTCTCTCCTCTCTAGAGCAGCCCCCTCTCCCAGCTTTGTGCCTGGGGTCATTAAAGAGATACTGACATATGTTCCCCCAAGCATGGAGGGTATTGTACCATCCTTACTGCCCCCTGCACCATGCTGGATGTGGAGGGGGCAAGTTGAGGTAGGGCTGGGGTTCAGACACCCCGTGATCCCTTCCCTCCAGCCTCACCTCCTCGTAGAACTCCATCAGTGGCTTCGCTTCCTCTGCCTGGTTCATACTGAAATCCCGGAATAGCAGGTAACCTAGGAAAGCCAGTGGGAGGCAGAGCGCCAGCTTTAGGGTCCCAGAGCCCCAGACTCCAGCCCACTCCAACCAGGCCTGCCCCTGCCCTTGAGCTGGCACACCCTAAGGGGGAGAGGTGTTGCATGCCATTCCCCACTTTCTGAAGCCAGCACGTGCCCCCTCCCCACAGGACCAGAACCAGGGCCCCCTAGAGGGGACAGGCCCTTGCCCCATTCCCCACCCCTCTGCCATCTGTCCCCTAGGCAGGCAAATTCAGGGCCAGCTATGAATTAAGCCTCCTCTGACCCAGCTCCCATCTATACCAGGGGTAGAAATGGTGGGGGACTTCAGCTGAGGACCTCAGTGCAGACAGGGCGCAAAGAAGGCTCACTCAAGGGCTATGTGGACTCAGGGGAGTCTGAGGAAGGCTGCTCCCACCCATGTTGGCCCTGCGGTTAAACGGCTCCAGGTGTTTCTCATGGTGCAGCCTGGGGCGGCCACAGATCACAGGAGTGCGTAGGCAAGAAACCAGGGGATGAGCAGGGGGCAGCACAGCGCCTGGCGGTGGGGCGGGGAGGAGTGTGGGGTGTATCTGCGCGGAAACCACGAGCATCAGCATGAGAAGTGGAGGAAGTGATAGGGACTTCCTGTTGTGGGGACCGTTAGCTACCAACGGCAGAAAGAGGAAGTGTCCCCACGCCACCGGGACACCAGGCCTGAAATCACACGGCCCCCAAAACCCCAATTCAACTGGGGTGCCCCAGCCCAGCAGCAGCCTCTGCCTGACTGGGAGACCCTGCCTGCCCCCCACAAAGAGAAACTGGCAGGTCCCTGCCCATGATGGATTGTGGGACCCCTGACCACAGCCTCTGGTAGATGGGAGAAACCTCCAACCCCAAGCCCCAACCCGTTGTGAGCCTCCAAGTAATTGAGGAACCTGTGAACGCCCCACACCCAACCCCTGGCCTCAGTCAGGGCCCCTGCTCCCTGCCTCCGGCCCAACAACCTGGACCCCAACCTTCTCAACCCCACCCCACCAAGAACCCTCCTCTGTTACCCCTTTCCAGTCCTTCCCTGCAGCCAGGGGGCTCAGTGTTGGGTCCTGATCCCCCAAGCAGAGCCCAAGGCATTGGGATTGGGAGGTGGGGGTGGGAAAGAGACGGCTGTCCAGGCCACACAAAGAGGAAGGAGAATTTTTTTATACTCCTCAGTTGCTCCCCCACCTTCCTGGCAGCTGAGGCCAGTCTCACCCACCTCCTCCTGGGCAGATGCAGACAGCTATTGCCTTGGGATGCCTATTTAGCACCAAGCCCTGTCAGCCCACTTCTACCCACAGCCCCCTGCCGACCCAGATGTGGGTTTCCCCAGAGCTCTGCCAATGCCTCTCATTCCTGATCCCTCAGCTTTCCTGGATGAACAGAGTGGGGCCAATGCCAGGTGAACCTTGGGCGGGGGGGGGTGTTGGCACACAGCGCTACTCCATACCCAGCCCCTCCTCCACTCACCAATCTTCTGAGAAAAGATCTTGTCAAAGGTCACTTCGTTCCGGTCATCCAGGTATTTCTGCATGACACTCCGAATACTGCCAAGAAAGAAGATCCAGGGTGGTGAACTAGGATACCTGCACCTCATGCTGCTTCCCACCCTGCAGGGAAACCATCTGGGACCCCCCGGACCTCACATCCATTGGAGTCATTCAGAATGGGCCCCCCCTCACCAGTCCCTGAGCTGTTTCCTCCTCCTGGTTTCCAGTACACATTTTTCCCCTGAACAAGCCTCTTTTTGACTTCCCATAAAAGTATTTTTTTTAATTAAATTGCTGCTTTCTTTAAGACCTTTCCTCTTTCTCCTATGCAGCAGCTGCCTCTGTAGAACCATAAACTGCAGCTTAACAAAGATTTTTGGCTAGAATTTTTTTAGTTTTTATTTTGAATAACAGCCATGTGCAAACCATCCGTATCCACTAGCTTATTCACAAAGCAGCTTTACATTACGGTAATGGCCAATGACAGAAGTCTAGACCCAGGGCTGTGCCCCATAGCACTGTTCACTGCACCACACAAGAGACCAGCTAGATTAAGCCAATGAACAGAAGGGGAAACTGAGGCACAAAGAGTGGGAAGGGACTGGCGGGAAATAGCTCAGCAGACCAGTGGCAGGAATAGAAATAGAACCTAGGTGTCCTGGAGCTGGCCAGGGAATTGGCTGTGAATCATGGGCGTTTTGGAGCTGACCAGACACGGGCCCATTGTGATGCCAGTTTTCTTTTGAAGGGTTTATTCAGCCCCACTGCTGCAGTAGCTGTGCAGCTCTCAATCTGTAGTGTATCCCTCTGGGAGGCAGGGCTGTGTTACCAGCCCTGTTGTACAGAGGTTAAGTGACTTGCCAAGGGTTGTTCAGGGAGTCTGTGGGAGAGGAAGGAGCCAATCACACCTTTCTGGAGTCCCACCTTTAGCAGAGCTTGGTCCTTCCTCTTTTAGGAAAATTACCACAAGTCATGCCACACTGAGACCCCTCCTGCTGATGCAGGTTGCTCTAATGTCCTGTGGCATTGTGGCTCCCTACAGGACTTGGGTCAGAGAGCTCTGGCTTGAACATGGCTTCTGGAGGCCTGCAGGGTTCAGACTCTGCACACCAGAGACTGGACTCCTTCCTTAAGACCTTCAACCCCAATCTATACTGGGCCAACCAGGGAAGACCCACTGGGGCCTGAGCAGGCCGCAAGACCTGACGGTAGGTGCCAGCAGCCTCTCCAGTGTGCCACCAGGGATGCCAGCAATATGAATACCATTGCAAGATGGCAGGGAAGCCCCATATATGCCACCAGGAAGGGACTGGGCCTCAGCATGTGGGAAACCCCTCCGGCCCAGAAGAATGCTCTTTCCTTCCCTTGGCAAGTTGGCCTGCCAGACCCTCTGCAGTGAGCAAAGCTGAGCTACTCAGGACTCCTGAGTTGTATCCCTAGCTCTGGGATAGGCCAGGAATCTAGAGGCTGGAATATGGGAGGCCCTGGGCCCCAGGACACATGGCTTCTGCCCCCAGCTCTGGGCAGGATAAGGAGGTCTGGGAATCTGGGAGCCAGGACTCTGGGGTTCTAACCCTTGATCTGCCCCCAGATACCCTGTGATTTTGGGTGAATCCACCCCGTCTCTGGTTCTCAGCTTGCCTTCTCCATTCACATCATAAATACTCTGGACCAAGGAGTTACTTGCTCAGGGTCCGTGTGAAGCTCTTAGCACAGTAGGGACTCCACTATGGTCACGGTCTCTACGGGCTACTGGAAAGAGCCAGTAGAGGTCCCAAATATCCCAGAAGTTCCCACTAGAGGGCTCCTGGCATCTCCAGCTGGAGCTAGCATAGCCATAGATGGGATACCAGAGGAGATGGGCCCCTGCTCTGGGAGTTCCTGGGTTGCTACACATCCTACCCATGCAGGTGCCATCATCCACTGAGCCTTGAGCACCCCATGCAGCTACTGCCAGAACCTGCTAGGCCTCATGCACCAGGGCCCTGAGGGCTCCTTTGGCCTGATGGGGAGTCTCTGCTGGGCCAGAAACAACAGAGCCAGCTCCGCTGCATCCCCTCAAATGGGAGGTGTCTGGGGCATCCTCAAGGGACAGGAGGAGGTGTGGCCATCTCTGCAGCCGTCATGATTATGGCGACTGGTAGAGCAGCCCAGAGGCCGCTCTCAAGGACATGAGGACTGGTGGGGCCCAAACAGCTACACTTGTGTCACCCTCACTTCAGCTCCATACTAGGCACAACCCCTCATTTTTCTGGCCTCCTCAAACTCAGGCTCTTAGGGTTACTCGCTTCACACCGAGAAAGAAAACTCCCCTCTGCCTACCCCCTACTCCAACCCCGGGTAAACTAGAAATGGGTAAGGACCTTCTCCAAGGATAAAGGAGGGAATGAAAGTTCTGCTGGACCCGAGGAAGGCTCTCAACCATGGCATGAAGGGGTTGAGGGTTTCTGTGAGTCGCATCCCAGGTGTGATCCTCAAGGGGTGGGCCTGTGCAACACCAAAATACTTTGCAGCGGCAAGAGCTGCCTGGCATTCAGGTTCACTCCCCACCTTACCTGTGCATTTCCCTCTCGCTCCTGACCCCCAGCCTCCTGCTAGCCCAGCCCTAGGCACCTGGCAGTCCCCTGCTGCAGCTCAGTGAATAGTGCATGTGATGCAGGGCTAGTGAGTGATAAAGTACCAGCATAGACTCAACCTGTTTTGACAGACTCCAGCTCCATTTGCTGAAGCAACCCTGAGGTGTAGGCAGAAAGCAGGAACCCCCCCTCCCCCCCGGCTGGGCCCCAGGGAGAAGGAAACAAGCAAGGGAAGCGGGGGCTCTGGGTGGCAGCAGGGAGGGATGGGCAGAGTTGAGGGGAGGCCTGGGGGAGGAAGGGATCCCTTTCAGGATAGGACTGGGGTGGTGGAGGTGTGCACATGCACAGCCCATGTGCAAGGTGTGCAGAGGTGGGGTAAGGGTGCGCGAGCATAGGAACAGGTCGTGGGCAGGGTGCATGTGGGCGATGCCTGTGCAGTGTGCGTGTGGAAACGGACATGTGCATAGGGGGAGGCTGCATGTGAGGGGTGCATTTAGGGTGTGCATGCGAGAAGGCTGCATGCAGGCTGTGGGGGAGGGATACTTTCAAGGTGCACGTGTCTGTGTTGGAAGCCGTGTGGGAGAAGCTGTCACTCATGTAGGCTCACCTTCCCCACAAGCACCTTAATGCAAAATGGGGCAGTGAGGTCCTCCCAACTCCACTAGGCTGACTGGTCTGACTAGGCTCCACATTATGGCTCTGAGTGCCAGGGGGATCAGAGGAGATTCCTTTAGGCCCCTGCCTCCTCCCCTAACCCTAACCCTAACCTGGTGTTATACCCCTCCTGCCCTCCCAGGCCTCTGATCTGTTGCTGGCCACGTCCTTCCCTGAGGATGCAGGCTGTGGGCTGCAGCTGGCCACACATTCCCCTCAGGCCTGGTCTGCAATCTGGAGAGGATGGAGGATGCAGAGAGCCAGGACCATGGCTCAGGGACAGGGCTGAAGTGGAGCCAGATACAGGCTAGGAACGTCCTGACAGGGCCTGGGACTGAAGGAATTCCCTTTCCCCCTACCCAGCAATGAGGGCCATGATATGGGGCCCTGTGACACTGGGAACCTCCCGTGCTGGAACAGCTGGGTGCCAGCTTCCTGCAGCGCCAGGGCTCAGAGGTGGTCCTTGCCACGGGGGACATCTGGGTGGGGTCCAGCCAAGACCCACCCCTCTGCCCAGTTGTGGAGGGAGCCCTGTGGTACTGACCTCAACCTCTGGCCATAGCCATAGAGAGCACCTCTGTTCCTCCTGCCTATGTCTCAGGCCTCTCTGTCCCGACTAGCTTCGCTGCACCCTTCCCATCTTAGCCAAATACCCCCCAACACCAGCTACACGCCCACTGATGCCCTCACAAGGACCCAGTCCTCACTGTATCCCTCACATCCCAGCTCAGTGCCCCAGCCACCACTCACTACCTCAGTTTCCACTGCTGCCCTTACACAGCCCTGCCATTCCCAGTGCATCCCACATCCTAACCTACTGCCCCTTGCCTCTGTACATTGACTCAGCCCTCGCTGCACCCCTTGCACAGACAGACCATGCCTTTGCTGTACCCACCTCCAGTTCTCATGGGGAGCCCCACATCTTGGGTTAGGGCCCCCATCCTCACACACCAGCTAAGTCCCACTTCTTCCTTCATGCAGCCCTAACCTTCACTGTGCCTCCAGCCCAGTGCCTACAGCCATGTAAAGGCCAAACCACTTCCCCGCCTGCAAAGGCCTAGCTCCACTGCACCCTGCCCCAGTGCCCTCTGTCCACAATGCAGCCTCCGCTGCACCCCCTATGCCTAGGTGTCCCCTGTGCAATGCCCCCATCAGGGCTGGCAAAGCCGACTCTGATCCCACAATGACGGGGGGAGGGAGCAGTGTGGGAGGATCAGGTGTGTGAATCTACGGGGGGAAGAGACAACCCAGGGCAGGGGTTTGGCAGACCTGGACCCAGGAGACATCCTGTTCTGGGACACGGGGGGGGGCAACACACCCAGCCTGAGTACTGAGACAGTGGGGTTGTGAGTTGGGGGCACTCCAAAAAAGTGCTTACTTCCAGTAGGGAAAGATCTGGGGGAAAACTCCCCAGGCCAGCCTTCCTGCTGTGCTGACCAGGGGGCCGTTGGAGGCAGCAAGGCTGCCATCCTTCCCTGTGGAGCCTGGGGTCTGTCCCTACCGGCAGTGTGGGCAGAGGGTATCGCACACGCATTCAGATGGACTACACTGGTACCAAAATCACCCAAGGCGATGTGATCTCTCAACACCCCCTGCCTGGTGCTGGCTTCCTGCTGTCTCCCACAAGTCATCACTAACCTAGTGGGCCCACGTGGTGGGGCCTGGGCTTCCTTCAACACCATCGCGCTATGGGTCCAGGGGGCACTTGGGGCCTGGGGCCAACAAGGGGCCTGGGCTCTGAGATCCCCTCTCCCAGGGCCTGGCAATGCCTGTGGCTGTCAGGGGCAGCATGGGGCAGAGATGCTCTTTAACAGGGACACTGGGGAAGGGCAGAGACTGGCAGGATCTGAATGTAAACTGTCTTCATAAAGCTGAGGGGTGGGTTTTGCTCGGGGGGTAGGGGGGTCTAGTCTAGCTAAACTCCCTGGAGACAAGAGCACTGAATCTGGCTGACTTGGCCCCCTCCCTCCAAAAATTCTTACTCACCCCCACAACCACCAGTCCAGGCCTCCAGCTCCTTATCCATCCCTTCGTCCCACCCACCTGCACGCACTAGGCATAAGCCCATCTCAGACACACTTTGCACAGCTCCAGCCCCAGTCTGTCCAGCATGGATAGCACAGGAGGTGTGTGTAGGGGAGATAGATTGGGGAGGGGGGAAAGAAGGGGGTGGAGGACAGGCAGCCCTGGGGCCCTTGGTGCAAGGCCTTTTCTCTCCTCCCTGCCAGATCCCTCACACCCCAGAACCAGCTGCATTTTCCTGGCTGGGCCATGACCACAGCAGCCTAGTGGTCCCATTGAAGTCCTCTGGGAGGAAGAAGGTGCCATGGGTGCTACATCTCCTGCCCTGGGCTGCACTACATGGACTCTTGAGCATGTGCTTGATGGCTGCATGGCACAGCAAGGCTGGGCCAGGCAGGGGCTGAGTCCAGACCTTGTAAAGTATAGGGGATCAGGAAGTGTGCGAAGAACATGCCAGGGTCTGTGTACCCCTAGGTCAAGACAGCGTCCCCTGTGCCTGCCCGCAGGTGCATGCTTGACAATCTCTAACAAACATCCCTGACTGTTACGAGGTGCCTGGGTTCACCAGTCCTCGCTGCTGGGGCTGGTTCGGCAAGGAGAGCACAGCCCCGGTTGCTGCACAGACAGACATGAAGGGGAGGGGAACCTAGGTCTGGGGTCTGAGGGGTGGGTTTGAAAGAAGTGTGTGTGGGGGGGTAAAATCACCACCCTGTGTGCCCTCTCTCTGGGGGGGGGATAAAGGAGGCAGGCAGAGAGAGGGACGCAGGAAAACAGAAGGACCTGCGCTTGGCGTGAGGGAGAATCAGGAAGCAACAGCTTCGACATGACAGAAAGCATCAGCTTCCCCCCCCACCCCCACTGCCCCGCCATGCCCAGTCACACACACTGCTCCCCTCTCAAAGCAACGCCACCCAGACCCCTCTGCCCACACTGGGCTGGCAGCTCTGCCTCCAGCGAGGCCCCCAGGGTGGGCATTTTGGAGGGGGAGCTGGAGGGCAAGGTAGTAGGTCCTTTGCAATACCCCACCGAACACTGACCTCCTCCCAGGGGAGGAGGGGACGCGGCTGGGCCTAGGTATCCAGCTGCCCCACACCTGCCTGGGCTCACCTGGGCTCAGGTAGGAGAATCTTCTTGCTGGCTCTGGCTGCCGGAGTGGACTTGCTCTTCTCCATGGCCATCAAGTAGCTCACATCGGCTAAGACAGCTTCCAGGTCGGCCATCTTGCCAGAAAAATTTTTTCCCTTCTCTTTCTTATTTAAAAAAAAAAGCTTATTTACCGTATTTTATTCCCCCAGGCTTCAGCGGCAGAGGCAGCCCCCCGCTGCCCCCTTGGTGCCAGCTGTGAAGGGGGAGGGAGGGCTTGGGGCAGGGGGAGGGAAGAAAAAGGGGGTATGTTCCCCCCAAGCCCTTTCACCAAGAGATCAACATGATGCCTGCGGAGAAAAGCAGCAAGCAAGCTCTTTCCCGTCTTCCTTATTTCTGCTCAGCCCCAGCTCCTCTGCTGTTCACCGCCTCTTCCTCTCTGAGGCTGTGTGTGTGTCTGTGTGTGTGTGTGTGTGTGTGTGTGTGTGCGCACAAGGGAGGCGGATCTCCAGTGCCCTGAGACTGGGGTTTGGCCGGCTGTCTTCCCCTCGCTCTTGCTGACAACTGCTTCTGTTTTTCAGTAGAGTGTGTGTGCGGGTGTGAACTCGGGGGAAGCAGAGTGTGAAGGCTGAGCGTGTCTGGTGGGGAGAGAAGGGGGGGCCCTGGGCCTGGAGATTAAAAGATGTGTCTGAGTCAGTGCAAGCGGGGAGGAAATAAGTTCCAAGGAATCTGTAGGGGCATTAAAAAAAGAAAAGGGGGAGAAAGCAAAGTGCTGAGGATAGGCTCTTGCACTCACACTCTTCCTCCTTGGCTGGCTGCAGGCTTGTGTGTTTCTCATGCAGACTCTTCCAGGCACACACCACAGGCAGGCAAGCACGCACACAGGCAGGCAGACACACACACACAGAGCCCTGCTCCCTGGCGCGCGCGCACACACACACACACACACACACACACACACACCCCTGCTCCCTGGCTGCAGCTTAAAGCCACAGTGCCTTGAAAAACTGGAAGTGAAGCTTCCTCTGGAGGTCTCAGCTGATGTGTTCGCCCTTCTCTCCTGCACACACTAGGCCAGGTTCTCCTGTTCCTCCCCTCCACCTCACACACACACATGCACAATATTGCTTAAAGCCACACACATACAAACACTGTTGCTTAAAGTCTCACACATACACCCCCCCGCCACAGACACACACACACACACACACACACACACACACACACAATGTTGCTTAAAGCCTCTGACGATGGCAGTGCCAGCACAACAGCTGGCTGCATGTGTCATGCGTTGCCTGGTGGGCACCACTTGCCTAGTTGCGTGAACACATCAGGTACACAAGTGCAGCACGTGGAGGGCACAGTAACAACTGCAGGTCCTCCCAGGGGCAATTGCTCTTGAAAGAGGAGGCCCATGAAAACCTACCAAGCTGCAACCTGTGATCCCCTCTCTGCCATGCTGCCAGGCAAGCGGAGGACTGGGCTGGGGGGCAGGTCTACCTCTGAGCAGCGTGAGACCTGGTACACCCTGTGTCCCCCTTTCCTGAATTTAGACTGGGAGCTGAGCCGAGATGCCTGGCTCAAACCATAAGTGTATAGGCCCGACGCAGGAATTCCTGGGCGAGGTTCGCTGGTCTGTGCGATGCAGGAAGTCAGATTAGATTATTGCAGTGATCCTGCCTAACCTTCAAGTCTCTGCATCTCTAGCAAAGTCCTGCGCCCCACCGGAGTGCTCCAGTCCACAGGGACGAAACACATTCCCGGCCTGGTATGCACCTGAAACAAAGAGGCAGAGCCAGCCCCAGAACTATCAGTCTAAGGACGAGGGCCCTGCCAATCAGCTCCCCATGTGAACGAAAAATCAGTACTGGTCTTCCCATTGGCAAAGCATGTCTGAGCGTTGTCTTTAAATGCATAGAGCACAGCTATCAGTTGGACTCTGAGTATTCATACCAGTGTTCAGAGGCAAAAACAAGTAATTTCTGGGGCTACTGCCCTCCTGCCCACCCCTACGTATGCTACTGTTAGTGTTGTCCATTTGGAAAGGAAATCGAGTCAAATTCACTACTGGGATAAAAAGCCCCACTGCCTGCCTTGCAAGAGGTTTACAGATGGGAGTGAAACCAACCAGAAAGATCCTATCATTGCCCAGACAAATTCCGCAGGCCAAGAGGCGAACAGCAAACAAGCCATGAGAAGGATGGAAAATATTGCATTACTTAAGAGCAGTGATTCTCAACTAGGGTGCTGCATGATCCTTTCAAGGGTGCTGGGGGTGCCACATACTGTTAGCGCTAGCAGGTGTGTAAACATGTTTCACAAGAAAAACCCAGAGATTTCAAATAGGTAGTCATAGTGTTAAAAATCTGTCTGCCCTGTTGTGGCCTTTCTGAGTTCTTTGCAACAGAAGAATTGCCCTAATATTTTTCTGTAGTAAAAATGAAGAGGTGGCATTTTCTAAGGGATGCCTTGTGCCTAGTCAGGGCTCTGAGTCTAAAAAGGTTGAGAACCACTGGCTTAGGGACAAGGAATTTTGTGGGTGATATTTTTCACTGGATACCTTGTACAGTTGAGATAGACGTAGACCAGCTTTCATAAGCTTGTCTAAGTCTATCCCAACTATACAGTTGGTCCAATAAAAGATATCGCCTACAAAAATCCTTGCCTTTCGCATATTTCCAGGACCATCATGGCTACTACATCACTCCAGCATTATTAAATGATGGAGGGAAGTGAAAATTGCCATCTTATTGCTTAGTATTTCTCTGCCAAAATGGTGCCGCTTCCATCTTCCAGGACTGTCAGCCACAAGGCTTCAAAATTCACAAGTTGGGCTAATACAAAGTCCTGAGGCCATCTCGAAAATCATGGGTATTTCAAAAACAACTGTTTTATTTGCTTTCTGGTTTCCAAGCCTTTGCAGGCTTTCTTCTAGCCCACAAGGACTAGAAACTTACTTTTTTGTTAAAGTGAAAGCAGGGAGTCTCTTACTGAATCACATGACTGGGAGCAGGGGCTCCCATGTATTGCACCCAACACTGTGAAGCTTGCAGAGTCAGCAACATCGACATGTTTAACTTCACTAGTGCAATGTCCATGGGACTACCTAATCCCTGGAAATTAAGCACGTGCCTAACTGGCTGCAGGAGCTATACCCATTGCAAATGGACTTAGAGAAGCATGACACAGTAAGCTGTGTTTCACCATGGACCTCAGCTGTAAGGCTCTCAATGGTCAGCTCCCTGCAATAAGTCCACCAAGCAACTAGCACTGGTCCGAAGAGTCATTCACTAGCCCCTCCCACTTGCCAGCGCCACATAGCCCCCCGTAACGATATAAATGCCCTAACAACGTGCTGCAAGATGAGAAAATGGGGAGACAAGTGCACCAGCACTGCCTCCGTGACTGCAATAGCTGGGGATGTGCAGGGCCAGATTAACCCTTTAGTGCGTCCTAGGCAAACAAATTCGTGGGCCCCTCCCTACTTAATACTGTATATTTCTATTACTTTTTTCACTCAATAATTATAATATGTAAAATAAGCACAACCAGGCCACTTCTTCACATAGGGCCCTAGGCACGTGCCTAGTTTGCCTATGTGTTAATCTGGCCTTGGGGACACGTTCGCTAAGACACGCTCATGTGGCACATCATCCTTACAAGAATAAGCAGTGTTGTCTCATCCTTGGGTCTGCACCTTGACCATGTCCCGGAGCAAACCTGGGACATGGGTCTACCCAGAGAGACTGGTCTCTTAATAGAAAACTGACTTTTTAACCAAAGGCAATTCTTCAAGGAGAACATCTGCTTCCCTTAGAAGATGGAGATTTTCCTCTTCAGATCCCAAACATCTGAAAACAGACAAAGCAAGGTTTGGGACTGGTACAGCATCCTAGGCAGCTCCTACTTTGGTCTTCTCACGCCTACCTCCCATGATGCACTACAGCCAAAATATCCCGTGATAGTCTGCCACCCCTTTCCAAAAGCAGAGGGGACTGTGGGAGATGTAGTCTGGCTGGGACACCCAGCTCAGAGAAGGGAGTGGGTAAGTGAGACCTCCCTGCTCCAATTCTTGCAGAAGCCAAGGCACCAGTTACAAATGGATGTTTCCTAAGAGTTAAAAAAAACCAAAAAACTTTTTTCCTTTTTCTGACCAGCTCTGGCTGCTTGCCTTATGGGTTTTATTTAGGACTTTAAGAAAATTAACAGTGGCCAAGAGCACAGAGGTGGCTGGCTGAGAGGGCAGAGGTATATTTCCTCCCTCCTTCAGCTGTGAATTTAAACTCAGCTGAGCTTTGCCCAGCCCATTTGGATGTGTTCCCTAAGTCCGGTCACATGGGTGGCAGTGAGGACACAAGGAGGTGTTCAGCCCCACAATGTACTATAGCCTTTCAAGGTAGGGAGTGAACCCAGCTCTCTCAGGACTGCAGCAGTTGCCTTCTGGCCCCTGCTGGGCCATCAGCTCCCATAGCTCTGTGCAAGGACAGGAGATGAGACTTGGGTACATGTTGAGGCTGAAGTTCAAGTCCCTCCTGCTGGCACTGACCGCTGCCAATCAAGAACCTCCAGAAAGGAGAAGAATATTAAAAAGCCTTAAAGGAAAAGCATTGCCAGAAGGGTGGCCTTGTTGGTATGTACTGTTCTGGGACTCAGGAGACCAAAGTTCAATTCTCAGCACTGCCACTGACTCTCTAGGTGACTGTAGGCAAGTCGCTTTGGTTCACTGTGGCCCAAGACTACTCCTCCTTCCTTTCTGTTTAGATTGTGGGCTTCTGGGAGCAGGGCTCACCTTACATGAGGTGGTCTATCCCACACCCAATACAACATGGCCCTGATCTTGAAGTAGGCTAGTAGTGATGGAAGCATTACCGTAATACTGCTCATAAAGCACCACTCCAAAGAGTGCCAGCCAGAGTGTGCAGATAACTTCTGAGTTAACAAGATTTAAGCCTTAGGAAACAATTAAAAAGATAACACCTACAGCTCTCGGAAGTGAAAAAACCAACCCCCCCTCCTTTTCTTTTATCTGTCTGGTGATACTGATGAAGACAAAGAATCAAGGGAGGTGGAATTAGGCAGGCCAGATCCTTTCCAGTGATGCAGTGCAAGTAGCAAGCTACTTCCAGCTGGGCAAACACAAGACCGAGCATGATGTTTCATGAAAAGCACTGTTTTCAGGTTAACTGGTGAAAGCTTCTCCTCCTTTCTGTGCTTATAACCTAGACACTGTGGTTCTGACAACGTGGGGATAATGCATGTGCAGGCCTCTAGCCCCCAGTACAGAGGAATGAAGGGGAAAATCCACCCTCCTAGGAAAAATGATGAAAAGACAACTAGATTCTTTCTGATCACCCAGCATTTCATTCATGGAAGGTGAGACTGGTAAAAGCCTCTCGGGTTTGCTTTTGAAATAGAGCAGTTAGGTCAACAGCGCCTATTTCAGGAGAATCCGGATTCTGACACCCAGAAAGGAAAGGAGGAGGTTTGCTGCTGTTCTTTAAGCTCTCCCCTTGGGTGCTGCCTGCTCAGGAACGTGGGTGATGGGCACATGCTGAGGAGGAAGAAATAAAGGAACCAGGTCACTGGTTTCACTGTAGACAGACAAGATGAGATTAGCTGCATTGGAGGATGTTACCACCAGCAGCCAAGTGACACAGCCCTGGGGTATGGATGAGAAGGGATAGACCTTCATGCAAATGGTTTGTCTCATGTTCCTCTTCCTGCATTTGTGACTTCCTGACAAAATAGCCCATGGGTTTTGCCTTGCTCCCTGATATCCATGGGGGGAATCTCCCTGCAGGGAATGGAGCCCAGCCTGGCAGCAGCCAGCCCTACATGTAGGGTTCGAAAGGGGAGTGGGCAGCTGTTCCTCTTGTTGGGATGCAGGATCCCCCTACCTATCTCTGGGCCTGGCTAGTCTCCCAAGCACCCGCTGCTCAGCTATTCCCCTGACAATGTACAGCTTCATGGAACAGAAGGGCAGGAGCGCCTGCTGGGATCAATTAAGTGACAAATCGAATGACTGATTAATTAAATTAAATGAATGATTAAGAGACCTGAGAGAGCTCCCTGCTGCAGTGATGCTTTGGCAACATGCTGGAACCTCAGGGGTGACATATCTAGATCTAAGGTCATGTTGAAGACAGGTCAAGGGGCCTTCTCTGCTGATTGATTGGGCTCAGCCATTTTCATATTTGATCCTTTCACACCACCTGTTTTCCCCCAAACCCACCCGAGGGTACTGGTGACTTAGGCTCTGGTCCAGGGCAGTTCTCAAGCCAGTGGTTATGGGAGTGTGAGATCTCTCTACAGAACATATAGGGGGCTGTAAGCAATCCCTTAGCCCTCCAGGGGCCTGCAGAAGAACTGGGGTGGCTGTCAGCCTCTAAAGCTCCTAGCTCTGACTGCCCAGTGCCAGGACAAGTGCTCAAGAAGGTTCTACCTTGCTTGAGGGCTAAGATGGACCAGCTGCCTCTTTGGAAGAAGCACAGTTACTAGCAGGGTCTCTATTCTCCAGTAACACATGTGATCTTAGCCTCTACAATGAACCAGTCTCCTCCCTTCCTGCCATCCTACCTTCAACTGGGAGCCTCTATCAAAAGGACTAGCACTGCCAGGTACCTCCCTCTCCCTCACAACTCATATCCCAGCTTTGTCTGTCTTGTTCATCAGACACTCTGGCCTCAAGATGTCTGTGCACTGCAGGGCATTCCCATCAGGGAAGAGGATAGGCTACAATTACCTGGGTTGCACATCATGTATTGCAGCTGCTTGGCTATCCACTCTCCATGCAGATGTAATTCTCATTAAAAATGAATTTAGCAATAGGGATCCACCCCAAACCCCCAAAAGTTGCCAGTTGAGTAAAACTACCGAGCCTTTATTTGAGGGCAGTAGCAGATTCTACCTTCTCATGGGCCCATGACAGCTCTATCATCTTCTAACAGGTGTTATGCATCCATTACCTCCATCAGCACCTGGCTGGGATCCCACTGCAAATCACATTCCCCTGCTGGGAGGCAAGGCACTAGCCAACCCTCAGAGGAGCTGGCAATGGCTGCACAGGCTGTGCTGTCACAAGGAGGACAAATGTATGGACCCTCTTGATCTCACCAGCAGGTAGCTCTACCTCAGGAGGCAGAGGGGTGAGGACAAGGGGAAGGGTAACAAGCAGCCCAGAAGAGCTAGGAAGGGTTGGAGAGTGAAGTGAAATGTATAGCAGAGTAATTTCTGTTTCACATAGCTACATGACTGTGTTCTTGGATCATCCATGCAAGGCAAGGGAGACCTTGAGACCCCATCCATCCAAGGACAAGTTTCACTCATTTCCAGGAACTCTCTCGAAGTGAGAAGAAAATGTCTGGGCAAAAGGCCCCTGAGCTTCCTGAGGGTGGATTGCTCTGGCTTGTTGATTGCTCCTGGGTGAAGTTTCCAAGAGCTGACATCACCTTCCCTCAGCCTCTCTACAGCCCCATGGACAGAGGTGACCTTCCTACCCTCTCCACAGATCACCCTGCAGCTTGGGGGAGCTGAGTCAGCCAGGAGTGAGCACATATATGCCCTACCTCATACCTACATCCAGAGGGTCTCTCATCACTGCCAGGCACCTTTGGGATGCACATAGGACTGCAAAAAAGTCTGTAGGGTTTCAGACCATCTCCTGCTTGGAAACACTTTGGGTGAGGGAGAAAAGAGTCTGCCTTGGTTTGAGACAAGCCCCCCAACTCTGCCTCAGACGGGGAGCACCAAGCAGCATCAGTATACAGCACTTGCACTGAATGAAGTGTTGCCAGGGGCCAAGCCCTGGCCCAACCGGTCATTGCCCTGGAGGGATGAAGCCTTGGGAGAAGATCAGACTAGAAAATAGCAGTGGGCCACCCTCACACAACTAGGAATGGAACTGATCAAGTCCTGGCTGGGCTGAAAGTATCGGCTCACTCCCAAGATGAGGAAATGCTTCCAGCAGAAATTTCCCCCTCAGCAGTTCATGTCACCTCCCCTGTGGCCCTGGCTCTTAAACATGGACCCCAAGGTCAGGATCAAGGCAGTACAGGGATACCTGGGGTGGCATGGAGCAGAACAAGGTCATTGGTCCAAGTGGACAGTCTCCCATCCTTACACTTATCTGTGGAGATGCTGTGCTTCAAAGAAAGCAGCCAGGAAGCCTCCAAACAAGGACTGTCCCAGGAAGGAGAGGCCAGTAGGAGGGGAAGGCAGGCTGAAAGTGGGCCCTGGTGCCAGCCATCTGGTCTGAGGCCAGGTGGGGTTGGATGGAGGGGTGGGAGTGAATGAGTAAGAGATCCCAGTGTCTGTGTCTCTTCTGCTGCTGGTGAGGGAAATGTGTCTGGAGAAGAGGGGGATGAAAAGGAGCTTGGGAGCAAGGCTTTGTCTCTGGCACAGAAGAATGCCCACCTGTGCCGCCTCCTTCACTGCCTGGCAGAGGTGATGGTAGGACTGCAGATCTGATTGAAGTTTCTGGGAGTTTTCCTACTGGCTTTAACAGAGACAAGACCTGGTCTCCAACTCCTGCCTCCATCTTTTCCAAAGCATCAAGCTATGCAGACCTTTGCCAAAGAGGAGATTGATGCTTTACCTTGAATGGTGGTGAAGAACCAGACACTGTGCGAGGCAGGAGGCACAAAAGACAGTGGGTGCGAGGTTCATGAAAGTGTGGTAGCTGGAAGAAGTTTCCTTGGAAAGTCTGCTCTAAAACCAGGCTGTAATCCTTGTTGCCAGGTCACTCCCTAAAAAGTCTCATGAGGGCTGAGGATTTCCAAAGGGCAGTTAAGGGCCAGGAACCTGCCCTGGTGCATCTTCTGTAGAGCCTGGTCCAACATGCCAAGGCAATTCCTGTTTCCTTCCTGCTCTTCTCCCTCATTCAGCTCTGCAGTGACAAAGCTGAATGAAGAATCACCACACACTGTCCAGAGATGACCTTGCCTCAAGCACAGGGTTGGAAAAATTGTATCTGTGCACCTTGGGCTTCCATAGTGGCCTCCCATCCCAGCCCCAGCCAGATCCAGGGCTGCATAGCTTTCCAGGCCAGGCACATTCAGTCCAGCTGAATGGCATCTATATACCAGTAGCACCTTAAAGACCTGGGCATGGACCAGGGCCCTAGGATGCTGGGCACTGCGTTTGCACAATGAAGACTCAAGTGCTTAAGTTTGCAGTTGTACCTAGGAACAGCAGCCATTACCCTGGACTCTTAAATATCCTTTCTGAAGGGAACTATTGGAGACGGTCTGTGCATTTGCCTAGCATGGGATGAGACAATAGCACACCAGTACATTTGAGTTGAGTGTCGCTGAGGGGTAATTTCTACTATTTTTTTTCCCCACTGCCAATATGTCAATGAGTCTGATCCATCACAGAGGAATAAAAGAACCTTCTGCAGTCAGGAGGTTTCCATTGTAAGGGGGAGATGATGCTTCCCCACCAAACACATCACTGGAGAGTTCCACGGGAACAGCTAATGGTTCTGCTTGGAGAGGGGTCTGGCTTCAGACACATCTCACGTTGCAAGGAGCTTTTCAGGGAAAGCTCTTTTTCCTTCTGGCTCACTTGATGTTCTTGCTGTTCAGTCTAACCCAGCCCCCATCTGGTCTCAGCTTGTGGTGGGGAGACTCTGATGGGAGAACATGTCCATGCTGGGATTTGCCCTGGTTTCAATTCACACTTGAAGTTAGACCAATGTAGGTTTCTCACAGAGACAAGATGCAAATCCAAAGAGAAAGGGAGGTGGGGGGATTCCCAAGGTGCTCCGTGTCTGCTCTGCGTTAATGCTGTTATTGTTTCCAGATTAAATCCACTTGGAGGTCTTA
The DNA here is from genome assembly GCF_052110815.1 of Crocodylus siamensis. NCBI lineage: Eukaryota > Metazoa > Chordata > Crocodylia > Crocodylidae > Crocodylus > Crocodylus siamensis. The sequence continues at coordinate 168,956,916 of NC_143396.1, read as the reverse complement.
AGGCCTGGGGAAGCCTGTTCTCCTTTTAATATTGCCCTTCCTGTGCAGGGATCAGCTAACCAAACAGGTCCCTGAGATCCTCTAGCCTGACATCAGTGTACCATCAGCTGAAGAACTCCACCTAGTGACCTTGTAATGAGCCCAACCACCTGCAGCTGCAACTGAAGTGCAGTTCCCTAGTCCCACCTCCTGCCCCCATCTGTGTCTATAGAAGGCAGGATTTGGCTTGTACCCTGTGAATCAGGGCTGGTTCATTCATCCCCAGATCTCCACCAGCTGCTTTCTTCCTGCCTTCTGGGGGGTGCATAGCCTTGTCTTTCATTCAGGGAATAATGATCTCTCCCCTCATGACCGCTCCTGCTCCTTCCTTCAAACAGGAGACTTCTCAGCAGTAGCAGGTTGGGCATCACATTGAATAGGTGCCTACACCACCAGCCTTCCTTCCTCCTCCTGAGTCCACCGTCTCTCTGCGGGGTCTCTTGCTCTCTGCATGTTTCTACCAAGGGGAGAAGGCTTGCAAGTAAAACACAAGAGGGATGGAAATAACAGTGAGCCAGTAGCAAAGAGGTGCTGTTCTCACCAGTGTTGCCAAGACACCGTTGCTGTGGTTGAGAGGCTGGATTTTTTTCTGATTTTTTTTTTTTTTTTTTTAAGGAAGCCTTGGTGGGCTTTGCTCCATACCTGAAAGGGGCCTGGATTCATTGTGGATGCATTTGCAATTCAGGCCCGTTCCACAGGCTGCTCAAGGTAGGTACCAAGGAAAGGCACTCTGGAAAATCTTTGGGAGAAAGTGGAAAAGCAGGGAGAAGCTTGGAACTAAAGGCAGCAGAAACCCTTGACAGGAGCCCCAGGTGGGGTGGAGGGAGATCTGGAAGGAGGGAAGGGCAATAGTGGAGAAGCAGTAGAGGAGGTAGAGAAGGCGCCAGGGCAGGACACAGACAGGCTGGGCCCAGAGAAAGATGAAAAGGGAAAACCTGGCTTTGAAAAGCCGAGGGGCAGAGCCAGGAACAAGGCAGGGCAGGATACGGAGACAGGACTGCGTGGGTCAAGTTGGACAATGGAGCCAGTCCTCAGGGGCCAGGCCATGGGAAAGGGCGGAGGGCATAGAGCCAACCCATGGCAGGGTGCGGGGAGGAGAAATCCTGGCTGCCACCATTGCAGCAGGGAGGGAAGGGGCTGCAGCAGCATGGCAAGGACACTGGGAACCACCTGTGCTCTGCTCCAGGAAAGCATGGGAGGAGAGGGGGGACTGTGCCCTAGGGGTGTAGGACAACACATCTTGAGGAGCCTCAAGGCTCCTGTGCTGCACTGCAGCATTTGCTATCAGGCCACTGGCAGAAGCCGGAAGCCCTGAAAGGGGTGGCCTCTTCCTGTCTGGCAGCCCTGGCTTTTAACTCTTTCCTGCAGGCTGGTGAGCTGAGCTGCAGCCAGTATCAGAAGCCAGGCCTGCAGCCTGCCCACTGCTCACTCATCACCAGGGTTATGCTGCCATCATGTGGCCACTCTTGGGGAAGGGGAGCTCTAGCCGCAGACCCTGGTCAAGTCCAGGCTTGAGTCGAGTTTCTGCACAGTGGAAGGAGTGCAATAAACCGCTCTCCTTGCAGACGCGGCCAGTCTCTCTGATGGAAAGACGAGTAAAGGCGATTCCAGGCCAGGTGTCAGCTGCTGAATTAGGCAGAGTATTCTCAGTGCCAAGTCCTCTCTTGCTGTCCTCTCTCAACCAAGTGATGCACCCTGCCTCGTTTTGCCCCCTAAGCAGCTGCCTCCCCAGGCTTGACAGCTGGAAACTCCCACTCCCCCCTGGGCTGTACAGTGGAACGAGAGCATCTCCACGGCTGGTCTTGAGACAATGCCTTGGGATGCCCAGGAGATCCCATACCCTCCCCACAGTGTCTGTTCTCAGGGGACAAGCTGCCCACCTTACACTGGCTGAGGGATGCTTGGCATTTACCACATTCAGTGCTTGGGGAAGAGTGGCTTGGCCCCTATGCAGGGAGGCCACCATGTGCAGGTGCCCCCCTTGCACAACAAGCTACCAAGGGAGATGTGCCTGCTTTGACGGTTGATCAAAATACGAGGTGGAAAAGAGGCTGTGAGGAAAGGGAAGTGGCCAGATGCATGGCCCGGCTCAGCTCACATGCGGCATGCACAGGCCCACAGAGGAAATGAAGCGAGTAAGCGGCAGCGAGTCTCATGCGGCAGGGAGCGAGTGTGGGGCAGGAGGGGAATCTGTTACTAGAGACCTGGGGTGCTCTTGGCCATGCTTCTCACGGGAAGGGCCTCTACAAGTAGCTGCTATTTAAAATAACAGAGGACAGAGCTGAACACACATCTTCCTGTGGGCAGGGGAGGGAGGCGGTGGTTAAGCTGACAGGCACTGCAGAGACTTCCCTTTTGCAGCGTCTTTGCCCCAGGCTCATTAAAGCACTTGAGGCAAGGGGAAGTAGAGGCCTCCATTTTTCTATTAGAGGAAGAAACAGCCAGAGGCAGAAAGGACTTGGCTGGGGACTTGAGGGTGGGCGAATAGCAGAGCCAGGGCCAGGACAAAGGTTTCAGGATTCTCAAGCGAGAGCCCAACCTTCCTGACCTCATGCCTCCAAATAGACTGAACTGACGAAGCAACCTCAGTCCAGAAACCAGCTGGAGAAGTGGGAAGGGGCCCAGTGACTCGAAATAGCAAGAGCATGAGTGCACAGAACCGCCGAAAAAGAAATCTACTTCTTGGTACATTTACTTATGCTACTTGGTAAATGGATCCTCAGCCCAGCCTTGATATGCTAATGAAATACCTGGACCCCATAGCACAGCCTGAACAAATGAGCTGGACAGGGATGAGGGAGGGATGATAGCCTTGTGCTTTTTATTACATCAGACAGAGCTGGAAATATTAAGGGAACAGGAAGGGAAATCATGTCTCACCTTTTTACAGGAAGATTTATTAGGTTATTGTGGTATGAAGGAGTTGGTTCTGGGAGCACAGAAGGATTGAAGCAACAGTGGGGAGGAACTGTTCGAGCAAAACAGGAGCACTATAGAGCAGTGGTGCCCAACCTTTTCAGCATGTATGTCAGGTGAGCAGTGCCAAGTCTGTCTGCCAGCTAGATCTAATCAATCATCCCATACGGGACTTAGAAGTTTGTGGGCAGGGGAGTGGTGACCGTGTTAACTGCCCATGTTCCCCACCACCAGATTTCTGGCCCCATGGGGAGACCAGCACTTTGCTTTACAGCAGTGATGCTCAACCCTAAGAGCACCTTGAATCAGAACCAGAGTCCACATTGCACAGCCCTGCAGGGACTGCTTCTGCCCGAGTCAGTCTCTCTGGCCCAGGAAGGACTTTATTTTTGACATTTCTCTTGTATCCCCCCTCCCCCCATCCCTCAAGTCCATGGTTTCCCCCATTTTACATCTGTAGCAGCTGCAGAAACTACTGCACATGCCCCCAAAGCAGGCCAATATAACTATCAAGGCCATCAGAGCTCCATAGGGGAAGTTTTGTTGCCACAGGTTAGACCACATCTAATCCATAGGCTGGATGAGTAAGGACCTGCCCTTTTATTTAAAAAGCTCTCCAGTGACCCTGCTGACTCTCCAGTCCTTTTAGAGACCTCCAAAGAAAGGAGGGATAAAAAAAAAAAAATTGCTGTGCCGACTCAATGTGCATCCATCCCCAATACTTCTAAAAGCTAGGATACAAATAGAAATAACACTTACAGGCACTTTATAGAAGACAATTCCTCTGTCTTAAGGTTAAGGGAAGGAAATATGCAGAGAATTATAGGCACTACCTAAGGGCAAAGGAATAAGTTCACAGCCTATCTAGGAATCAGAGATGCAATGAAGTCACGTTAGTATGACTGGGGGATTGACAGCATTTATAGTCCAGCAAATAGGGCTCAGGAGACCTGGGAATGACTTGACTCCATAGTCTGGACCAAGAGTGGCCAACCAGGAACCTGCGCACCACAAGCGGAAGGGCAGCCTATGAGGCACATGGCAGATGAGGGAGGAGACAGGGAACACAGTGGCAAACAGGGCAGGAAGCACAAAGCAAAGCAGCAGATCAAACAGGGAAAGGGGAGCAGAATGGCACTGAGGGAGGGTGTGGAGCTAATTTGTGGTATGGCTGCTGCCAAAAAGGACTGGGTTGTGAGAAGCATTTCCAGAAGTGCTCCAACGACTCTGAATCTCAGTCCCATTTTCAAAGATAAAAAGTTGATGGGATTTACAAAAATGGGACTATCGTTCCCCACTCTTCGCTGGTTGACACCACTGTAATACAAGCAGCCATCATTCACCTTCCTCCAGGGGCGTTCAAGCAATGGAACTAGGTCAGAGGCTACCCCAGTAAGTAGCTACTTGAGCCAGTGGCCACATTTACAACACTGTGGACTACTTACTAGGTACATAGGTTTCCAGAACAGATTTTTTTCTAAAGGCAAAGCCAAGCCAGAAGTGTCCTATGCACATCAGCCTGGGAATGATTGAAATGAGTGGTTCTCAACCTCATTAGACTCAAGGTACCTCTTGGAAGAGGCTCGCTCAGCTTTTGCTTATTCCTTAACTATGGAAAAATACAGCAATTGTGCTGCAAAGAACTCAGCCGACAAAAGGGCAGAATGTTTTTTGGCACTATAGATTTCTGCTTGAAATCTCTGGGTTGATCTGGTAGGGACAGTTGGACTCCTAATAGTACTTATATTGCATATCACCCTTAAAAGGCTCTTACAGCACCCCTGGGTGCCACAGGATCCTGGTTGAGAATCGCTGATTTCGACAGTAAGCATGGAACATCTTTTTGCTTAATGTAATAGGTTCCTGGGCCATGACTAGACTCCAAACTACTGTGGTGAAGTGGGTGGCTCAGCAACTTCAGTTTTCCAGTTCTCTACTAGCCCGCTCCCTAGGCCTGTGGCCAATTTAGACAACGTTGAACAAAACACCCTAGACATTTTAGGTTAAAATTTGATTGCAAATGCCTTCTCTGTTCTAAATCTGGCATAGGCTGGCAGGGGATATCTTCCTCAAGGATTGTTATTCCTTGTTAAGGACAAAGAGAAAAAAAAAAACAACTTTCATACATTACATGTAGGAAAGGCAGCTTATTTTCAGGAAGTTAAGGGTACATTCTGATGACATCTGCCAAACAATGGAAGGAGAAAGCAAAGAAAAAATTCTTAAATGTCTACTGCAGGATGGAGTCAAAAGGTACCATGAGATGGGGTCAAGTCAATCACCTAATTATTTACTGCGTAAGAGGCCAAAGTGATTGCGTGAGGAGCAGATAGGAGGAAACAACAGCATCTCAGACTTGCCTATTTGGGAAAGGAATGGGAAGAAGAGTGTTTTTTTAAACTCTTGGAGCTTAGTGTGATCATGTAGACTTGTGGAGCCTGTTTAGTTTGAAATGGAAGCAGCAAGATAAAAAGGCCTCTCCATTCAATAAAGATGATGCTAGGCTGTTGTAAATACCAGCTTGGAAAGGGAAAAAAAAATGTGACTCAGGATGTCAGCTGATAGCCCTGAGGAAAAGCAAGTGGGTCTGCCTTCCAATGTCAGTTCAGTGAAATGGAGAAACCACAGTACTGCAAAATGCTTAGGGGTGTGAACAGACAGCAAGTGTGATAGTGCTTGCTGTGCAGCTGAGATCAGGGCCATCTGTGTCGAGGAAGCATCACAGAGCTGAAATTTCTGTGCAGCTTGTGTGTTGTTGGGAGTAGAAAAAACTGGGCCTGATTCTTCTCACCTGAAAGGCTGAAGCATTGGAGGGCATCAAGAGAAAAATCAAAATAGGGATGCAGTGTGAGTGGGAGGCTGGGAAGAGACCAGGAGTTGCAATTTCCACTGGCCAGAACAGCAGGTATAAGCAAGGGAATGATGAGAGGCAGAGAAGGATTTTGTTGCAAGGAGCCCACGGAGCTGATTCATGGGGCAGCTTGCACCAGCAGGGCATGTCTACATTGTCTTTCTGAGCATACCAAAGCCCTCTACAAATAAGCAGTTGGAAACTGGGTATAACAACCATAAGCTGATCTGAAAAGCCTTTTCTCCTTTAAGCCTCCTATCCAGCCAGGTCCAAAAGGGATATTTTTCAAGTTAGACCCAAAGTGAGGCAGAGGCAGGGACCAGTGGGGAGGAACAAAACCTTCCCAGCTCTGGACTGAAACACACCTGAGTTGAGGGTGCCCAGAACAGCGGGTGCATGCGGCGCTTGTTGTGTCTTTATAGATGAAGCCTCAGGAGTTGTATGGTTTTGAAACACAATGATTTTCCAGGAGACCAGAAAGACCAAGTGTGACTGAAGAAGTGGCAGGGGTCTGACACCTCTGCAATGACCTCTTTACTTCTCCCCTGCTTGGAACCAGAGACTGGTTAAAGCTCAGATAGTTTATGTGGAGGGAAAAGTCATAGTGAATGCAGAAAGCTCTCTGGTTTTGACCTTCCACCACTACAGGAATTTATAGTTCCAAGGGAGGAGGCAGATGGCAAAACGGAAGGCCTCTTTTGGAAGCTGCAGCTGCATAAAGCAATGATCATATTATTGAAAACATAAGGCTTCCTCTATGCAACCAATTAGATTTCCTTTTAGGGGAAGCTGCAAGTGTCATAATTTGCCACTAGACAGGTAATCAGAGGCACGCGCACAATAATCACCCTGCAGAACTGCATTACTTGTTGATTTCAGGATGGGAGGATAACAGTAGTAAAATAAGGACCCTGACATACCGTCTAACTAGACATCCAACTTGTATAGAAACAATGGGCAGACCCAAAACATTTTTCTTTAAACTTTTATTCCAAAAATCCACCCCCAAGAAACAAAATATTTCCCTTCAGAGGCTGGTATCTTCCCTCCCCTCCCCCACAAGTGTCTCTCCCATCCATGTGGTAATTTTATGAGCAAAGATTCTCTCTAAAACCAGTATTGGAGAATGCTTAGAAAAAAGAAAAAACAACAAAAAAGAAAAAAGAAAAAAAAAAAGAATTCCAACTAGCTCCCCCTCCCTTTGCCCCAAATAATAAGTCCCCCAACCCAAAACATATCAACTGAGAGAGCGCATAAGACTTGGTTTCTTTTACCCTTAATGCTTACAATTAATTTTAAAGCACAAACATTGGAGATGGACTCTAAATTGCCAACAAAAAATATATATATTTACAATATTTCTGTGTGTGTGTGTGTGGGGGGGGGTGTAAAGAAGAAAAAAAAACAACACAAAAAACACAACCAAACCCTTTAAACAGTAATGACTTTCTTTAGGGAGTTTTATTTAGGGAGCAGTTTTTTAAATCACTAAGTGATTTCATATATATAATTATTTTTTTTCTTCTTTCCTTTGTGGATTTTCACCCCTTGCCCTCCAAGGTGGTGGCCAGTTATGGTAACGAGTTATCGCACCTTCATTTTAAGTTTTTAAGTCTCTGGAGCCACAGACTTGGTGGAGGGCCAATGTCTGAGAAGGCCATGGGGCAACAAACTGAAACACTAGCCGGCCCCTTCACCCATCAGCTTGGTCACCCCCACTGCCTAGCACTGACACCCCCCTGTAGCGACAGTCTGCTGTAGCTCAGTACTGACTGCATATTGTTTAGGTACAGAGATTCTTTTTTCCCCAGTCTGGAAAGCAAAAGTAAAGAAAAGAAAAAAAAGAAAAGAAAAGAAAGCTAGCCCAGCCACACTCAGGGCTGGTGCGTCCCCCAGGTCGGATGTCCTTGATCTCCTGCTTGTGGCTGCCCTGCGTTCCTTTAGAAAGGAAACAAAAAAAACCCAACAAAAATAGTTTGATTCTTCTCAAAAGTTTACCACAGGAGCAACCAAAGAACATAAAAAGGAAGAAAGCTTCCACTCCCAGGTCAGCGACAAGAATAAGTGGGTAATTTTTGCTCAAAACTCTCAGAATTCATTGCAGCAAAACTCCCATGTACCGAGGCACTGCGGAATTCATCACACTTGCATTTTCCCCCCTCTCAGAACAGAAGCTGGCATACAACATGGAGGTCTGGGGGAAGGAAGCGGAGGGCCTGACCCCCTGGGGGTTCAGCAGATCTGAACAAAGGCCTCATCCCGCCCCCAGCCAACACCGCAGCAGAGGTCACTGGTGCCAGAGCAGTTGGAGCCAGCAGGCCGCAAGGAGAGCTGAAGGGGTGACAGCTGCTTCCTCCTCTCCCTTATTGCTTTGGAAGCAGCGAGGGTACATCTGTGCTAGCCTCCTTTCAGGTTCTGCCACTGCCCTTGGCCTGCCTCCTTCTTCCCCTGCTGCTTCGAGTTGCTTTCTCCTGTGCAAGCCTTGTGAGCGGACTGGGGGAGCGCACGGGCAGTCTGGTTTTGTGCTATCAGTATGCTCAGAGATAAGTGGGGTTGGGGTATGGAGGCAGGAGGTGGTGGAGGAAGAGAGCACAGTGCAAAATGTGCATTACATTGACAAGCTCTCAGTTGGGGGGGGGGGCTCCAGTCACTCTGGGGGCTGGGGGGGAGGGGGAGAAGGGGAGGGCAGGGGGGGAAATAAAACAGTGACCCAAAATAAGATTCCAACCTTTTTTTTTTTTTTTAAAGTGCAAAAAGCTCTCTGCTGCCCAAGAGAGAGGTTCTTTGGACCGACCATTCATTGCAAAGGAAAAAGTGGCAGCTAAAGGGTGTGGGGGTGGGGTGGGGGCATTGACACCCCCATCCTCATCTCCCCATTCAAGAGCCAATAGCTACGCCCTGGGTGGCAAGACAGAGAAGGGTTTTCTCCTCTGGCTGCAGTGTCCCAAGAGTGCTTAAATGATACTAGGCTGCATACAGGAGGCTGGGGAGAAGGTGCAACCCACCCCATGCAGGATCTGGAAACCCTGTCTGATGCCTTCTGAGTCCTCCCTGAGCTCTGATGTACCTGTGCCCCCTGAAGACATCCTTCCCTGTTCCCTTCTAAGAAGGGAGAGGAGAACCTGGACTCTCCATCCCCTGGCCGGTGTGTGGGTACACACTGCTCTGAGCAAGCCATTGCCACCCAAGAACGGAAGCTCAACATGTCCAACCTTGCCTCCTCAAGTGGGTCAGGGGTTGTAACCCACCCTTCCCCAGCTAGCCATGAAAGAGGCATCCACCTGCAAGAACCCACTGTCCAACCTCCTCCAGCCACTCCAGGGCTCATCCTCTCTGCAAGAAGAACCACCAAACACAGCAGTGGGGGAACCTCAGCCACTTTTGCTAGTCAAGGCCAAGAAGAAGGAAAGCTTAAAAGGGAGGGTGCAGACATGGCAGGACAAACTAGGTTACCAAAAAACCATTGGATCCCAAGAGATGCACATGATGGGGGTGGCACTGGGGAGATGGGGCGCAAGCTTGTTCCAGACTGTCCAGCTGCAATCCCTCTTCCATGGGGAGGGTATTGCTCCCCTCACCCATGCTAACTAGGAAGCAAAAATCTGTTCCGGGGTGCTGAGGTGAGGAGAAAAGGGGGCATGTTCCTCCATGCAGAGACCTTGACACAACTTCAGACTAAGAGCGGGCAGCCTCTGAGTGAGCTCCCCCTGCGTTTGCCCATTCCTCCTCAGCTACTGGCCAGCCTGACAGGACATCTTCATCAGCAAAGTCCCAGGAGGAGGACGACTGTGGAGTCAGGTTGGCCTCTGACCTGCCTGTGGATTTGGGCAGGGGAGGTGGGCACAATGCTGGCCTCAAAGCAGGACAGAGCAAGGGGGGAGGAGGAGCGGCTCTCCGAGAGGGGTGGGATGGAATCTTTCCTTCTCCTCAGTCTGCCTGGGCTTGGTCTCTAGCTGATCTTCTGGATCAGCTTCTCATCAGACAGGCAGTAAAGGCTGTTGATGGACAGGTCCGAGATGAAGTGCTCGCAGGCCTTCCGGGTGATCTGCTTGCAGCCTCGCAGGTCAATCAGGGTGACGTTGGAGATGCGCCGCAGGTAGAGCAGGGCCTGGTCTGTCAGCTTATTGCAACCTGAGGAGAGAGCAGAGGTGTTCTTGTACAGCACAGCAACAGGAATTCTAGGACCCAACTTGCCCAATGATTTCCCTAAGTTTTGTGAACTGCAGCCAGTGCTCCACACACCTCACGTGAGCCAATAACCCCCACTTGGCTTTAATAGCAGATTGCTAGCTGTGGGGCGTTTCCCAGCTGTCCCATGCTCCATCCCCAAGAGTCAGAGGTCACTCAGCTTTCTTAGCCAGGACAGAAAGCAGGCCAGGCCTGACCCATAAGCTAGGCCAGTGTACACTGCAGCATGCTACATTTGGGTTACACTCAGGCAAAGAAAGGCTCTTGACCTGGAGATCACCAGAGGATGTGCCCAGTAGGCTGGAGACTATGGTCTTAAAAGCAGCCACAGAGGGCCTCACTGGCATATTTCCAGGTTTGGAGTGTGCCTGCAGGTTGTCAGGATGTGCTCAGGGCAAAACAGCTGCAGCCTGCTGTCATGGTGGTATAGACAAGGACTCAACACTCCTCCAGGTCCCAGCAGTAGGAACCCCTGTTAAGCAAGGATGCACAGAAACTGAACACCAGGCTAGCTGGGTGCTAGACCTGTACCTGCCATGTTGAGCTCTGTGAGCGAGTTCCGTGTGGAAGACCCCACAGCCGTTAAGAGGTTGGCTGACTGGTCCGTGAGGTGGTTGCAGTGACTAAGGTCGAGACGCGAGAGCAGGGGCATGTGGCGGATGATGAGCCGCAGCGTGGCGTCGGTGATGTCCAGGCCAGCTAGCCGGAAGTCTATCATGTTGCGGAGTTTGCTGCGATTGTCCTGACCTTTACAGGCAGGTAAGAAAGTCAAGTCAATTTGTGGTCTCGTGCTGCCTTTGAGTGCTTCTAAGGCTGGGCCCCCTCAGAACCTCTTCTAGAGCAGTGGTTCTCAATCTTTTTTGTAAATGGCCAGGCCCAACACAGTGCCTCTCACTCCCAACCTGATGCCTCCAGGCCCCAGGTGTGGGGTGGGGGCATAGAAGGCATGAGGGGCTTCCCAAGCAGCCCCTTGCAGGCTGTAACTGTCAGCTTGCAAGGGAAAAAGCCAGTTTCCCTCATTTTTTTCTTTTAAAGGAGAATTCATTTTTAAAGTTTGTTCATGACCCTTTCAAATATTCTCATGACCCACTTTTGGGTTGTGACTCGTGAGTTGAGAAATACTGTTCTAGAGGACATAGCTGTCCATCCCTGACCACAAGCCCATGCAGTCCCAGAATATCGGTCCGTGAAGCAGCACAGCAAGCTCACAGCACTGGCAGCTTCCCCACCCTCCTTGGTAACCATGCTGCATGGCCATGGTCCCCACGTCTCAACTGGCATGTGACCTGGGAACCAACATACTCGGTTTGTCTGTCGGAGGCGTAAGCAAGTCCCGGATCTGTGGGTCCTTGATTCCTACTGCCCACCGAAGATCGAGGGTCCTGAGAAGGGGGCAGCTGGAGGTACTGAGAGCACAGACTGCAGACCAGGAGCAGCCTGCAAGGATGAGGTCTTTCAGGCCTGCCGAAGGAAGGAGAGACAGAATGCATCAAGTCAGACTGATCAAGCTGTAGGATCTCTGCTTTGGCTGCTGGCTCCTTCTCTTGCCACCACCTTGTATATTTGGAGAATTTGTCTCCAGCTTCTGCTCTGGGAAAGGCCAAGCCTTGATGAACAGAGACCCTGGATGCTGCCTCCCCTTTGCATGGCTGGAGTGCAGTCATCTCTTCAGCACTGGGGAGGTATTGGGATACTGGATTCATTTTACAGAACAGAGGAGCATCTCATTACTAGGGCCAGCTTCTCAAGCACCCGAACCTTTTGGGAGCTCTTCACGCCATAACTGCCCCAGGGATAGAGTGAAAGCACTAAACTGCATCACAGCTGCAAGGGGTGCTGGGATAAGCTAGTGCCTCAAGATGGTACCTGTAGACTAGCTGACTACTCATGACTACTCAGAATGGTGGCAGTGCACCTGGCCCAAGGGCTGATAGCCCAGGGCAGCTTTACCTCATCCCAGCATGATGCGCTCAGAGACAAAGCACCATCTCCTCCCTGGTCCACCACAGACCCTGCTCACCTGGCAACCTGTTGACAAGCCAGGTGAGCTGTTTTTTGGAGATATTGGTCCAGCTGAGGTCGAGGCTGACTGGTTGCCTTTTGATGATGCCGCTCAGAGCCTGGGGGGTGATGGACTTGCACCTGCTCAAGTCAATCTTTGTCCACAACCTCTTGTCACAGCACCTGAGGCAGAGACGGACAAAAAGACCCAAGTTAGACAGGAGAAGCCTGCCAGATAACAAAGAAGCGGTTCCTGGGTAACATGAACATGTGCATGGTGCCTGGTGTGACAGTCAGGCCCCAGCAGGCTTTCCCAGGAGTTGTTTCCACCTCTACCCCCTCCTGCTGTATACAGGAGGCTTTATTTCTAGAATCTGTCCCCCAGACCACAGGCCATTTTGCTGCCCTGAATCAGCTGTGCTGCAGTTGGGTTTTGCCGTACAACAGGGAAAGCAAAGGCATACCAGGGGCAACAGATAAACAGGGACAGGCCCCTGTCAGCTGTGGGTTGCAGTGCACTTACCAGGCTAATCCCCTCCACAGGGCAGACACTCAGCCTGGAGGGTTTGTTCTCTCAACATTTTCCATTCAGACCAGAGGACTCTCAAAGCTGATGGAGTTATAAGCATGTTGAGTTGGAAAATAATTCCTATGGCTGGAGCAGACAAATCCCACATCCCTCTTGGGATGCTGGCAACCCAGGAGGGTCCAAGGAAGATGCCAGGAGATAACTAGAACTTATGGGATGCATCAGGCCTTCAGCAAAAGGTTCTGCCATCTGTGCTGCCCTTGTTTGCACTGTTGCCCTTTATAGGTAACAGATTTACTATTCTCTCATCAGCTAGTTTGTACAGCCTAAAAACAAGAGACTGGAGGGAACCCGCTGGGCCAAGTCCAGTGCCCCACCACAGCAGGCACTGCCTCGTATAATCCCCCTCATTAGGTGAATAAGCTCCATCTTGAAGCTCAGGCTCTTCACTCCCAGTATTTCTACTGCAGAGCACTTCCAAAGACTCTGCTCTGACAGTTACAAGCCTTCTAATTTCTCTGCCTAAAGCTTTTCATATCCAGCTTATGCCCACATGTCCTTGTACCAATGCTGCCCTGTAGTTTAGATTGTTCTTCTCCATCCCTGATATGTATGGTTTATAGACAGAAATCACACCCCTGCTCAGCCTTAACTTTACTGTGCTAAACAAGCCAAATTGCAAGGCCAAGGGAAGGGGGAAGGACACACAGCAACTGCCACATGAAAGAAGAAGAGAGTTCAGGACTGGGTACAGTGGGCACTTGTAACAGGGAAAGGATGGAACTGATTAGGACTGAAGATGCCCTTAAACTCCAGCCTCGGAAGTGCTTTTCAATGGAGAAGAAAACTGGAAGTTTGAGGCCCAAAGGGTCATTCCAGAAAAGTCAGGGCTTACTCCTTGATGCTGGCAAAGGGGTACAGCATAGATTGCTGACAATCTTCCTGCATCATATATGCTTCTTCCCACAGGGAAAAAAAGAAACACAACCAGAGAGCAAGGGGCCTGATACCTACCAGATCCAAAGGATTTCATCGTAACTGGAGCAAGACACACTGGCCCTTCCCTATTCATCACCCTATTGGTACAGAGGAGGAATTAGATGGCATCGACCACTGCCTTTAATCGGGCAGAGAAGACACTGGACAGCTCCTTAGGAAGCCAGAGAATGGTGGGCAAGGGTGGCAGCTGCCATGCACTTACCATTTGTACCAAGTCTTGCACACCCGCATACATTCACAGAGCTCTCTGCGAGTGAGGTAGCGGAAGACTGACATCCACACCTCACGCTGCATCCAGCTTTCCTCTCCATCCTGCAGCCGACCTTTGCCATTGAGGCGCGCCGCCCCACCCTCCTCTGCACTTTCGTCTTCCTCCTCTTCTTCCTCCTCCTCCTCCTCTGCCTCCTCATCCCCGCCCCGCTGGGGCGTCCTTGCTGGGCTATGGCGCATGACCACGCGGGGAGAGTGCCGTAGGTTGGTGGAGGAGGCGGTGATGGCTTGCAGTTTGGGCACAATGGAGGTGCCATGCATGTCTTTGGTGGGCCTCTGCAGTGTGACCGTGAGATAGGAGCCGTGGAGTTTGGCTTTCTCCACCTCTGACAGCTCCTTCTTGCCACTGGGGTTGTTCTCCTTCTCTCGCACCATAGTGCGCTCTGTGGCCTGGAGTCGCAGCAACTGCCGCCGCTTGAAGCGCTCATCCCGGCTGGCACTGTGATGGTCACTGGGGCCAGCCCCTGGGGATGACCGTGTTACCATGCCCCGCGGTGATGCTGGGTCATGGATCAACTGCAGCATGGGGGTGGGTGAGTTCGGAGGGGGAGTCAGGGGCTCTTCACAGCTCCGCAAGGGCCGCAAGACTTTGGCCTGAACCGTGTCCTCATCACTCTCCTCCATCTTCCGCTTCTGTAAGGTAGGTAGAGACAGACATCAACACCTTAGATCAACAGCATGAGGCCTGGGTAGCCCCCGTGCCCCATACCATCTGGTAGGCAACATGCCAACAGGAGAAACACCAAGAGTGCACTGAGGTAGTGTCACACTTACATGGACAAGAGTGTTTTGCCAAAACATTGTACAAGGGGACCCCACCACTGTTCAGTATGTCAAAGAGGGAAATGGAGAAAACTCACCCCACTCAACCCTTCCCTCTGGGCTCAGCACCATCAGTAAGGGAAAGCCAGCAGGCTATCTGCTCTTCCAACACTGACTGATAAAAGGGGGAGGGTGTGAAGAGCATTACAGCCTCATGAGTCTCAAATGAACTTATCCCAGGGCTGTGGGATTCTTTATGGAAACCTTCCTTCCAATCCACGGCAAGACTATGAGGTCCCCAGATCACCACTGGTTTCCTGTGAGGGGCAAATCTGTCTGCAGTTTCTAGCACATGGTCAGCAACTCTTCCTTTATGTGCAAGCCTAATTACACCAAGAATTGCTAGTGTTACATTGCCCCAAAGGGACTTGGGGGGTCGGGGGGTGAGTGCTGGCTGTAAATGGTGAGATGCCTTGGTATGGATGTAGGAGACATTCCAAGTGGCCTGACTGAACACAGAGCACCCTCCAACTCTCACTGAAATTAGTGGTGGCAGCGGTGGCGTGTGTGGGAGAGGTTTAAGCCATAAGACTGCTATCTCCTGGGACCAATGAGGCACCCACACCCTCCTCCCCAACCCACAGCACCCAGGAGGGAAGCATGCAAAGTTCTCACCAGTAGTGTCAGGATTGACAGGTTTCCCACCCAAAGTCAAGTGTTCAGGCAATTAAAATGAAAGGTGTCAAAAGGGTGCATGTGACCCACAAGGAAGGGACTTGAGCCTCAACTGGAGTGAAGGAAACAGAATGCTCCAGCCTCCTCCCCCCCCACCTTGCTTGCTTTCGCTGGCAGAGTCTTCTCTGGGACTGCAGGGAGCATCCTACGTATGATCTGGTAGCCATGGGTCCGCCGCCTAGGCAGTGCTGCCAGCCTCCACTTGGCCAGCCTGCGGCGCACATAGTTCACTTGCTGCTTAGCAACAGGATCTGGGTGCGACTGCCGTTGGAACAGCCGTTTCTTCTGGGGGGCAGTGGGCTTTGCTTGTAGCTGGGCCTTCTGCAAAGGCCAGGAGGGCAAGGATGGCAGAGCTATGAACCTGCTCCACTGGAAGTTAATAGCACCAAGCTCCAACAGTGCTTGCCAGCCACATGACCCCCACTGTTGTGCTACATCTCCGCCAGTACCTGCCTGCCAACACCTGGCCCCACAGAGATGCCGTTGTGTCTGCTGTCCACATGCAACAACATCCAAATCCACTCTCCATACTGCCACAGACACCATCAATGCACACCTGCTCAGCATTCAGGACTATCATACTACACACAGCTGGGCTTCTTCTCCCTTCATCCCCTGTACAATGGGCCCAAACTCTTTACACCTCCACAGCAGCGAGGGGTGTACATTTGCAAAGCAATGCACACATGCCCATTCTCCTCCTATTCCTGTGGCTTCTCTTGGCACAGCTCATAGGGAAGTTCTCCTCTTACCTGGCCTTTCTCAGAGTCGTCTCCCTGGTAGCACTTTGGACATTCCCAGCAGTTGGGCAATTCATCATTGAGCAGCCCTTCCCCATCCATCTGCAGATGGAAGATACCAAACGGTTAGGCTCTGCCCAATGGCCCTTTGCCTCTCTCTGCCCATAGCAATGGGTATGGATGGCTGTGGGGTGGGGGGCAGACTGGACCCAGCCTGAGCCCTATCCCACCTGCAGGCAGCCAGGATGAACTATCTCATTGCAGATGCAGCACTCCATGAGCTTCTTCTCGAAGTCTTGCGAGTCCTCATTCTGATCCACCTCCCCACAAAGTGCACACGTAACAGAGTGAGGCAGCCTGGGCTACAAAGGAAATGAAGAGTGAAACCCAGGGATCATGCAACCCAGAGGAACTGCTCTTTTGCTTACAGAACTGGTCATGCCAGGGGCTGCCTTTGTATCATGTCCCTTGCACTGAGAGAACCTGCTGGATCCTGTTATTTTGCCATCTTCCCGCCAAACCTGCTTAGATCTTCTATCTGTGAAAGCAACTAACTACCCCTCTATCTTTGTCCTTGGGATGATCCCTGTCCCCTCTACCCCTTGGGGGCTGGTCATTCTTGTTGTTCACCCTCCCTTTAGGGAGTTTCAGGCAGCAGGACTCACCGCTAAGCATTGCCGGAGGACACAGGACTGCTTCATGCGACCAGGCCCACCAAACTTCTTCATATCCCTGCAGTAGTGGCACATGCCACACTCGCCCTGCATGCAGGCCTTGCATTTACGGCACCGCACCCGCCTCCGCCTTGCTCCCGACACAATTGGAGAGACCGTGGGCCTTACAGGTGCTGGGCGTGGGGCTGGCTTCATGGTGTGAGGCTTGGTGATAGGGATGGTGGGCAACCGCACCTTTGGTCGGACCTGGAACTTTAGCTGGCAATAGAAGTACAAGGTAGGTGGTTAAAGATCAAAACCCAACTGAAGATTCTGGTGGGGGATTGCATTATATTTGCTTTCTTCTGAATCATAGAGAATAGGAACTCAGGCTATCCAACCTCCTGCCAATAAAATAAACTCGTTAAAAGCTGCACGTTAGCCGATGTGCTCCGTTCTTTGCTGTGAACAGTTTCTGGTTTATGAACTCCCTGCCTGTTCTCAGGTATTTGCCAAACAATCTATGCAAACACCTTCCAACCTATGGGTACCTGTGTGAGATTTTTGCTGCCACTATTTACTTTTGGTGGCAGGTAACTCAGCAAGTCAGTCATGTGACACTATTCCAGCTCCTCGACTGGTGGTCAGATTTGGGATGAAAATGAGGAATGATGTTGAGTGGCAACTCCCATTTGCCTGTTAATGGCTGGTATTCAGACCAGTGCCAACACTCACATGGAAGAAGGCAGAGCTGGGCAGTTCAGTTCAGAGCCTGACTGGTCAGCTGCTATCTATGGAAAAGATTCTTTGGACAGAGGCAGGAGCTCAATTTCCAGAAATGCAGGCAGAAACACCTGCTCTGATTTTCTAGGGGATTGGTAAAGATAGGGCTAGAGTCAAGGGGGTAGCTTTGGGATGCAGGAGGGCTACAGGTCACATATGGAGCTTGCTCACTCAAAAGCTAGGGGACAGGTGCTTGCCTGTAGTTGTAGATAAGTCTTTTCTTCCTAGCAAATGGGCTTAGATTCACATTGATCATTAACTTGTGAACTTTGCACTTCACCTGCAGGAGGTTGTGACAGCACTACTCTCCCTTTCTCCCACCTCCACTGATTCTCTCAATGCTCTTCATCTTATTTACATTTCTCCCCCTTAAGGACTGTGTGATGAGATGCAGGGAGGTGGTGGAAGACTTTGTTTTATTCAGTGTTGGAGGATCACTGGGAAATGGGATTGCATAGCTACAAGCATCCCAATTCCACCATCAATTTTAGCTTTGTACAGAATGCAGCAGAGGGAAAAAGGGCTACATAAGTCCCCCACCCTCAGCAGTTGGACAACACAAGAGCTCTTACCTTATCTCTCTTGGGCCACTGGACGATCGGGATGCCTGTAAGTGCCAGTTTGGGGTCGCTGTTTGCGTACTCTTCTAGCAGCAGCTAGGGAAGCCAGGAAGACAAGAGGAAGGAATGAGAAGCATGGGTACATGAGAAAAGCCTGATGCTCCTACTTCAGCCACTACTGTGGGGGCTGGGGAAGAGACCTCTTCTACCCCAAGCTCTTGCCCATCAGCTCCTTCCCACATAAAGACATATTTATTGTTAACTGAGGTGCGCTCTATGAGTGCTTGTCAATAACTCCATGTTTGAGCCCCAAGGCTCCCCCGGCAGAGCCTGCAGAGCCATGGTGCTGGGGAAGATGTGCATTTGAGACACCCCCATGGGGCTGGGAGGAGGCAGCTCAGCCAGTCTGACAGTTCTTGGTGCTTGCTACAGTGCAAAGCAGCAGTCAGAGCACAGGGCTGGGCTGGAGTGCAAATCAGAAACCCTGCAGCCATGTGCTGGATGCCAGGTAAGCTAGAAGCTTCTGCCCACTCCGCCTCCCAATTCGGCTGTAAGATCAAATGATTCTGGAGTGTCTGGGCACGTCCCCAGCACTGGCTTCCCCGCCTGCCACTCTGGAACATCAACCTCTTGACCAAGTGTCAGTAACAAGTGCCTCCAGCCCTGGAGGAGCTAGATCCCTGTTGCTATCACAGATGCTCCTGCTCCTTGGCCTACCCACCCAGCCGTTGCAGAGGTGCTTTATTTACTTCGCGTTGCTATGGCCACGTTTTCAGGAATCTCTTGCTGGCATCCCCATGTGCTTGGAGCTGGAGCACAGCACTTCCTGCTGCCAGAAGGGAGCTGGGAGCAGGCATGGGCTGGGATCACTTACCCAAGGGGAGGCATGTGTTCCCAGAGAAAGGCTCTACTGTGAAGGGCTGCTTTCCAGCAGCTCCCCCGCCCTTCTCAGAAGGCTGCGGGTGGCAGGAAGCAGCAGCCTCCGCTCCCCAGCAGCACAGTACAGCACAGCACAGCACGGTACCCAAAGACCTTCCTCCTCTAGCCAGTCAGCCTTCCCATGAGCACATGCTCAAAGGAAAGGTCAGGGTCTCGGGGGCATGCAGACATACATGCCTCAATGCCTGTCTGTTCAAGCTGGGAGGGGGGAATGCACACTCTCCCCTGCCCGGGGCACTTCAGGGGGTAGCTGTTCAGACACGCACAACCGAGTGGGAGGGGGAACAACCATGTCTGCCAGCTAGCCAGGCAGAATGGTTTAGGCTGGAGGACCCCAAATAGGCACATTCTGCTCTTAGCTGGTATCCCACTGCCCCAGATCCCAGCCTTGAAGCCCCCTGCTGCGAGAAGCCAGCATGAGCAGACAATGCCCTGACTTAGAGGGGGAAGGGGATGGCAGGCACCCGTCACGAGTTGTCTTGGCAAGAAGGAGCAGGGGCCCCCACATAAGCAAGCACCCCCCAGCCCTGGTCAGTGCAGCATGGTGAGCTCGAGCCCTGACCACGCGTTACTTCAGTAGGGTTTTGCAGGCGAGCGACAGCCCTGCCCTGTGGAAACAGGGGTGGCAATGGAGTCCCCCATTTCCTTCTAGATGTGGAGTCTCCCACCCCCTTCCCGTCTGTGGCCCCAGACCCACCAAATAAAAAGCTTTGCCAGCTGCCTGACCTTGCGTGCCTTGTCCCTCTGGAGCTGCCGGGGCTCTCAGGTGAAGTTTCTGACGCTCTTTGTTTCGCTGCCTGCACTGCGAGCTGTAGGGTTTTTCCCCTGCCACTTTTTCAGATCTAGTGCACTCCAGCCAGACCCCCAGGTGGCAAGGACATGTTTGGAAAACCTCCCCTTTCCTCCCCAGGCTCGGTAGCTGCACAGGCAACAGCGTGCTCCTTCCAGAACCCTTCAGCAGCAGCAGTGGCTTCCTGTGCCTGCAAACAATGCTGCTGCGTCACCCACATGCGGCTCCCAGAAATGCTTTGCAACGGGAAGATGGCAGAAGAGAAAGAGCGAGCTAGCGAGGCAGTGCACAGAGGGCAGAGCCGTTCTGCTGCAGAGCCGGGAGGGGGCTGGGACAAGCGGCTGGCGGCTTGCGGATTGGCAGAGCTGCCTGCTCGAGAAGTCCACACCTTCTGCCCCTCCCTTCGCCACTGCAATCGGAGAACCCAGGGCCAGCCCCCCTGAGGGCTCCTGTGTGGCAGACTTGAGGGAGCAACAGAAATGCTTTAACCCGTTGCATGCGTCACAGCTGTGCTGCTGGCCTATGTCTGTCCTTGCCTTGTTCACTTTCACTGGCCACCTCTCCTTTGTCTGGACTGGGGTGTGTTGTGGACTCCTAACTGCACATGCCCAAGCCCTACGAGGGAGGCAGACTGGAGACCACTGGGGCCCTACTGAAAGCGTGTGCCATCTGCAGGGATCAGAAATCACCCAGACCATGAGATCTAAAAGCTCGAGCCTCTGCTTCTGTGGCTGAAAGCCTAGGTCCAGTGACTTCTGGAGGCAATTCAGGCTGTTGCTTATTTATGTGCCCTAACCACTGCGGGGGAGGAAAGAGACAGAAACCCACTGCAGACCCTGTGCCTGTTTTGTCAGTCTCCACTGTTTCCATTACTGCTGTGCCCCTAGAGTCAGTGGGGCGCCAGCACAACACATTATGCCACGGTTTTGCTTCAATTAAAAAATGGAGGACTTAAACATGAAATGCACAAAGAACTACTGAATGAGTCATTCAGGGCCGGGTTATACTGCCTCATAGGGTTTGTTTTTTTCCTTCCTGCATCTACAACGTACCAGGGAGCTCCAAGTCTTGCAGGAGTTGGCAGACAAGTACAGTGCAGTTGGGTATTTTGTACCCAAAGGGCACAAGAAGAAGACAGAACGGACACACACACATGCATCAGTTGTGCTGTTTCTGCCAAATTAGTCACCAACCAAGCAGATCCCCATGCTGTCAGTGGAGCTGCCATCACTAGGACAGAGCTGTTCTAACAGGATATATTCAAATCTGTAAGCTATTGTCACAGGCTGTCTGCAGGCTGAGGCAGACATAGGGACTGGAGTATGCTATTCAGAGGGGGTAGGTTCTCTCAGTCAAGATGCTGGAGCACAACTCTAAAGGAAGGGAGGGGGGAATTTCTGCAGCTTCTAGTTGTGACACACAGGATCCTTTCTCTGGAGTCTTTCTGCAGCCTCATGCAATGCATGGTGTTAAAGTCCTTCAAAGGGAAAGGTTTCTTGGTACAGTCTTGCTCAATACACATACCTTCCTCTTAGTTCTTCAGTTTCCCTGGAAGCCTCCTTCATTCACCTCACAGGGTCTCAGCCCACTGCTCTACTTTCCTTTCATATTGAAGGCCTGGGCTGCTGTACATCCCATTTTCCATTGGAATAGGGACTGCTTAGTCTTCTCGCCCTCTGCAGCAACACAGGAGTACTTGCTTTCTCATGCCAACTATCTCTCAATAAGCCACTGCCTTGGCAGATTTCTGTCTCCTTCCTGGGTTGCAAGAAGTGGCCTCCAACCTGATGCAGAGCACTCCTCCGTTTCAGCAGCCTTCAGGGCTGTGCAATGTGCCTGGCTCCCTCCTACCCAACCCTCTGTCTTCAGCAGTGTTGTCTTATGCCGAAACTAGAAGGGGAGGCTGTGGTGGGAAATGAGGTCCCCTTTTGTAAGAAGGAATGTGGGCTTCCAACAACTGACATCCTTATGACCTGCAATGGAGACTGGAGGAGGTACAGAAACTATCCATGGAGAGAGCAGAACACAGACTGTTTTGGGGTGAGTACAAGGAACCCCATTTTGAATTAACAGCGACTTGCACAGCCAGAAGGAGTGGGCTGTTCTAGCTCTGCAGACGAGGAAGACAGCAGCAGCCTACCATGCGATGCAGCAGGATTTAACTAGTGCTGCTGCAGAGGAATACCAAGAGGAATCAGATCACTGAGGAGGCCTGTATAGTGCAATTCTGGGCAGCAGCTAAATCCTGGAATGAATGATTACCTTGAATAAAGACAGGGAACAACCAGGACAGAGGACTAAGGATGAACATACAAGAACTTCAGCTCATAATGCCTTCCAAGAAAGGCATTGTCCTTCATGGTTGTACAGCACACAGCAGAAAGTACTGATCCCATAATGAGACTTCTGCATCTACCATAATACCAATATTGACTATTAAGATTACATAGACATGGTTGCTACTGGTGCTGCAGAGAGATAGGCTCAAAACAGCTTTATTCTTATGAATAGGAGGTCCAAAAGGACCACTGAACAGCCACAAAGAAAAACCCTTAAGACTGCACGCACTGGGTGGTTTATGGAGGAAATGGGTGGGTCTAGGAAGGAGGTAGCTCAAAGTTTTATAAAAACAGGAGGGAAGAAACCTCTTATTTTGCACAAAGCTAAATGATTACATGATTACAACTTCCAGATAATATGTTGCAGCAGGGCCATCCAACTTTGGGCAGCCAGGGGCCACATACGAAAAGGGCTATTGACTGGGGGGCCCACATGCCACAAAAGGAAGCTGGCCCCCACTCCCCCCGCACTGCATGAACAGTGTGGACAGCTTGTAGCACAGCCAGCCCAGCTTTCCGTTCTCCCCTTCCCAGCTGTGCACACAACCCACTTCCAGTGCAGCAGGCCCAATTCCCTTCTTTCCTACATGTGCAGTTTGGGTACTCTAGCCCCCTCCTGCTCACGGTGGGCAGGAAAAATGGGTGGAGAGTGGCTGTATGCTAATTCAAAGGCCACAGGGAGGCCATGGGATGCGAGTTGGATAGCCCAGTAGTGTTATACCATGGGAGTAACCTGGTGCCAGCTATGCTTTAAGACAGTGGTTCTCAACCTTTTTTGTAAACATCAGCAGCCAGTCCCAACCCAGTGCCCCACACTCCTGACCCACTATCCCCTGCCCCCACGTCCTAGCACCACAGTGTGTGGGGCAGGGGGGCCTCACACAGCTCTCTGGAATTTTCCCCAGACTGCAAGGGAAAAGCCCCGTTTCCTATGCGTTTCTCTTTTGAAGGAGAATCCATGTTTAAAGTTTGTTCACAACCCTTTCATATGTTTTTGTGACTCACCTTTGGGTTACGACCCACAGGTTGAGGAACGCTGCTTAAGAAACCAAGAATTTTGCTTAGTGCCCAGAGGCAGAAGCGCCCCCTGCCCCATGATAATGTGGATCGTTGGAAGTTGTGAGAAACAAGGTAGACCTTTGCAAAAGACCCCAGCTGACTTCCTGCCCTTTGGGCAGGGGGCTGGACTCGATGATCTCTCGAGGTCCCTTCCAACCCTGATGTCTATGAAATCTATGAAATAACAGGCTAGGTGCTTGAGGATCAAGGAAGTGTTGATGCAGTGTTGTAAGTCTACAGCACTGATTTGGCCAGTATATTGTGATGCAGCTCATCCTAGGGACATCCTATGCAATGACACAAGGATCAGGTCTTCCAGCTTTCAGGCTTCCTTAATGTCACCATTGTGTAGCAAGTCAAGCTTAGGCCACAAAAAGCATTATGTGGCAGCCCACCAAAAGTTTTGCGGAGCTGGTGAAAGCTAGAGAGGTGTTTACAATAAAATGAAAGATAAAAGTAGGTGAGGAACATTGTTCATAGCGTCAATGCTCTAGGGTCAACAAACCACTTCTCAAGCTCTACAAAGTGGTAGGAATCTATGATAAACCAATGCAGGGTACAAGGTTAGTACAGGAGCCTGCAGGAGTGTGCGTTAGATAAAGACACCCAAAAGGAAAGAGAAAGTAATTTCAAGCCATGTAGAAAATAGCTCCAAAAGTGAAACCTAGACCAAACAAGCACTGAGATTTTCTTGGTCCAGTTTGTATGAACTAATAGCAGAACAGGTTCAAGCCCAGCCAGTCTAGGAAAAAAACCTGTTACATCTCTTGACCACCTCCAGTTTTAGGTAGAGTCATTTTCATCACATAACCATGGCAGCTACAGGACCCCTGGAATACAAACATTTGGGAAACTGACACACAGAGCCTGCTAGAAACTGCATACCCAGAGGTCTTTGTTGAGTGGGATGTTAAAAAGCCAGAAGATGATGGCTGAACACTGTTCAATTGCTCTCCAGGCTGTATGTAGATACCCAAGTAGATTCTCAGACCAGGGCAGAAACTTCATGCCCATTCATCTGCAACCCCTATACAGGGAATTATTAATAAACAAAGATAAGTATTTGCTTGTAAACTGATCGCACTGAATTTAAAAGTTTGAGAGATGCTGGGGAAAGTTACAACTACTACACAGTCTGGAACAGGCACTGCTTATATCCAAGCACCTCAGCCATCTGCAACTTTTAGTTTGCTCTTATGCCTGATAGATGTGAAGAAACCAAGGAATTCTGCCACCTTGGGGAATACATCAAGGGCACCCTTGGGAAAACCCAGGAGCAATGGCCACAAACTACTGGAAAGCTGTTTCAGGCTCAACTCTGAGAAAAACTTCTTCACAGTCAGGGTGTCTAGATAGCTGAATAAACTTCCTCAGGAGGTGGTACAATCACTTACCCTGGAAATCTTCAAGAGAAGACTGGACAGTCACCTTGCTGGGGTCACCTGACCCCAGTTGTCTTTCCTGCCTAGTGCAGGGGGCTGGACCTGATGATCTTGCAAGGTCCCTTTCAGCCCCTTACAATCCCTGAATCCTTAAAGAGTCCTAGGAAACTGAAGCCAACACTGGAAGGTGCAGCTAACTAAGTGTGTTAAATGAGAAGTCTGGCACAAGAATTTGTGGGAAGCACCTTAGCCCAACATAGCTAGAAAATAAAAACATATTTACATCACACAAATAAAAGGTTTTACTTGCTAATGCTGCAGAGTAACTTAGTTGGGACTTGTCTATTAACTTTAAAGTTAATTCAGATTAAGGCAGGGGGTGAATTTAGAGCACAACAGCTCTATGCAGTTGCATGGTGATATATATATTTTTGAGTATGAGTGGCTTGTTTCTACTGAGCCTAATCTTCCAGGAGAATGGATTAAACTCAAATCAGAACAAGAGAGAGTATATATGTTGAGGTGTCCAGAATAGCTACCGTGCTTTAAAATTCACACCCTGCCTTAACTGGAGTCAACTTTCAAGTCCAGAGAAATCTTTACGAAGTGGGATGTTATACTGGTAACATCACAGATTGCCACCCCAAATAAATGGTTGTTGGACTCTTTACAAGCAGCAGGGCAAAGGCTGGACCAGGGGCGGGGAATTATTTTGGAGCGGAGGGCCGCTTACTAAGTTTTGGCCATTGAGGGCCTCATGACAGACAGCCAGGGGCAGATATATATTAATTTTTAAAATTTTTTAGGGGCCCTGCGAGCTGGACAGAATGGCCTGGTGGGCCACATCTGGCCCGCAGGCCGTATTTTGCCCACCCCTGTGCTGGACAATGGTGAGGGACAGCGAAGATGCCACACTGGGGCAAAACAGGAGTATAGAAAAACTGCAGGAGAAGAGTGACTATTACTAAGTAAGACCAGGAAGAACAGACTCTAGTACAAGCACTTCACTGCAAAGAACTCCACTTGGATACAACAATGGTTAAATTTTTCCCAAATTAAAAAACTGTACAATGGTTCTTCAGGGAAGAACTCTACCATGTCAGATACAGAGTTAATAAAATAACCAACAACGATCTGGGAAGTCTCACGATACTTGCACCAACAGAGATGGGAAGGTAAGAGTCGGCAGGGAATTGTGTAAGGTAAGCAGTTTCTAAATTTGATCCTCTATACCATGAATTATGAAGGCAGGAATTGCAACTCCAAGGGTTTGGTTCTAGTTTTCCTACTTAATGCAGGGTTTTAACTCTTAAGCCAGTGGTTCTCAATCTTTTTTGGATTCAAGGGACTCTTCCATATCTTTGTGACTTAAGTGGCACCCAATCCCAAAAATAGTGTACATATTACAACGCTTACCTCCTTGCTGAAGGGCTGGGCAGCAGGGGTAGGGGTGGAGAAAACAGACCAGGCAGGGACAAGCCTGAGCCTGTGTTTATCTGCATAAATCTCTTCACACCCCAAAACACCCTTCAAAGAATCTGGCAGCTTTCTGGTTGAGAATCAGGTCTTGGACATAAAAAGTATCTTGCAGCAAAGATTTAAATTAAAATTGGTTAGAAAGCTGTCCCGTTAAGGTCTCAGTCTCATTTTTGTGGTCTCCTCTAGCAAAATTAAGGAATTGAGATTTAAAAGCCACCTTACTTGCTTGTAAAATTTAGTACCTCCAAGGCCCCATGGACCAGAGGAGAGTCTCTAGGCCAGTTTGGACTGAGGTGAAGCCACCATGCATGGCTGGTCTGGCAGGATGCTGTATGCAGCACACTGCTCTTTTTGGCCCCCTGTGCCAAGGGCAGCCCATGTCAGCCCAGCTCCAGGGTTTGTACTGCCCATGGCACGCAAGCTGGACCTGGCACTATGGGCACTGTCTGCAACCCGGGGGGGGCAGTCAGGAAGGCCAAGGCAGAGATGGAACTGGGACTGGCTTCCCGGATCAAGGACAACAAGAAGGCCTTTTTTAAATACATAGGGGGCAAAAAGAAGGTTCTGGGTAACATGGGGCCCCTGCAGAACACACTAGGGAATTTGGTCATTATACCAGATGACAAAGCCAACATATTTAACGATTTATTTGCCTCCATTTTCCTGAACAGGGACCGGAACAGTCACCCCCCCGCTGGGCCCCCCTTAGACCCGAGGGGAGACATACCTAGGCCAAGGGTTAGTGAGGAACTAGTTAGGGAACTTCTGGAAGGACAGGACATATTCAAATCAGCTGGTCTGGACGATCTCCACCCCAGAGTACTGAGGGAATTGGCCAAGGTCATTGCGCGACCCCTGGCATGGCTTTACGAGAGCTTGTGGTGCCAGAGGACTGGAAGAGGGCCAAACTGGTTCCCATCTTCAAAAAGGGGAGGAAGGAAGACCCAGGAAACTATAGGCCAGTTAGTCTTACCTTGATCCTGGGCAAGGTTTTTGAGAAAATTATTCTGGTGCATGTCCACAAGGGGCCAGCAGGGGAGATTATGCTTTGGTGCAACCAACACGGGTTCATTAGTGGCATGGGTTCATTAGTGGCAGGTCATAGAATCATAGAAGTCGGGTCGGAAGGGACCTTGTAGATCTTCAAGTCCGACCCCCCGCCTGGGCGGAAGAAAAAAAAAAAACTGGACTCAAAAGAGTCCAGCCAGGTAGGTATCAAGCCTCTTAAGAAGAGGCCAACCTGGTGGACTTCTATGACCAGGTCACCAAATCCTTAGATGCAGGGTAACAGTGGACATAGTTTTACTGGACTTTTGGAAGGCCTTTGACACCATCTCTCACCCCATTCTCATTAAGAAACTGGGGGACTGTGGTGTCGACACCCACACAGTCAATTGGGTCACCAACTGGCTGGAGGGCCGCACCCAGAGAGTGGTGGTGGATGGGTCACTTTTGGCCTGGAGGGATGTGGGCAGTGGGGTCCCCCAGGGCTCGGTCCTGGGGCCCGCACTGTTCAACATCTTCATCAGTGACTTGGACTGATGGGGGTAAATAGCACCCTGTTCAAATCTGCTGATGACACTAAGATGTGCAGGGATGTGGGCACGTTAAAAGGGAGGAATAGGCTGCAATCAGACCTAGACAGGTTATAGGGGTAGGCAGATGAGAATAGGATGGGATTCAACACCGACAAGTGCAAGGTCATGCACCTGGGAAGGAACAACCGACACCATACCTACAGGCTGGGGAACTCCCTTCTTGTCAGTACAGAGGCAGAAAAGGATCTTGGAGTCATCATTGATGCCAAGATGAACATGGGCCGGCAGTGTGGGGACGCGGTCAGGAAGGCCAACCACACCTTGGCATGCATCACAGGTCCAAGGAGGTGATCCTCCCCCTCTATGCGGCACTGGTCAGGTCACAGCTGGAGTACTGCGTCCAGTTCTGGGCACTGCACTTCAGGAGGGATGTGGACAGCATGGAGAGGGTCCAGAGGAGAGCCACTCGCATGATCAGGGGGCAGCAGGGCAGACCCTACGAGGAGAGGCTACAGGCCCTGACCTGTTCAGCCTCCACAAGAGAAGGCTGAGGGTGGATTTAGTGGCCTGTTACAAACTAGTCAGAGGGGATCAGCAAGCATTGGGGGAGTCCCTGTTCCCCCGAGCACTACTAGGAGTGACCAGGAATAACGGTCACAAGCTGGCAAAGGGTAGATTTAGGCTAGATATCAGGAGGCGCTACTTCACAGTCAGGGCGGCTAAGATCTGTAACCAACTTCCAAGAGAAGTGGTGCTGGCTCCTACCCTGGGGGTCTTTAAGAGGAGGCTAGATATACACCTTGCTGGGGTCGTTTGACCCCAGTACTCTTTCCTGCCATGGCAGGGGGTTGGACTTGATGATCTGCTCAGGTCCCTTCTGACCCTAGAAACTATGAAACACTGCATGCAGTGTATGGGACCAGTTGAGACCCACAGGCAATGCTATGGGCTGAATGATAGAGCCCCACAGGCCACATCTTTGACACCCCTGAAGTAATTCACAAGACCAGACAACTGTGTATAGCAAGGTTATCCAAATCCGAGCAGCTGGGGGCCACAGACCCCCTGGCCACACACCACATGCCTCCTAGGTCACACAGGCACCCCCCACTGAACTGCATCATGCCATGTGAGACCTCCTCCTGCTGTACTGCATGGGGTCCACCAGGTTCCCTCAGGCCTGTGGGCTTGGCCACACTGCCATGCCCCAACCCTGGGGACAGGAATAAGAAGTAGAAGTTAGAGGATGAAAAGGGAGCTCTGAGACACTGCTGGCAGCAGCAGGAACAACAGGGAGAGTAGCATCCAGAAGGGGAGCCCAGAGGCCACAGATTAACTCGTTGGGAGCCACATGAAGCCTGTGGTCTGCTAACTGGACAGACCTAGTTTATGGTACAATCTGCTAGGCATTTTAAAGACAGTGTATTAGATGTTCAGAGAACAGCAACAGTCTCCTCTAAACTTTTCACAAGTCAAGAACAGAAAATGTGTCTCTCTCAAGTCTTAGATCATACACAAACACCTGATAAGGTATATTATGTCCAGCGGCCATAACTGATATATAAGGCAGAAAAGCAAGGAAATCAGAAGTTAAACCATCCAACAGTACATACACTCTGCTTGTTCATGCAAAAGGCATTTTACCACTAATGTAACTACCAAACACCAGGAACACCAGCCTTCCAGTATCCCTTTCCCAAATTAGGAGGTGGCTGGCCTTTCCAAGCTGTATAGAAGAGTTAGGGATGGGGTGCTAGAAGGGTAGCTGAGTTACTGAGATAGAATTTAACACTGTTTGCTCTTTTGTTTAAGGGACAGAAAACAAGAAAGGGAAATGGCCCAAGAGGAGAAAGAGGCCTCTGGAAAGCAAATTATGGATATGACTAGAGTCCAGCCTGCTCTCCCTAGTTTTAGCACTAGTTAGCATTTTGGAAACAGGTCTACCTGATGTAAAGAATGCTGGAAAACAGGGAGAAGGGGGAAAAATTGCTTAGCTTGTCTAGGAGAACCTGGCAGATCTCAAGTCCTCTGCAAAATAACCAAACAGAAACACAGCCCAGTCAGTCTGTAACAAGGAAAGAATGAGTGCTGATGACCAGTGACCCCTCTCATCTATCATGGTTAAAGCCAGAATGGAGGACACCCTCATATGAACATTCTTGGGGACAAGACAACGCTCAGAAGTCAGAGATGAAGAAACCAGCAAAAAGTGCCTTGTTAGGACATGTTATTCTGCCAGTGACGAGATTACTGCCTTTACAATCCCAAAACTCGGGATCCAAATTTCATTCAACTCTCACTTTGAGTCCAGAGCTCACATATGCATCACTTGTACATCTCTGTACACCAGTGTCCCCAGTGGTAATGGATTACAAGCTATAAAGAACATTATCCCCAAAGATGGCACTGCTTATGTTTCCATCACACGCTTTCCGGCTTTAGCCTTACACAACTATTTCAGATTTGGGATCTCACTATATCTATAAAACAAATGGAAATGCCATAGACACATGCACAGTCCCCCTACTTTGCAAACATATTTATGAGAGATCTCATGGTCCGCTTCCTCTGCAGCTGCCCTCTTTATCTACCCAAGATACATTGATGACATCTTTACCCTGTGGATAAATGGGAAGGAACCTCTACAGAAATTCCACCAGGACTTTAACAATTTCCACCCTCCCAGCCAACTGACTCTCTAATACTTTACCCAAATTAATTTCTTGGACCCCACTGCGAAGCTTTGCAATGGCCACATCGCTACATTTTGCATCGGAAACCAACCATCCATTACAGCTACCTCTATGCCACCATCTTTCAACCTAAGCATATCACTAAATCCATCACCTACAGCCAAGCTCTGTTACAGCTGTATCTGCTCTGTTGCCACTAACCGTGATGTACACCTTAGAAATCTGGAACAAGGCTTTCTACACTTATCAGACAATCCCAGAACTGGAGCCATTCAGAAATCAGAGTCAGACTTGGACCTCACTCCAACCTGCTACAATACCAACTCTGCAATGTGGACAACAGAATCCTTCTGGTCATCAAATACAGCCCAATGCTTGAAAACCTGTAGCTTCTTTTACAATGACAATCATCTTAAGGCAGCCTTGGGGGAAAAGTCTGTCCTGACTTACAGATAGCCCCCACCATCCTCTTCTCCCATCTCAAACAGGGTCTCTTCAACAACTGACTACCTAACTCCAACCCTTACCAAGTCACTAGGTCTTGCTTCAGATCCAGATACCAGATTTGCCCTCTCATCAACACAGACCACATCATCACTGAACCAAACTACATAAAATATAACTTGCAGGGTTCATTCACCTGTTTAGTACCTGTCT
The DNA here is from genome assembly GCF_052110815.1 of Crocodylus siamensis. Taxonomy (NCBI): domain Eukaryota; kingdom Metazoa; phylum Chordata; order Crocodylia; family Crocodylidae; genus Crocodylus; species Crocodylus siamensis. The sequence goes on along the minus strand of NC_143396.1, from coordinate 168,926,014 downwards.
GCTGTTTACATTAGCTAGCTGGGGCAATCCCTATGTGAAAGAATGAATGGATATCTATTTGACATCAATTCCAGGGCAGATCTCTTTAACCTCCCTGGACAGTCCATCACTACCCTCAGTGTAGCTGTCCTTATACAATAAAACTTTCAAAGCCACTTTGAACAGGAAACCGGAGAACAACAAATCAACCACAATCATCATTGGATTGTGTTAACCATGGTTTCAACAAGAGACTATGGGTTCTTATCCCATAACCTGGGACAGCTGTTAGCTCTAACAGTTTATTCCTGTATCACTCAATGTATTAACTGCCTTATCCTTACTGACCTTTTAAACTAGCCCTTTGTTTCTCTCAGCAATGCCCCCTCTCTCTGTACTTCTCCACTGTATTTAAATTCCTCTCTTTTACATCCTTTCTTACTCCAAAGCCTACAGCATGATGAAATAGGCTGTCACCTATGAAAGTCCATGCCTCTAAACTAGTGATTCTCTAAGGTATCAGCCTGCACTGCCTTCTGTCTGACTTCAAACTAGCATAGCTAACCACCTTTATACACATCACTTGGTAAGGCGAGTAGTTATGTTTTCCTTTCAAAATGTGAACAAGGACCATATCATTCCCAGGATATAAAAAGGCAGGCAATACCAAGACAGGGGACAGCACATTTAGAAACAAATAATCCCACAGGGTTCATGTCAGATTTCTAGAACACCCCCAAAAGATCAAAATAGAGTACCCTCACATAACACAGCATGGGGCAGTTTAAAAAAAATGTGTAAAAGCGCTGCTTTAGATCAATTAACTGACCTCATGATTTCAGCCATAAGCTGGTAAAGGGAAGCTCTTGCACGACTCTCACTTCCCCATCACCCCGAGCACTGCAGCAAGCCAGGTGCTTCCTGGCATTATTTGCTTTCATACAGTAACAACTACTGGCAACAGAATACAGGACTCTATTGAGCAGAGGTGCCTCAGTTGCTACATACCTTGACATCAGCAATGAGGGCATCCTCATCTTCTATGCCTGTGGGGACACACTTCTTGTGCAGGGGCAGAGACTCCAGCTTATCCATCAGGCAGCGCAGCCCTTCCAGCTCAAACTGAGTCAGGTGCACCTTCTTGCTCTTGTGTGGACTGCTGGCAAGGGGGTCCCAGGCCTGGCCATTCTGGGGGGGCCCGGCTAGAGTCAGAGGAGTCCGTGGATGGGGTTCTCTTAAGGCCTGGCAGACTCCTGCAGCCTTTGCTTAGTTCGTCATAGTCTAGGTTGGCACCATTGGCCACAGGGCTTGTGAGGACTGACCGTCTGGTGACCGGGCGTCGTGGCTCCTTATCAGCTGCATCTTCTTCTTCATCCACATTTGCTGACTCTGAGGAGCTCAACTCCATATCTGCCAATAGGGAAAAAGAGCAATGACAGGAGCAGAGATGTAAGCCCAGCCAACCAATTAGCTCATGGGGTGCTTCAATTTTTCAGGTTCTTCCACTAGGTGGGAAACTCCAGAAACTATCCCTATTTCCAAAAAGTGCTAAATATAAATCAGCTTGCTCCCAGGCTGAGAGAAGAGAGGGACTGAGAGTACTGCCATTTCTACACCAGTATTACAAGTCTGCTCTAACCACTACTTCACCACACTGCTGCTAGGGGAGAAACAGAGAACAGGTACAGGCAGTCCGCAGACTTATGACACAATCGGTTCCTGAAAACTGCACCTTAAGTTGAAAAGTTACAACTCTGAACCAATTTTCTCATAAAAAACAATGTTATAAATGGGGGATTCGTTCCTGAACCAAGGCCCGATACCCTATTTTCACCAAAAACACCCCAGAATTTTGTACTAGATCAATTATAGATAAGTAATATAGCTATATTAATGTATTTATATTGCAAATAGCAAACATATTGATTTGGAAGGACTTCTTTGAGGTGACTTTGCTGGATTTTTTGAAAGATTCTTGACTGGAGTCTTCTCAGGAGTGTTGGCTGCAGGTTTTTCTGGAGTTTCATCTGCTTTCTTAAAGAAAAAGTCCAAGGAAGTTTGGACAGATGTTCTCCAGGGAGATGAGCAACGCAGCAAACTTGTTCGCTGGTGTGGCATCGCATCGGATCAAGTGTTTGACGTCAGTTTTGACTTTACAAGTTGAAACAGGGTGTCAATTTATAAACGTTGTAAGTGCAAAACATTGTAACTCAAAAAGTTGTAAGTTGGGGACTGCCTGTACTGACCATGCTTAGACTAGAAAAGGCAGGACTGTATGGAGTAGTCTACTCCAGATCAACCAGATTAAACTACTGAAAAACACAGACTAAGAAAACCTGTGTAAGCCTTGCCTCTGATGGAATCCTCTGGCTAGAAATCAGAGCCCCGGAAACTCTATGGCTGTCCTGAAAGATGCCCTTGAGGGGCTGTTCACCTCCATTTAGGGAGTAAGTTTCACACTGCCCTGTACTGACTATATGGATCTAGCTATAAAATCATCAGACGGTCTTGCAACCTTCACCCTAAAGTTCATAGACAGTAGCATAAATGCAGCTCACTGTGAGGTTCCAGGTGTTTCCTTGAAGCCGTATCATGGGAGTAGTCGGAAACAGAAAGGTAGCTTGTTTTGACTCATGGGTAAAAATCACATCTCCTCCTCCCAGTCTGCAGTCTCCCTCCAGCCCCACACTGAACCTGATCCCCTTAAATATAGCTAACAGGAAAGAGAGGAAATACGCATAAAAACCACCCTGTGAAATTAAGGAAGCAATCCTCCTGAATTCCCCCACCAGAGCCCTCCCCACCCTGCCACTCAGACAGCCAGATGGTGCATCAGAGGGGAAGCAAAGGAAACTGCTTCAGCACGGCAAGGAAGGGGTCAGGACGAAAACTCAGGCAGTAGCTCTCACCCATGCTGAGTGACTCCTTCTGGAAGTCCTTGGTCAGATGGGAGCGGTTGGTGATACAGTAGACATAGCGTTCCAGCACATACCAGCACATCTCATAGTAGAAGGGGTAGCGAAACTTGTTTGGGACCTGAGAAGGGGCATAAGAGGCAAAAGATAACATAAGGAAAGGGATCAATTATGTTCCTAAATATAGAGCAGCAGAGTTTAACAACGCTTCAATTATCACACAAAACAGGTTTATTCTGGGGGTGGGAACTGCAAGTACACATAACAACAAACACTTAAGAGCACTTTCAGCAGCCTGGCACAAACCTCCTCATGCTGGAAGGAGTCACCAGGTGACAGAGAAAGACACACTTCACTTCCTAGTTATTAGCATTTCATTCTTTATTGTTCAGGGTCAGGGATCTTTGCTACACTTACTTTTAAATAAACTCTCCCCTAATTAGTTTGGCAATAGTAGTAAGGCCATAACACTGCAAAGGCCTTTAATTAATAGTACTGAGATTCAGCCCATCCAATACTCCATACAACAGGCTAAACATCCTTCTGAATACAAAAAGGGAGAAAGGAAGGTTGACAGGAATCTGAATGGTGCTTCTGTCAGTCAGACTTGAAGCCTGGCTGTCTTAGACTGGTTTCACATCAGTTAACAGGTAGGGAAAGGTCACCGATACACCCAAGCAGTTCAGCTCAAATTCATAAGTTGCTTTTGGCTTCAATAATCTTTTCTGACTAGTCAAAACCTAGTGCAGAACTGCAAAGTAGCACAGGAAGCATGTGGAAATGCAAAACCAACAACACTTGAATGACTCCATTGACTAGCGAATAAATGTTCCTTTCCCTACACCTAATAGGGTTATAGAGATCCACTGCTAGTGAGTCGGGGTACTTGGGTCCCCCCAAATCAAGACTGGATTGAAGTTGCTGGCTTTGAAGTTAACAGCTTATGTGTCATTTCTACACACCCCCAAGCCAGGCAGCCATTCCTCCCATGCTCTTATTTGACACAGTAAATAATCAGTCAGTCTGAAAGCCACTGTGTTGGTTTCTACGGCTTCCCCTTGCTCCAAGGGAGAGTCTTAATGCACAGGTCACCTGCCAGCCCTCCTACAATACTTTACCCGTGTTCGATCTTCAATGCTGTAGATTCGCAGTTGCATGGGGATGTTGAAGCTGTGCAGGAAGTTGCCTCCAAAAACCAAAGTATCAGTGGGGGTGTACACAGCATGGATCCAACCTACAAGAGAAAGGAAGAGGACCATAAGAAGGGGAAAACTTATACAGAACTAGCCTGTGAATGAGGCTGCCTCGGGTGCCACCCTCTTTTCTAAAGGGCTCACTAACATGGAAGCAAAACTTGCTGATGCCATCACTTTCAATAATGCTAGAAGCATGAGAACCTTTTCTAACTGTTCCATTCACTTCACATAACCATACAACCCCACTGCCCTTTTTGGGTGTAAGAGTGAAGAACCTAGCGACTTTAATCCAGGAAAAAATTAATAATGTGTAGCCCACGTATCAGAAGTTTGGGAAGCACTTATCTAAAATACTCCCCAGGCCCCAATCATCAAGAGCCTTGAAATGCTGGAGCTGCAGAGTATCACAGTGATCAACTCATCCTTCTATTCTCCCACTATTTACTGCCATGTTCTCATCTTAACCTTCACTGCCACTCACTCACATTATATTCAGCTGTATGCTTAACACTCATTTGATATCTTCATGTTTACCACCCTCACTCAAATCAGTCTGAAGTTTCCCCTCAGCTTTCCTTCAGCCTGCTGTATGTCTCAGACAGAAGGCCTACCCTTGGACAAGAGGACAAGCTTTAAAACCCTCTTTTCCTTAGCTTGTCTGTCAAGAGACTAGGTGCTTCATTTATTCCTAGTCCTGGAACATCTTTGGCTACAAGCTATTTGTCACATTGTTGTTCTATGATTCTTCCCACATTACTGCTGCAGTGCCCTAGTCAGCTAGCCTTAGCTCCTCTGACCTTCATTCCCACCTCTATGCTTCCAGCTCCCCAGACTCCAGCATCAGCAGAATGCTGTTGTCATTTTCTCATATGAAGCAGTGTAATACCATTACTCATTTCCTAAATTCATGTACTAGCTCCCGCACAAAAGCTCAAAACAATCTTTAAGGTCCCTAGAGTTGCTCGAGCCAACTTTGTAGACCCACCCCACCCCACCCCCCGGACTCACCTCCATTTGATATATGCAATGCTCCTCAAGCTATCTGGAAAAGCTTGCCTGTATTGGATTCAGCTGAATGTTTGAAGGAAGAAGGACAATTTTGGCAAAACAGAGCAGGAACAGCTCTCACAAGGTCATCTAGTCCAGCTCCCTGCTCAAGGCAGCATCATCCCTGGCTAAACCATCCCATCAAAACGTCTGTCCAACCTGCTCTTGAAATTTCCAGGGAAAAAGATTCCACAACTTTTCTAGGCAGACTGCTCTAATACTTGACCACCCTCAGAAACAGAATGGTCCTCTTAAATTTTCAACCTACATTTCCTCCACTGCAGCTTGAGGCTACTGCTCCTAGTCCTATTCCCTATGGTCACAAAGAAAAGTCCATCTACATCCTCTCTATAAATGCCCTTTGGGTACTTGAAGACTGCTATCAAGTTCACCCTCAGTCTTCTCTTCTCCAGACTAAATATCCCTAGTTCTTTTACTCTTTCTTCATAAAAAAAATATGCTTTCCAGGCCCCTAATAATTTTCTTGCTCTCTGCTGGACTCTTTCCTCTGCCCTTTTACTATACAATCTCCCTTCTCTGACATATATGATGCCTTAACAAAGCAGGGTCAGGGCAACTATTTAACTTGGCAATGTTTTGGGAATTAATGAAAGCTACAAGACAACTGAGCTGTGTCATACTCCTCTCTTGCAGCTACTCACTACAGTGATGGCCCCCAACCTTTGCTGGCCCTTGGATAATAGTGAGCAAGTAATGTACCATAGGCAATATCAGTGATTGCCTTGTCAATATAAAGAAATACATATCTGTGGGAAGCTAATGTGAATAATGTTGGATGTCTTACAGTCAATATGTCTGGCTGGCAGTGACTGCTATAGAGGAAGTTCAGGGAGAAGTCGCACTATTCTGATCATGTCCTGCAGAGAGCTCAGTCCCCCAGCCCACCCTCCGTAACTGACTCCTGGCAGAGACGCTCTTCTACAAGGAGCAATATACCCCGGCAGGTTGTCCTGCTCCCCATTCATACCTGAAGGGATGACGAATGTATAGCCTTGCTTGAGCTCAATACGCTGACATTCTGACACTCGGTCACCAAGGAAGATGTCTCCCTGTTTCCCAGACAGTAGCCAATTCTCATAAAGCTCCAGGTTCTGGGGTGTAGGGGGGATCAACCAGAAGATCTGTAAATGTAAAGAGAACCCAAGACAGTTAACAGTCTGGACAGCCACCTCCCTCCCTCACCCCGTCCTTCACTTTTGGTCTGTTACAATTTTTCTGCTCTCTTTCAAATGCCAGAACACCAAATTTCCATCCACAGTGGGATCCCCAGACAGGGTGGTTTTAACTGAATGACCGGGAAATGTGTATTTTATTAAAGATAGCTGGCTATTAGCAAAATGACAAATTTGCAATTTAAGGAATGTGCCAAGGACTGCACATTACTCCAGGCATGGGGATATTTAGCACATTCTCATCTTCAAGAAACAGTGTCAAGTAATACAAAACACGTTCAAGATTAGGCAGGCATATATGGGACAAGTTCATGATGACCATGTTCCTGGGGCACTCTCTTTATCAGTAATACAGGGAACTCAGCCTCCAATCATTTGCATCTGTACGCAGCCCCATAGCATGCAAACGGTATTTCTTCCCAGAAGGCAGCCATAGACCCTCCCCACTTTATTAGATCAAATTCACAACCCTCTGGGAAACTGCTTCAATCACACACCTTCAGCTGGACATACACAATGGGGTTACTGCCAACTGCAGTGGTAGTGCCAAGGTGGCTGAGCCCCTTTTGTGAACACAGCTCTGCCAACAGAGCTAGATTAACACTCCCATATGACATAGCTTCATCAGAAGAATGCGCTTTCTGCTGCTACAGCCACACTGCACCCTGTAGCTAATCTTTTCAGAGTTCTACCCCACAAAGCTCTGCCAGCAGACAAGAGCTCTGACAAAGTTGAAACTTTGAACAAGGTAAGGAGTACTGTAGTTCCTGCCTCTAGTGAGTCAGAAAAGTGAGAAAAAACAGATTTCTGAAGCCCTGCAGTTTGGGTACATGGCTTGGTATTTCCTAAGGTGCTCAGATATTGTGATGGTGCAGACTGCATCAATGCATCAAGTCCAACACTTTACTCTGGAAGCAGTATTGGATCTGCTGTGTCAACAGCTTGCAAAAATATGTATATTCTCACTACAGCAAGAGGCTAAAAGTAGTTGTATGCACAGATGCCACAGGGAGAAACTTATCTTAATTTTCACAGGTGCAACCAAAATTCCTAGATAAGCATAATTTTTATAAGGAAGATGAAAATATGGTACCCATACAAAGCTTCTGTATAAAAGATGCAGCTTTTTCCTATCACCTCCCCAAGAAGGCAGATCTAAAATTAGATGAGTCTTACACACTGAAGCTATGTAATGACAAATAATAGAAATCACTGTAATAGAAGTTTACAAAAAAATCAATTACATTTTTGTTAAAATGTTTTATACCTTTGGGGACAGGTAGATTTATATGTATAACATCTCAGACCTTAGAAAATGCACTGTTTTATCTGAAATATGTGAGCAGTGCTTTCAAGTTACAGTTTGTTTGTTTTTTAAAATAGTTTTTGGACTCCAGAAGTGTTCCCTTGTTTTAAATGTTGAAAAAAGTGGTTATTAGTTTTGTGTGCCTGTGACCAGTAAAAGGCAAATTCCACTTTTAATCAAGTAGGAGACAGATTATTCAAAGAGATGGGAATTGGACACCTCCAGGGAGGGGTGGGGGGAGGGGTGGGGGTGAGGTGGGGATGTTTTACCTGTCTTCTGTGCATTCAAAAAGTCTTCCCTTTTCTATATATAAAAATGGGTTTTACAGACAGCATTTATTGTCAGCCTTAAGCACCCATGACAATAACGCCTTGCTACTGCTGAGTGCTTGCAATATGGTAGATGCACTAGCAAAGCCTCTTCAGGAAGATGAAACTCAGGACCAGAGAATAATTATTTTGCCATCATACCTGATTATCAGTTCCTTGAACACTGTTCGGCCAGTAAAACCCATCTACTTTACAGCTTCTGCTAGTTTAGTGGTTAACTAGGAGCTGTCATTTTTTTTTTTTTTTCACACTCTAGAAGTAGGTTGGGAGGACTTGAGTGTGGACTGAGCCTGAATTTAAACCAGAATAAAGTGTAAAGTTGCAGAATAAAAAATAGCATCTAAAAATACTTCAGATGCAAGAGAGCTAGACAGGAAGACATAAGTGGCCATAGATTTGTTACAAGTTATTATGCAAGAGACTTCATGAGCCAGAGAATTCCCCATTTCCAACTAGTTTCATTCACTACGCTCAGGTCTGAGGACTGGAGGTCCACTGGAAATGGCAGCTGATGTGGAAAGAGCTCCAGAGCTGTCCCAGTGTACCTTACTGAGGACTAGAACCTCTGTAAGGGAGCACAGGCCATGGATCAGTTAGTTTGGACAATTTGGTATATACTCCTACATGTAGGAGTCCATGCACTGCTTTTAGGCTCACAGGTATTTGTAAGCTAGGGAGACCATTCAACATGGAGATCATACACTAACTTATACACTTTCTCTGAAAAAAACTTTTTCTTATGTTTAGGGATCTGAGCTAGTCTGACTCAGTTGCAACCCCACACCCACCCTAACAGAAATCTGGAGGCGGGGGGGGGAATGTATCCCCCCTGCCACCTCCTCACCACATTGTGCTCACATCCCCCTTCCTCTCACATCCATCCACTACCTCACACACTGGGGGCTGGGGCCAGGGCCAGGGCCTGGGGAGTGAGGGGCAATGGTGGGGACAGGGCACCGGCATATCAGGGCTGTTTAGAGCCACAAAGTAGAGGGAAGGACAGCCACAGCTGGACCCATGTCCTAGTGAGTGGAAGTGGTGGGCTCTGGTTTTTCATAATAAAAACACCTCAAAAAATGAAATGCCAAAATATATAGGTATTTATAATTTATTTTATTATAATAATTGAGGTACTGGTAAGCTTCCAAATTGCTTGAAAATCATAAATATCAATAAAACATTGTGTTCAACTGATAACTCTATTTTTCAGTGGCATTTCATTTTAATTGTGGAAAAAGTATGGATTTGGGGGTTGTTTTTTGGGGGGGGGGGGGTTAATAATAATCAGAGAATTTCAGATTTTTTTTTTTTTTTAACTCAGAAGAAACCAGGATTCCTGCTTATATTGCATCATTCTCTTCTTTAAAAAGAACGCAGCAGGTTTTTGTAACACTTATAGCTGAAAGGTAAGAAGTTAACAAAGGAAACTACCAAAGTTAAACCTTCCAGAAATGCTGAGGTATATCATCTAGCACAAACAGTAAATAAAACTGCGCTAAAGTCCAGATCAGTGGAAAGACATATCATACTATCAATCTTCCTTCTACCTTAACTCAAAATGAGCATAAATTCATTACAGAGTTAGAGAATTAACTGTGGCAAACAGACAGGCCAAGGAAATTTGAATCCAAGTCCAGGCAACCTCTAATTTAAGGGGATTGGGTTTGGGTTCATTTACAGCTAATAAGCACGGAACTGAATACTAGTTCTGGGCTACTCTTTGGAGAAAATGTTCAAATGACTTCATATTCAAGTCCATCAGCTGTCTCTCTAGCTCTCCCTCTTTATGAAGCCATATATCATTAAGACTTCCTCCAAAGCTACTGACAGTTAAAAAAGGAGATGATGATGTACAGTTGTGTTTTTTGAAGCCATCAATTAATCTTGAAAAATTCTTGATTACCAATTTTTATTGCTGGCCCCAGGTTGCAACATTAGCCCTGTCACACCTACCATGAAATATCCAGTGAACAGCACCTTGGCCTGGGGATTAGATAGTCTTTGAAGCCTGTGGCTTAGAACAACTGCACTTCCTACAGTTTATTTGGTACAAACCCACAAAACTCAACACAGCCCCCCCGAGAACATCTTTGGCAGCAGCCCTCACAATGACAGTTTTCATACCTTTCCTCCTCTGTGGATGTGGTACCACACAGAGGTGCCCCCAAAGTCCACGTGGAAATCTGTATAGCAGCCCTTGACGCTCATCAAGCAGTACCTGACAAGAGGGCAGGAAGAAGAGATGAGTAGATAAAAACTACCAGACCCTGTCTCTGGTTTTAAAACTGTCACTTTTGACACTGAAGTAAGGGGATGAGGGGGGAGAGAATGACAGGTACTTGGAACTGCTCAGCTTCTGGGATATGCTCTGAGCAGCTCTTGAAGCTAAATGCTACAATGATAAGCACTTAATAACTGTCTATTGCTGGAGATAGCTGACAACAGCAGGAGAGTTCACCTTGCATTTACATCAAATCCCCACAAGAAGCTTTAGCAGAAGCAAGAGGAGAAAGCGGTTTCATCTTCATCCTCCAAGTGACTCTTGGAGATTCCATTTCTCATTGGTCCAGCCTCAGTGGCTGTAGCAGGACAGTAAATACTTGGCCGCTCACCCAATCCGAGACACTGCATTGGAATAACAAGCTGTACAAGTTCCTCTGACGTGCAGAGAAGACAGAAGAGCTTGTTCATGTGCCCTGTCATGTAGGGGGCTGTACAGGGGTTGTTGGCATTATTATAATTTTAATACCATTTACAAACAGTCCTGAGGGGCAGCTAAAGGGAGGAAGAGTCCCTCAGTTCCTTTTCCTAGGAACAGGCTACCACCTCCTATCACATTATATCCTGGACCCTCTGCCCCTACTGGAATGGTGGGTGCAGGGCACAGGTGTCTCACAAAGTCACTTACTTCTGCACCTTGGGATACTGCATCTCCAGAATGGCATTCGTAGACTCAGTCTGACTCTCTTTCAAGTGTCTTGGCCACATGTTGTCAACCCAGTCAATCAAATCCACCTGCAGCCAGAGAAACAGTTGGTCCAAGTGCAGGTAAAAAGATCTCATTTCCATTCCTCACCCAGAAGATCACAACAGCTTAAAATATTGTTATAAAGCCTCCTAACCCCACAATTTGTCACTTCTAGTAGGCTGGTATGAAATACAGTACTTCAGAAGTAGAAACACTATGCCTGCAGTGGACCCCTCTGAGCACTAGTATTCTCAGAATGGAGTTCAACCAAGACTATTCATAGCCAGTTTGCCAGCACTGTCATTCTGGACTTGCAATGGACTTCAGAGAATTCTGTACAGTGTTATCCAGCCCCATCACAGAAGCATGCTCCATAAAGTAGCTTTTTTGTTCTAATCCTTATGTCTGCACAGTAGCCTCCAAATGCAAATGGAGAGTAAACAGTGTCTGAGCCTGCAGAGAGCCTGAAATAAACTGCTGAGGTGTTTAATTCCTAAACAGAAGAGCAAGGTCTCACAAAGATATGATAAAGATAATTTGCCCCTTTGCTCACTCATGAGCACACTGCTAAATTACTTCTGGTACCTTTCTAAGAGCCCTAACTGCCTTTTTCAGGCAGCTAAAGTTGCCAACTTCTCCCCTCAGCAACTTGAACATGGCAACATGCATTTGCACTGCAACATTATACAACCCATGGAAAGTTTAAGAGCACAGCATATAATCTGAATACCTAAACAGGGCAATGACTGTGTTAACTTTTGTTTTTAATTTGATGGTTAGTTTTTTTAAAAAAAAATGAAAGTTCTGAACTGACTCTTGATCTCTTACCATCCTCAGTGAAAGCAGCAGAACCCAGGAAGGTTCAAGTGCAGAGTTCAGGATACTCTCTCTGGTATTCCAGCCCTCCCTCTATACCTCAACAATCAGCCTCTGCTGTCCACTGCCACTCTGCACCTCCTAGTTGGCTACCTGTGCTTTTCACTTACAGTGGAGCCAAAGCTTAATGTATGAGGTATGACTGGGTTCTACATAACAAGCTCCTTAGCAGTTTAGTGCACAACAGCTGACTGGGAAATCAGGCACTGGTTGGAAGAGAGCCAAGGTCTCACCAGGCAATGGAACCAGCTAACCAAGATGAAGCTGGGAGCCAGTGACCCAGTCCTTCCCCACCACCTCTTCTCAGACTAACAAATCTGTCCACTGTAACTCAAATTTGGATATGATTTCTTTGTTTTGCAATTGCTTCTAAAGAGAGGAGGTTACTACACTTTCCAATTAATCCTCTTTATATACAATAGGTTCCACTTCTCTAATGGCAGGATGTCATTTCTTAGTAGTATGCTGAAGATTTAAACATGATTACTGTGCCTTTTCTGTGAACAGGGAGGAAAGCTCCCAGGTCATGCTACCCAATTATTTCTGCTTTTCTCACTAGTTTAGCAAGGTCTGCAATGGTAGATTAGCTTAAAGGCATTCACAGGGCTCTGGTGTGATTATAAAGCTTTCCTCTTTGGGAAGCCTCTCTCTGATCCAAAGGGCATAACAAAGAACTAAGGGTGCACGGTGGAAGTGCTGCAGGAGAAGACAACTCTACTGACCGTGGCAGGTCTCTGCACCAGGTTTTCCAGTCTGGTGTGGCTGAACTCCAGGCTGATGACATTGTACAGTTTCTCCCGCTCCTCCTCTGGGGTCTCATAGTAGCGTGCCCACTGTGCCATGGACATCTCAATGTCCCTCTGCGTGTTTACGTCCATGACATCCACCATCCGCCTGCTCCCTGTCACAACAAACAAACATCGCTATGAGTGACTGCTGTGCACAAAGAGCTGCTAAGAATAGGCAAGCTAGGGGACAAGACACACTGCCTTCCTGGGGGATGAACTCAATAACCCTACCCTGCCAGTAGTCACCAGGTCTGTCCTCCACATCCATGCCAGGACAGCCAGAAACAGTCTCCGGCTCTCTGAACAAGAGACTACTGCTGAGCTGCTTCAGGTCACAGAACAGTCCCTTTCCCTTGCCAGCCCCATGTATATACCTTACAAAATACTTGACCTTTTGTTCAGGTAAGAGCTGTATAGGCATAAACAGCTGTATGTCAAGGGAGCCATAAAGCCTTTCCTAACTCATGGTACAAAGTATTCAATACCCCAAACTGTTCCCTCTATGCTGGGGTGTCAAACATAAGGCCCGTATAGCTGTATGATCTGACTCACGGGGCTTCTGGACTGACTCTATATGCTGCATGTGGGGTGCAGACTGAACCCAGCACTGCAATACCTTGCAAGCAGCACAGGGGCCTAGTCTGAGGTGCACACTGCATGTGGCACTATGCAGGAGTGGCCTAGTGCAGTACTTTGGAAACAGCTTAGATCAGGCTGTACTGGACCCACAGAGCAGAGCCAGTTCTGGAAGGGGCCCCATGCAGCACATGCCCCGGACTGATTCTTTGTGCTGCATACAAGGCACGTGGCCAGTTCAGCCCTGTACGTGACCAGATGAGTTTGACACCCCTGCTCTATAAGCCACCCCAGATTCTCCTTGAAGGTCATTGTGATAATTTTGTACAACATTCAAGGCAGAGAAGGGATGTACTTACCTACATAGAGGCGCACGTCATTCACACTGAAGTCAGGATCTGGCATCCTGGAACACAGACAAATACCTGAGACAAATGCTGAGGCATAATCCATGGCTAGGAGAGCAGAGGCAGTTTAAAAATTGGACAGATTATCTCCAGAGTGTGAACTGGGAGTTTATACTGTATAGCAACCTTGATAAATAAAGAGCTTGTTTCAGAGAACTTCAGCTTTCATTTAAAATAGCTCATCTATACTAAGGATATGTGTACAGATGTAGTTGTACCAGGGCAAGCTCCCAGTAACTTCCAGGGCAAGCTACTTACTAGATTTATGCAGCATTATTTACCATGAGTGTGGGTAGTTAACTTGGCAGAAATAGTACTTTGAAAGGCAAGATCTAAACCTTTCACTCTCATGGTTGAAGAGAACCTTCAAACTATGATTCGAACCAAAAAGTGTTGCCTGACAAAGTCACAGTGCTTTAATCATACCTGCTTGGCTAGAACGGTGTGAATCCCTGAGGTGAGCACTACTACCAAAGTATGCTGTGGCCAGTAAATCTTGGTCATCGTAACGGTGGTACTAGTTTTACTACCTCAATAAAGACTGCATTTCTCACCACTCTACTGAAGTAGCTTAAATCTTTAAAAAATAAAAAACAATAAAACACTACTAACCCCAGATCAAGCTGCAGGAGGCCTGAAACTGCTTCTCTTCAGGGAGTGGTTAACTTAGGTACCATCCTTAGCTGTTTCACTGCTGATCACAGTTTATAATAGATGGTGGATGCATTAGATCAGCATACTAATGGCACTAGAAGCCAGGTGGTACCTGGAGCATACCTGTTAATTTCTGCCCCCAAATCAGGGAAAAGTCAAAAGAAAGGAACTTGTTTGGAGTTCTGAACATGCATGCAGCCCAGTAAGACCTCCAGGGCATCCACAATCATTTGCAACTCACTGTAGCAATTTCAGCAGTCACAGGACCTTCAGCCCACTGATTATCCTACTTTTACTGCTCTGTGTGATCCATTGTCTCAGATGGGAGCCCAGTATTGCCAACCCCACTGCATCAAAAATCATGAGACAAACTCTTAAAAAAAGCAAGAGATTTGGTATGTAAATCACAAGATGCTTTTTTGAAGCGTGTGGAGAGGTTTATTTGTGAAGACTGTGGGTCAGGAATGAGGGGCAGCAGCAGGGCTGGGGGGGAGGGGCTGTGCCTTGGGAGTGAGGGACGGACACACAGACAGACAGAGTAGGGTCATGGGTCATGCAACAGTTGCGGGTAGCTCCATCCAGAGATGTGGGAGGGGTATGAGGGTGGGTAGCTCCCTATCACTGCACAGACCCCCAGGGAGACATGGGGGGCACATGTCCCCCAGTTTCATACACGGGGCATAGGTAGGCTGTCCACTGCAGGCTGGGGCTCTGCGCCAGCTGCCTCTGCCCCAGAAGTCTCACAATGCCAGCATGCCTATTATTACCCACCAGGTGGGCAGGGGAAGTGCAGCATGGCCAGCACGCAGCTCCCAGGGCAAAGTTTGCCCTGGGAGCTGTGCGCTTGCCATGCTAGATGTCCCCTCACCCTGGTGGGTAGCAGGAGGCATGTGATGTCACATGGCAACCAGGGCAAAGGCAGCAGGGCACGAAACCCCAGCCAGCAGCCTGCCTCGCCCACATGCACAAATATGGAGGGCATGTGCCCTCCATGCTTCCCCTAGGGACCTGTAATACAGCACTGCCCCTAGCAGAAACCCTGTCAAAATAAATTTATATCCCAAAAGCACAGTAAAATGCACTTAGCCTTAGCTACCAGGATTTGATCCCTGTGGCTTGGGTATAAGTAGCAAAACAGATTCTGAACTATCTACTCCCTAGACCACCACCCACCCATAAAGTTAGGGGGTGAAGAGGAAGGAAAAGACTACTGTGAGGAAGGCACTTAGGGGATCCTGCTACAGCTTCCCTAGTCCAGGCAGTGCCCCCCTTGGCTGGAGTCACCTCCCCAACCCTGATACTTACTTTATTCCAAGGCCTTCAGAGTTCTTAAAAATCAGAGGATCTCTCAGTCCACCCCGCTGGATGTATTCAACTGTGAAGTCTGCCATTGGGATAAAAGACAAGAGTGGGTAATTGTTAGGGGGAAATTGTAAAGGAGATATTGGGGGTACAGCCAGTGAAGGAGGAATATGGCAAAGACAGGGCTTAAGCAGCCACCCCAGATGTGTGTGAATTTGGTTTGCTCCAGTGCTCTAATCAGCTGTATATATCCTGCCACAGACACAGGCCATGCAGGCAAGCAGGATGGGATATGCTGGTTCCAGCAGCTGGGTCAGGCAAGCAAAGGAATAAGGCTTTGTTACTCTCATTCCCCAAACAAACTCAGTGAGGCAAGAGAAGACTCAAGAAAAATTACTTCCACTCCCTCCAGTGCTTCATACAGAGCAGTTGTATGATTACAGATATGCCATGTAAATCTTACATGTTCCCTTTTTACCCAGGTCAACCTCACCTATTTGCTCCCCCCGCAACTATTTACTTGACTCCTTACTGCTGAGCAAGCAGATACCTTACAGAAGAATAAAAACAGGACAAAAGGAAGTAAGAAAGTCTGAACCAGAGTTTGAAGGAGCTGGGGGAGGGAAGAGATAGGACACAGAAGCAATCCACTCAGTTTCAAAAGAACAAGTTTAGCTGCCAACACATTTATCTAATACTTCCAAGCTAGCTTGCAGCTGAACAGACTCCCAAGCTTTCTCCCATGAAGCTTCTCTCTCTATAATATCAGAGTTCATATTAATACCCTGATAGACAAGTAGTTAGTCTGCCCTATCAAGTAGTAAGGGCCCTTGGAAAACACTGACTATATGGTCCGTTTGCAGGCATGTTTTGCCCCATAATTTTATTGGCTTCATAAACTAGACAGGACTCTGGGTGGGAGTTAAAAATCCACCAAGGGAAGGGGAACCAACCTTTGCCTTCCATGAAGACGACAAAGGTGGAGTTGAATTTATTGGTGGAGAGTTTCTCCTCCAGGTCAAACGTCCTCTTTCCTTCGATTTCATCATCTGAGATGCCATCATCTTCATAGCGCCGTCTCATCGTCCCACGCTGTGGACAGAACAAACGGGAAGATGAGAATAGCTGCATACAGTGCGGTACAACCAGCTCATTTTCCCAGCTGTTGCAATAACCTCAGCTCTGATGCCTTTCTGAAAGATGCAATCTAGTTTTACAACGAACAGTTAAGTCAGTGGTCTGAGGGAGGACTTATTTATGGCCTCCATTACACCACAAAAGAAGATGCCACCATTCCCAACCAAGAGTAGCAACTAGCTTAGTATTAATCTGGGGCATCTGTTCCCCAACCACTTTTGATCAGAGAGCAATTGTTGTAATCAGTTCTCAGATGCAATTGCTGTTCTGACCATCTCTAAACTTGCTACTGTCAAACTATTTCCCTGTTGCCTACGAGCTCGTGCACTCAGGCCAAAAGGGGGAAGAGAGGTGGATAGACTACTAGTATTTACAGGCACACGCTGCCCATCCCTTAGTTGTCAGCACAGGTGAGGGATGGAACAGTGTTCAAGAAAAATGGGACCAACGCAAGGGAAGGGGAATCAGATTTCAACAGTTTTATTTGGGCTTTTATAAGTGCATTAGCATTTTGTATTGGAACAGGAGAACCACACACTTTTATTTAATGCATTTAAATTTCATTAAGTTAGCTTTCACTAGAAAGCTAAAAATTTTAAATGTCACATCCGTAACTGCTACTGAAGACAGCATCTGGGTCAGGACTCTGTAACAGGTATTTCTGCTAAGAACTGAAGGGGTTGGTGGACGCTTTTGGCATCAGCATAACTCAGTTCATACTAGAGCAAGTTTTTAAAACACCCAAGTAGGTGGATGGGGTTTCTGTAACTCTCAAGGCTTGTTTAAGTACTTTAGAAAAACCTCATTTTTAATTCCAAGAGAATAAAGGAGTTATTTTCCAGAGAGATGATATATTTCCTGCATGTACCCCTCCACCATTCACTTAGCCTTAAGAGTGAAGGAGACAGAGTCTTCAGAACCTTGTTTTGTACACAGCTTGTATTTATTCCAGGAAAAATGGCACCCCTAACTCAGAGGCCTAGTGAGCTACTGGTGACATTTCTGCTATTGCAGATGAGATGACAGAAGACAGGCTCCTCCAGACAGGAACATCTGCCAGCAAAGGGTCATACACATTTGGGTAACAAGATAGATATAGGAGAGATAGGTTGGCTGGGGCAAAGTGAGGCTTGATATTTATAAAACACTGATCATTCAGAGTTACAGAACTCTGCACAGGCAGCACAAGCTGAGGTACAATCAGGGGCCTCTTTCTGCTTCAGGTTCATTAGCCCCATCACTTCAGTGCTCATCAGCAAGACTTTCCATTTAGACCCTGAACACAGTTTACAATGAGATCTAACTTTGTTCTACACCACCCCTCACTACTGCCAGCTCTATTCTTCCTTGCCTTAAGTCCTCTTTTCCACACCCTTGCTCCTTTTAATTCAGGGGCGGGCAATTATTTTGGGCGCAGGCCCCTTACCCAGTTTTGGCAAGCTGTCAAGGGCCACATGGGTAGCCCTGCCCCGTGACAGGTGCCATGCGCCCTGGTCACCACCTTGGGACCAATGTCCCAATGTCTTGGGACCAAGGTCCCAGGGCCAGCACCAGTGGGGACCAGAGCAGGGCACAGGCTGGCAAGGGTCTGTGGAGCCAGGCTAGGCTGCACCAGCAGGGAGAGGGGGGAGCTGGCCTGGCTCTATAGAGTACCTGCTGCCCAGGACCCTGTATGCCTGCCACCTTGCTCTAGGCCCCACTGGCACTGGCCCTGGACACTGGTGTGGGCCCCACACTCCCGCGCATGCTCACTACCAGTGCCCCCCAGCCCCACAGTACAGGCAGGGGGCAACAGACAGCCCCGACCCCCTGCTTGCTGGCAGGGAACGAGCTGGTGTGTAGCGCGGGGAAAAGCAGCCCCTCACCTGCCCCATGGCCAGTGCTCCCTGCTGCAGCCACTCACAGCCCATGTGGGGCTGTCCTGAGCAGGGACAGGCAGCCTCACACAAGTTGCAAGTGGCTGCAGGGAAGGGCAGCAGCCACAGGGCAGGCAAGGGGCTACTTTTCCCCACCCACAATCAGCACTAGCTCATTCCCTGCCAGCAAGCAGGAGGTCAGGACTGTGTAATGCCCCCTGCCTGTACCACGGGGCACTTGGAGTCAGCACCAGCTTGTAACTGGCAGCTGCTGCCAGTCTGGGCCCAGTCCCAGCTCTGGGCTCGCCCACTGGGGCTGTCTGCAGCGGTGGCAGCTGCGGTTCCCCCACTTGCTGCGCTGGAGCTCACGAGCTGGGCAGCAGAGGCAGTGGTGGCAAACACTGCCCAGTGTGGCAAGTGGAGGGGGTGGGCATGAGGCCCAAGCTGGCAGCAGGGCTGGGTTACAAGCTGATGCTGTGTGCAGGGGAAAAGCAACCCCTCACCTGCCCCGTGGCTGATGCCCTGCAACTGCCTGCACCATGCGTGGGGGTGTCTGTGCCTGCTCAGGACAGCCCCGCGCAGGCTGAGAGTGGCTGCAGCAGGGAGTGCCAGACATGGGGCAGGTGAAGGGCTGCTTTTCTCCATGCTCCTTCCCTGCTCTTCCTCCCCCATCCCTTACCTGAGTTTTTGGTGTGGTACAGCCATGTGGTCCCAGGCCAGAAGCCCCTGCTGGACTCCTGGCTAGTGGGGCAGGGATGGGAAGGACCTGCTGTTGTAGGAGCCTGCTGGGCTTCCCCTGGGTCCTACTGCCCCTGGTCCCTGTCATTTTTGACAGGAACCAAAGACTGAACAATATTAATTTTCTAAATTTTTTAGGGGCCCCACAGGCTGGATAGAATGGCCTCATGGGCCAGATTTGGCCCACAGGCCATATTTTGCCCACCCCATTTTAATTTATTCCCTGGCACCATTTAAGAGGCCATAGCAAACAAAACATAATGCTTAAAGAGCTACAATATGGCATTTGCCACTGATGAAGTAGGCTGCCCTACTTCCCCACCTAACCCAGTTTGTTCCATCTAGACTAGGACTGTTTAACTGGCAGCCCACAGAGTTAACATGCAGCCCACAGGCTCCTGCCTGGCTGTCACTTTGCCCACTGCATTAATGGCAGCCTTGGCCAGCATCCAGGCTCCGCCTTCCCACCTCCAGATACTGGTTCCTGCCTCTGCTCCTGAGGGCAAGGCAGTGCAGCAAGAGAGGGCCAGGCTATGTACTCCCCAAAGGAGGGAGCCAGGTTGCCCATGCTGTGTCCTGAAGGTGGGCTGCCTGTGTAATGTGTGCAGCTGGGAAGGGAGTGGGTGTGCTGTACATATAGCAGGGGGAGAGGGGAACTGGCTGTGGGGAGGACCAAGGTGGCCAGCTCCCTGGAATCCAGAAGCTGGACAGCTCTGATCTAGACTAAAAGTGGCTGAGGCAAGAGTTATTATACCAGTCCTTGTTTACATATGAATGCTGTACTGGTTCGAAATTAAGATGCAATTCCTAATTTATTGAAACCAGAGCAAAAGGATGTTCAGACACTCATTTTGGTTTCCGAGTGAATTATTCTGATTCTGTTAGCAAGTAATTTACAGGCTTGACCTAACACCTTCAAGAACATGATCAATTTACTAATTTGTTTCCTACCATCAAAGCCAGCAAAGACATTTATACTGTAGCCACTGTTAATACTTCATTAACTTAGTGTGGCTTTTAGAAAAGCTGACAGAAATTGAAACAAAAAATGGGCATGGACATTTTTTCCAACAAGCCATGTGACAACCTATAAGCAGCGAATGAAAGTAAATGTTTCCTCATTAAATTTTTCAAAGCAAGTTTAGTTCTCTACTCACTTGAGCTGGAGATGATTAAGAGCTCAACTTTAAACTTTTTCATGCATGTTTATAAGACTGTCAAGCCACATTTTAACAAACACTAAAAATATTAATAACATTCTTTAATAAACTCTAGACTTGTACAGAATGCAATAAAGCGTTTTTATTTTATGTAAATGATATTTTAGGACAGGGTGGGCAATTATTTTGGGTGGAGGGCCACTTATTGAGTTTGGCAAGTCATCGAAGGCTGCATGACAGGCAGCCAGGGGCAGATAAATATTCGTTTTCTAAGTTTTTTAGGGGCCCTGTGGACCACATAGAATGGCCTGGTGGGCTGCATCTTGCCCACCCCTGTTTTAGGATAAACTTTGCTGAAGTCCATCATGTCTTTAGCTATGTGAAACAAAAAATGAAAGAAAGCTCTGCTCCAGTTTTGCATACTCATTACTGGGAACAGCACCTACTATGAACAGTTCTGCTCACTCAGTGACCCCTGTTGCTACTAAACATTACACCACGCATGTTATATCAGTACTGTACAAGACCAATAGTCTAACTTCCTAAAATTCACCCTGACTTAAAATCAACACTGGATCTCTCTCTCAGTTATGCAGAGCAATAGGTTCATCAAAAATGTTACTGGAGAAGTTTGTGGCCTGTATCATATAAGCCCTCAGAGGAGATGAACCTAAAAATCTATGAACAAATTAACACTGTGTGTACTGTTCTGCATGCCACACATTTCACTTTATATAGTTGAAGCAGATAAGGGTCTCATATTACATAGTCTTCGACAAAGATTGTTAACTGTAAGCAACAGCATTTGTAGTGCTAAATCCAGGGTTTGTCAATAAGTAATGTTTCTTGCCTTCCAAAATACATCTGCTTTTATGTATATTTGCAAAGATTTGCTTTAAGCCTACCTCTTCCAGCTCTACGTGCAATACTAACCACTACTGGCTAATGCACATTAGGAAGTTTTTAATGGATGCACCGAAGCAGCTGCATTATTGCTAAAAGAGTTTGCAAGTTTCCTGGCAAGAAGGCCAGAGCTACAAACTGCCAAGCAGTGATGTACTTTTTGCATATGCTTCTATTCAAAATATTTAAAAAACTACTCTGAATCATAAGTCTGTGATCCTGCTCCCCACCTGTCTCCCATTTGGAGGGGTTGCCAGGACTTGAACCAAGTCATAAGAGACACTGTAGTGATTGGCTTTTCACATCATGTCTACATTGCAAGATGCACATTTACAGCATGCCATCTCCTGTGAAAGGGGAATAAAAAAAGCACAGCTTCTCTATACCCTTTGGGAACTGGCTCTTCTCCCCAGGACAGGTCAAAAACAAAATTCCCAGAGTAAAGGGTAATCAGATACAATCTTTTTCTCAGTCATGTTCTGGGAAAACAGGCTTTGAGATCACTCCCTGCCTAACACTCCACACAGATAGGAAGAAGCACGACTGAAGTGCCCGAGCTCATCTCCACCCCAGATATGCACAAGCCTTGGAAAGGAAAAACCTTTACAGAATAAGTTTAAAATCTGTTCAGACAGGACAAACATCCTATCAGGATACAAGTGTGCTATAAATCTGGGACTTTCCTGAAGAGCCAATGCATTAGTCACTATCCAGAGTAGGGACTGGAAGGACATTTATAATCTAGCTGCTGCAAAGAACCAAGCTCTAGTTCAGAAAGTGCACATTTCAACTTCTGCTCACTGGGAAAGTAGCAGATCTATAGATATTAAGGATCCTGACTGGTGCTCCCAACCCCACATTGAAAGCAAACACCAGACGAACAATTTCAGTTTCCTCATACATGCCACTGAATTATTTGCCTACAGTTGAGTTAATTCCCTCTCCTGAAGATGGCATAAAGCAGCCAGGACAGCTGTATTTCTCAGACAACCACATCTGAGTTATGGAGTGGGGGTGTAACTTAAAATAGTGGCCTGAAGAGCAAGAGAGCGCTCAGGAAAACTTAACGCAATGTTTTTAAAGGAGACCTGGCTGTAGAGGAGAATAATGTAGACTTGTGCCTTTTTCCTTATAAAAATCTGAAGTTGAGTGCAGGAGATGTAATGTTTTCAGTTGCTTGTTACTGTAGACTTCAGGCCCTCTCCAGCCTGGAAAACTGTCCTACTGGAGTCTAGACCAGCGAGTTTCAGGAGCAGCTCCCAGCAGCAGTCACAACAACTGAGCAGCAAAGATAGAATGGACAACACTTCAGTGGCTTCTGGTGACTTTAACAACCAGGGTCTGAGGGTAGCCTTTCAGTTAGTTTATTCCTCACTAGCAGACTCCAGGGAAGCCAATGACACAAAAGCAGTCAAATGCACTAACCAAAAAGGAAACCTCCCCTCCAGCACTAGATTAGAGTAACTTTAAGTATTACATGTAACACTAGGTTGACGGTATCCCTTTAAATAAAGCATTATGGCTACAGATGTCAGCACACAAATCTCTATGTATTCATCTGACCAGAGGATGTGTGCACTGAAGTACAGTGTGCTGAGCTCTGCAGTCTGTGGCCCATGCCAGAACACAAACTAGGAGGAGGGTGGCAAACTGCAGATAAGGCAGTGGACTGCAATCTATCTAGGAGCAGTTAAATCATTGGTTCCCATCTATGCCAATAAGCTTTTCTTCCCAAATTGCTCAATATAAAAAGATCTCTGCTAATGTCTGCCAAAGCAGTTTCTAGTACAAATTGACAAAGACCATGAAATTAAAGCAGGCACAGTCATTTATGCTGGAAAAAAGGAATTTCTTACAAGCTAATTCCTACAAAACTTATACAGAACAGCCCCAACTCACGCAGAAATGAACACGTTAACTGAAAGGAAACCAAGGTTTTACCTACACTAGGATTTAAAGGGATGCTAGCAGGTCAAGGTAACTAACCCAGACTAAGAACTTCTACAACTCAAACTGACTTGAGAGTAATAGTATTTTATGACATACATACATACGGAGGCTATATACTGTTCAACTATAACCAAGTAGTAGTCTCCTGTGGGCTGTAGCACTTTATACAAAAGGAAAACCTGGAAAAGACTAGTGCAGGTTATTCTATAATACAATTATTTGTCTTCAGGTATTAATTATATTGAGCTGGGTAACTATAGGTGCTGACAGACATGGGGAAGAACAAACAAACACACACACACACACCTTATGGGAAGCAGCACCACATTACTTCCGAGCTCCGCCGCATCTATAGAGATAGGGCGCTTCCGCAGGGCTTCGTGGCACTTTTGGCTAAAGCTGATTCAAATAGCTATTGGATAAAAGTGCCAAAAGAGCCGCACTAAAGTGCTGGATCTCTGCAGATGTTGGGAAAGGTGGGTGCAACTAATGTGCTGACTCTTCTGGGCATGCACAAGGCTTGGCATGAGAGCACACCAAGTTTAAAGTAGAGCACTGTGGTACTCCCTCCCCCACGCCCATCTGTTAGCAGGCTCAAATACTAGCCCGTGCAAAGCATAAGTATGGTCACAATACACACTGAAGTTAGTTACAATACAGAGAACTGAGCCTACATTTGCCAGGTGATAGAAGCAGAACTTTTGCTCTTTGATTCACTCTTTTCTTCCTGCTTATAGCACCACTACTGCAACTTTGCGTATGGACACACTAACAACTGACCGGTTCTCAAAATGTCACTGATGGGAAATTAGTTCACAACTGCTACAGCTCAGAGGTGTCCACTCATGCAAGTGCCCTTGTGTTCCAAGTGGAGTGGTCACTTTAGGTGTTGAAGTACTGTCGCTCTGACACCCGTGGGTGGGACTGAACGCCCAGCCCAGCATGCCTCACAGGCAAGCAGGGTAGGAGGCAGAAGTACTTGCATCCATCCTTTGGGGAGTCCCAGGGGCTGGGTGACCTATCACTTTTCTGTTTTTTCTTCTCTTCTAAAGAAGAGTTCAATGAAAGTTCAGTAGTTTATGTTTGACTGAACCCTGCAGTGTGCCTGCCTGACTTGGGGTGGGTGGAGGTTGAGGGGGAATGGAAGGGGGAAAGAGTGCTTAGATCCATGCTTTGGGATTCCCAGAGGCTAGGGGGCATGAGTAGGGTGCAAGGACACATCTGGTTGTTAAAGATACTAGCCAATTGCCCATCAGGAATGATGGGGGGACGGGGGATGCCAGCAGGGATGGAGTGCCGCCACCCACTACCCTGTGCCACTGCTGCCTTCCAGAAGCGGGGAACAGCTTTCCAGGGAGCAGGGCTAGCCTTGACCCCCACCAGCCACATACCAGAAAAGCCAGATGCAGCAGAGGGTGAGTGCGAGTGAGATGTGATGCAGTGTGGGATGTCTGGAGGACTTACCAGACCCTGTCACAGCACTTGGTGTTCACATGTAATGCTGGACCTGGACTGGTATATTTTGAACTGGTTTAAAAAACTGTATTTATATCTGATTTTTCAGATATGCTTTTGAACCATTCCAGGAAGCTTTAAACCAGTTTAACAGACTTTCAGGTTTAAACCAGGTTTAAGTGCTATGTTTATCAAAGCCCTTTATAAGAAAGCTCCACCCTCTGGCACAAAGAATTTTCAGACAGGTCACAGTAAAATTCTCCCATTTCCCTTATGACTAGTAAAGAGGTGTTTCCCAGGATGCCAAGAGGCATCCTAGTCTCAGAAGACTGATGAAAGGGCATTTCTCTGCAAGACAAATTGGACTTACACAAGGACCATCCCAAAGTCTAATGTAATATTCAATTGATAAGGTAAGCTAGAGATAGCTTTATGCACCCCAGTGCTGAGACTTTCTTTGTTCCCATGGGCAGAGAAACAATCTTTCTGTTCAGCGTGTGTACATCATTTAACACAATGAGCCCCGTGGACTGTGGCTGGGGCTCCTAACCACTACAACAATACAAACAAATAGCACCAGATATTAGGAACTCATACTAAGCCAGTATCACAGTGCTTTTATTGTCTTGAAAGGCTGAGAAAGACAACATTCAAATAGTGCTGGGGAGCAAGAAAGATTCCAATTACTACACCACTGCAATCTTGAATATTTCTTAGGGTCCATCTAAACTGCGTCTATAAGAATCATAGTCAGCTCTCTAAAGTAGTCTCTTCATCTCTTCTCTGATGCATGATTCAAAAGCAGTTCACTAGTTTTTGGTCTTCACTTTCTCCTCTGGGATTTTAAACTGCCCATCATCTGGGATACCATTCCCCATTCCTCTAAGATAAGGCCTGTAGAATAGAAGAGCTGCCTCTTCATTTGTCCCTCTTAGCCTGAAAGTCCTTATGCAGCAGGACATGCAAGTAAGACCTACCCTCCTTCTGTTGCTACTTTGACACTTTTGCCCAACCAGTTAATTGTTACACAATTAAGTAACTGGCCAATAGCTGATAACAGCAAGGGAACTATAAGGAAAAGCTGGGACATAAGATGCTGACAAGCTTAAATATCTCCTTCAACACATGCTTTGTAAAGGTTGCACAGACTCTTCCAATGGTAAGAAGGCCATCTAGATCAGAGATTCTCAGTCAGGGTGCCACACAATCCTTTGAAGGCTGCTGCAGGAAGTGTAAGGAGATAAG
Organism: Crocodylus siamensis; assembly: GCF_052110815.1. NCBI lineage: Eukaryota > Metazoa > Chordata > Crocodylia > Crocodylidae > Crocodylus > Crocodylus siamensis. The sequence continues at coordinate 168,900,034 of NC_143396.1, read as the reverse complement.
ATACTTCCCTGTCTCCCCTGGGCAGCCCCTCCGCAAGGAGGTAAGCACTGAAATGAATTAACTACTTTTTGAAATGGGGTGTGACTGAATTCATAGAAGTTATGGAAGGCTGCCTTGAGTCTAGAATGGTTGAGAACCACTGGTCTAGACATTCAGTTTCTTCACAGGACCAGCCAGCAATACACATCTACAGCCTATCCTGGTATAGGGCAAACAAGGAGATTGTTATGGTGTGTCCCGAGTACCTACAGATCTCATCCTTGTGCTCCCCTCCCTATTTTCAACTTAGTTTTGTGGCGCTGCTTGTACTGGCATCAGTGCACAGCTTACCAGACTATTTCTCTGCTTGAACTGCTAGCATATGAGACAGTCAAGACCTCAAATCTCAATGCCTATGAGACCATCCTATGCATTGGGTACAATACAAAGCTATTTGGAGCCTTCTAGTGTCCACTCTCACAGTGCAACAGGAGTGAAGCATAAGCTAAAAAAATAAATAAATAAAAAAATCAGACTTTGTGGTTGAGGGGCGCATTGCAACCTATTGCACAGACAGGGAAGGTATGGGCATCTGAAACTTCTGACCCACTTCAGTCCAGTCCTCTCTAGACCCCTCAAAGCTACACAACCTAACTAGACCCACTCACTCATTAAAGCAGAGAGTCCTGTTGTACCTCTCCATGTCCGATGGAACTCTCCAGTCCCCTGCCATCTTCCAGTTCTGTAGATGATCAACTCCTTCTGAACATACACTTCAAGTAGTGAAATGTTCCCTGCTTCCCTCACCCCCTAAACATCCTTCATACCACATTCCTCATATCAGAGCAGGCTGCCTCTACAAATGTTGCATAAAGTATGCCAAAAGCCAAACCAGACTCCATGTATTGATCACAGCAAAACCTAAATTTCATCCCCAGTGAAGTACTTGCTACTTGAGTGTTTGAGAGAATTTTGCACTTTATAGCAAGAATGGTTTTAAAGGTCTGCTTCAGTTACATTAGCTCTCTGCAAGATCTCACTAACACTGACACTAATGAAAGCTCATGCAATGAAGATCTAAAGAGGAGCCCAGGACAACCCACATTATGTTAGGACATCTGGAGGGCCAAAACCTCCCCGCAGTTATTCATTCTCCCAGGACTCACAAATCAGGGATTCTCATCTATTATATTTGCCCTTCACTGTGTCTGGCTCTACTGGGTAAAACCCATTTACAATACAGGAAATTAAAAACACGGCAATTGTTTCTGCATTGAAAACAGCTCTGAAGCACCTCCTTCTTGAGCTGATCCTTCTACCATAGAATCATAGAAATAGGGTTGGAAGGGACCTTGTAGATCTTCAAGTCCGACCCCCCGCCTGGGTGGGAGAAAAAAAAAACTGGACTCAAATGAGTCCAGCCAGGTAGGCATCAAGCCTCTTCTTAAAGATCCCTACGGTAGGAGGCAGCACCACCTCCCTTGGAAGTTGGTTCCAGCTCCTAGCCACCCTAACTGTGAAGTAGTTCTTGCGGATGTCTAATCTAAACCTACTCTCCAATAATTTGTGTCCATTGTTCCTTGTCATGCCAGGGGGCGCTGGGGGAAACAGCGTCTCCCCCAAATCCTTCTGGTCCCCCCTAGTTTATAGACAATCACCAGGTTCCCCCCTCAGCCTTCTCTTGTGAAGACTGAACAGGTTTAGGTCCCGCAGTCTTTCAATGTAGGGTCTGCCCTGTTGTCCCTGGATCATGCGGGTGGCCCTCCTCTGGACCCTTTCAATGTTGTTCACATCCCTCCTGAAATGGGGCGCACAGAACTGGACACAGTACTCCAGCTGTGGCCTGACCAGCATCGCATAGAGGGGGAGGATCACCTCCCTGCTAGAGATGCACCTGTGGATGCACGACAAGGCCTGGTTAGCCCTGCCAACTGTGACCTCGCATTGTCGGCCCATGTTCATCTTGGAGTCAATACTGATTCCAAGAACCCTTTCTGCCTCCATGCTCTCAAGAAGGGAGTTTCCCATTCTATAAGTGTGCTGCTGGTTTCTACTGCCTAAGCGCAGCACCCTGCACTTGTCAATATTGAAACGCATCCTGTTTATGTTAGCCCACTCCTGTAACCTATTCAGATCTTGCTGCAATCTTTCCCTCTCTACCTACCTGCCATCTAGACTTCCTAGGGACAGCATGGATAAGCCACTGTTTTTTCAATCATTTTAGATTCAGGGCATCCCACCATAACACTTTTTTAAAGTTGGTGACACCCCAGTGAGAAATACTGCTGCTGCCTTGCTTTACCTCAGTGGTTCTCAACAGGGGGTCCTGCTACAGCAGCCGAGTAGAACTGCCCCATGCACCTTGCGCACAGTCAGGTAAGCCTGAAGCAGGCAGGAGTACCTGCTCTTGACACAGTCCTCCTTTATGTGGCCCCTCACTTCCTTCTCTGCACCTGTTTCCAGGACAGTTCTAACTGCTCTGTGCACCGGTTTTCCAAGAGAGGCTCTGCAGGGCTGGAACGGGTTGGGCTGCAGGACAAGAGCTTGCTCCTGCCTGCTTTAAGCTTACTGGATAACTCTGAAGTACGGAGTGCATGCTCAGTAATGCAGCCCTTCCCAATCTGGCTGTGCAGGAGGCAGCTCCACTTGGTCTTAGTAGGGCACCTGCACTGCTGCACCTCTGAACAGGTCTCTTAGCACCTCAGTTGAGAATCACTGGGCTAAGCTAACAATAGGAACTTTTTGCTTTTAACACCTCCCTTTTCAAGCTACTTGTGTTTTCCTGGGCTTAAACCCATCTCAAATGAGGAATGGAACTGGTGATTCAGATGGATACAAGGTATGAAGATTCTCCCCACCCCCCATTTTTATATAAGGTCATATATTTAAATACAGACCAAGATGGCCTTTTGCTCAAATAACCTCACAAATTTTAGGAATGAAACTGGTGAACACCACAAAGCTTTAGTCACTTCCTGCTTTGTCTGTTGCAATCCCCTATATGGCCTTCCTAATATCCTCTATTCTTAAAACTTCTGGGAACCTAGATGATAAACTCAGGTGCTCTGCAAGCAGGAGCATGCCACACTTCCCGCTCCCAAGTCAATTCCCTAGATAATCTATTATGACATTCAATTCAGAATTGGTCTCTTGATTCAAAATGTTCCACAAGTATTTCCTTATAATCTCCTTACTTCCAACATGGACACACAGACCTTGTCTACACTGTAGAGTAGCCACTACAGTTCTGCTGGCACAAGAGAGAGTAAAAGGATCATGTCCTGGCACAGTGAAACCACCAGCATGAGTGCTGCTCTGCCAGCTAATTGTGTGTCATGCAGTGATTTCTACCAACAAAAGCTGCCTCTATGCTAGAGGACTCTGATACCAGTTATGGTGTCAGACGACATACCATGTGTAAACTAAGCCTCTACATTCTGAATCAAACATTTTTCCTTCAAAAGAACACTTACAGACTTTTCTGAGCTCCCTCCTTCAGAGCTTACCATTACATCTCTAGCCTACAAGACAGCAGCATATAAATCAAATAAATGAATAAAACCTCACTGTCTATGTATTTATAAAGCTTCACCTGTAACTAGAATGAATAGTTCAAGGTTGACATCCCCATCTACCTCTTGCCATGTTCACTTCATTGTAATAGGCTAGCACTCTATATATCTCCTCAACTTGCAAATTATGCCCAGAGCAGAGTACAGGTTTGTCTCACTTAAACTAGACTTAAGTATCAATTTTTAACCAGCCACACAAAAATGCCTCTGAATCCCAACTGGAGCTCTCACACTTTACAGTAGGGGTGGGCATAAGGCAGATCCACCCAGCAGCCAAACTTCATTTCCCACCAGCCCCTGCTTGTGTGGCTACCACCAGTTTGCATTGAGACAGACCCCAGGAGCAGCAGGGCCGTGACAGTGTAGGTCCAGGGTTTCCACGGAGACCGGCCCAAGTGATGCTGGTGCAGCTGGGTAGGGAGCTGCTCCGGAGCCAGGACAAGCTGTGATCTACTGCCTGCATGCCCCTGCCCACCTGGGTATGCGGGCAGCAGGGCAGAACTGGCATCTGCTGCCTACATGCCCCTACCCACCTGGGTATGCGGACAGCAGGGCAGAACTGGCATCTGCTGCCTACATGCCCCTGCCCAGGATGTGCAGGCAGTGGATTGCGGCTCTTCCCTGGCTCCGGACCACGCTGTCACCACCACACGATCCTGGCCCCAGCCCTGGAGCAGCTAGCTCCCTGCCCAGCTGTGTGTCCTGTCAGTGCTACTTGGGTTGGTCATAAACAGACAACTGAAGAAACAGCCAGGCCTTGGTTAAGTAGCTACAGATTTGCTATGGGGGTTCTCAGACATGAACCTGACTTGCTCAGATGCTCTGACATCCACATGTAAATGTCCCTTCCCCTTATCCCTAGGAAGAATCCTCTTCTATACAATTGGGACCTGAAACACAGAGATTAAGAGACTAGCTCATGGCTACACACAAAGTCTGTGATAGTTAGTAAGGATCCCCAGATCTCTTAGCTCACCTAAACCACAATATTTTTCCTCCTTCACCCCTCCCTCGAACAGCTATACTCTGCCTCCAGCCAGGGCTGCTGGATCGCAAGGACTTGCTTTATAAAGCCAAATTAGTGCCTTTTCTTGCACTTCTGATTTTGGCAGCAATGGGTGCAGTAGCCTTGCATTGTTTTCATTCTTCCCCTCTTTAATACTTTTATAATTTCAGATCCACTTTTCCTGTATGACATCACTGTTTTTTTTCCCCTCTCTGGCTACTAGGATACCTACACCCATCTCTGCAAGGTGCATGCTACTCTACTCTTTCCCTGTAAAGGGCTGCTCAAAGGACCTGCAACTGTAGTGTAACATCATTACCACTACCCTGGTTTTTACCATATAACCAAAATGCCTGGAACTATAATGGAATTAATACAGCAGCACTGTGGTATCACTATCCAGGTTGGAAAAGGACAAGGAATCAAGGGGAAAAAGTGTGTGTGTGGGGGGGGGGGGGCAGGGGCAGGGAAGTTTCACAGTCCTTCACATCAGGAACCCAGGACACCTTGCCAACTACTGCATATATCTGAATGTTGTTTTTACCCTAGCGGGCAGCCTGACACAGGGACAAACTTACAGGTTGCTAATTTTAGCAGCACTTAACACCCCATACTCTAAAGGAGATCGTTGGAAAAACAGCCATACTAAACCTGTCCAGGTGCTAGCAGGTTTTGCAAAGGGAGCCCCATAATAAATGCAGCAGATTTTGCCTTAGCATTCCCCACCCCCACCAAGCTAACTAACAACCTATAGCAAGCAGGTCACACTTTGGGTGTTTATCCAGAATAGGACAGGCTTGAGCACCAGGCTCATGAGTTAGCAGGACTCATCAGAACCTGGAGACCTTCCAGGGTTTAAAGTTCCAGGAGGGATTCCTATCACGAGCAGAGCTGGCAGGGTTTCAAAGCAAGTGGGCAGAGCATGTGGTTTGTACTTTTGGTTGTTTAACAGATAAAGACCATGGAGCTGTTGGAAAATTCAAGGGTGGCTGAGAAAGCCAGGTCTGTTTTTTCAGCACCTGATGGCTGAGGAAGACTCCAATAAACTACTTCTAGAGCATATGGTGACAGGTGAGAGGGCTAACCCTAGACAACCAGGCTGAATTTTTGACGAGGTCACAAACCAGTTTTTGGCTGCTGCTGCTCTAATGCAAGAACAGAGCTTCCCGCCATCCTGTGCACCTGCTGCCAGCTGCAATGAATTTCACACCTTTTCCTAACATCATCTATTTCCCAGCTGGCTGGTCACTTTTGAAACATCTTGCCTTCAATCCAGCAAGTAAGGAAGTAACAAATAGAAAGACTAAAGCAACAGAGTTAACACAATGTAACCTGCTCCCTTTTCTGTTATTGAAGTGTTCTGTGTCTGAACAAAGACCCTCTTCTTTGCAATTCTACAGCCTCTGCAAAAGCTAATTCTTCTGACACTCATAGGAGTTTAAGTTATTGAGGGAAGTCAGCTCAGGACAGCTAACATAACCTTCATCCAGTAACATCTCAACCTCCATTTTCCCAGGCAAAGCTGTTGGAGGATAGTAAACAAATCTGTACATGAGAAACAGCACACTAAAGTACAGGTTCCAATAGAGCTTGAAGAAGGTCTTCTGCAAGAGTGTGATGAGGATTTTTTTTTGATAGAGATGGCAGAGAGGTCAAGCGGGGGAAGCTCTTACTGACTTACTGCTTACAAACAAGGAGGAATTGGTTGAGAATGTGAAAGTGGAAGGTAACCCGGGCGACAGTGACCATGAAAGAATACGGTTCAAGATCCTAAGGAGAGGTAGGAAGGAGGGCAGCAGCATAAGGACACCAGACCTCAAAAAAAGGAGAGTTTAACAAACTCAGGAAACTGCTGGGAAACATGCCCAGGGAGGCAAGTCTGATGGGAAATGAAGTCCAGGAGATCTGGCTGTACTTTAAAAGAAGGCTCTTTTAAGAGCACAGGAGCAACCTATCCCAAGGTGATGGAATAATGGGAAGTGCAAGAAGAAGCCTGCCTGGTTAGACAGCAATATCTTCAATTAGTTGAAACACAAAAATGAATCCTATCAAAAGTGGAAATTTAGTTACAGGACTAGGGAACAGTGTAAGAGTATCAAAGTGGGCATGCAGGGAGAAGATTAGGAAAGCCAAAGTACAATTTAAGATGCAGCTGGCAAGAAACATAAAAGGCAATAAAAAGGGATTCTCTACAATTATGTCAAAAGCAAGAGGAAAAACCAGAGAAACCACAGGTGCCTTCTGTAAAGGAATCTAGTTACAGATGATGCAGAGATGGCTGAAGTATTTAATGCCTATTTTTACTTCTGTCTTCACAAAGAGGCAGCGACCAGATAATGGGTGCAGTTGGTAGCAAAGATAGAGGAGGCAAACAGTTTTGAGCAGCAGCAGAACACATTAGATTAGCTAGATGTCTTCAAGTCAGCAGGCCTGATGGGATGTACCCTAAATGAATTGGCTGAGGTAATTTTAGAGTTCTCTTTGAGAACTCATGGAGGAGGCGTGGGGTCCCAAATGACTGAAAAAGGACAAATGTGCTCCTCTTTAAGAAAGGGAAGATGGAAAACCTGGGGAATTATAGACCAGTCACCCTGACCTCTATACCTGGAAAGATAACGGAACTGGCCCTCAAGGTATTTACTGTGAAGCACCTAGAGAAGAAAAAGGCAAATCAGAAGGGCCAGCATGGATTCACCAAGAGCAAGTTATACCTGACCAACCCGATTTCCTCTATGTTAAGGTGACACAGGCTCTATCGATGGGACGAGGGCCAAGGATGTGATATGCCTTGACTTTAGCAGCATTTTTGACATTATGACACTCTCATTAATAAACTAAGGAATTACAGACTGGATGGAAGTATTGCAAAATGGATCTACAACTGGTTGGATCATCGCACTTAATGAATAGCATCAATGTCTGGTTGGGGAGAAAGAATAAAGGGAGGTTCCCCAAGGATCTGTCCTGGGTCCAGTATAGTTTAATATCTTTATTGATTATTTGGATGATGGGATCAAGTGCATACTCAGCAAATGTGCATACAACACCAGTTGGGTACAGTTGCACTCTGGAGGGTAGGGCTAAGATCCAGAATGACTTGGATAGACTGGAACAATGGTCTACAAATCAATCAGATGAGATTCAACAGGGACAAGTGCACAGGCCTGCACTTGGGATGGAATAACTGCCTGCACAAATACAGACTGGGGAATGGCTGGCTAAGTTGCAGTACTGCAAAGAAGGATTTGGGCCTTACAGTAGACCAGGGGCAGGCAATTATTTTGGGCGGAGGGCTGCTTACTGAGTTTTGGCAAGCCATCGAGGGCCACATGACAGGCAGCCCAGGGCAGATTAATATTAATTTTCTAAATTGTTTAGGGGCCCTGTGGGCTGGATAGAACGGCTTGGCAGGCTGCATCTGGCCTGTGGGCCGCATTTTGCCCACTCCTGCAGTAGCCCATGAGCTGAATACGAGCCAACAGTGTGCTCTGCTTACAGAAAAAGCCAACAGTATGCTGGGTTGCATTAACAGGAGTGTAACTTGCAAGTTAAGGGAAGTTATTCTTTCACCCTATTTAGTACTGCCAAGGCCTCACCTGGAGTACCGTGTCCAGTTTTGGACCCTACACTTGAAGAAAGATGAGGACAGTTTGGAGAGCACAGAGCAACAAAAATTATTAGAGGCCTGGGAAGCATGACTTATGAGGAAAGGCTGAAAGAGCTAGAATGATTTAGTCTGGAGAAGAAAAGACTGAAGGGAGATTTGGTAACAGTACTTGAAGGGTAATTAGACAGAAAATGGAGATGGGCTTTCTCCATGGCTGCAGGGAAGAAGACTGGAGGAAATGGTCTCAAGCTTCAGCAGGGGAAATTTAGGCAGGAAATTAAGAAGAAGTTTCTGACCAAGTGTGGACAAACATCAGAACTGGCTACTTAGAAGAACTGTGGAATCTTCATCCTTGAAAGTTTTCAAGAAAAAATTAGATAGACACTAGGCTGGGATGGTATAGTCAAGGACAATCCTGCCTTGAGCAGGAGGCTGGACTAGATAACCTTGTGAGGCCACTTCTAGCCCTGCTTTCTTACAAGACTCCATCCTTCCTAAGTAGATATGACAAAGATTCTCCTTTCTAAAGTTTTCCAGCACTTGCATTACCTACTTGATGGTGATTAACAGGAGGCAATTCTGTCAGTTTTTTCATTAGGTGGGAGTGTAACTAGAGATTGAAAAGATATAAACGTCTCTGAACAAACTAGGAAGAGAATTAAAAAAAAAAAATAACAACATGTGCTTGATGACTAATGGCTGCTTTGACTTCATTATGTTCTTTTAAATGGGTGGATTGCAAAGTCTGCAGTCCCATACTCTGTACATCACATCCTCCCATGGGAAATATTCTGCACTTAAATTGAAACTGGCATTAATTGGGACCTGTACTCATAAGGCACTGGTATACTAAGAACTCAGCGGAAGCCTGTAGTCATCTCACCACACTGAATTTGTCTCCAAGAACTAAATCAAAATTGGAGTAGGGCAGCATGTGGACAGGTATCAAAAGCATGGAGAGAATTTGGGTTAGTGCTGCTGTTTCTGCTGAGCCAATGCTACTCTTTAGGTAAGAGACCCCAAGGTTCTGACCACTGTGGTTAAAGGGAACTAGGATTCATTTTATTATGAGAAGGAATGCTGAAGTGAACATATATCTATATCATGCCCCAGCTGAGCTTGAAACTGTTGTCAAGAGACAAGTCCTTCTCACTAACTTGCAACTCCATGCATACCAAAATCAAGCTGAACAGAAGACTTAGAAGGGTTCTAGGTGCATATCCCAGCAGGTCCCTTCTACACTAAATCAACCCTGTATAAATGCTGGACTGGGGCACATGTGGAACAGGAGTAAGTAGATGGGGCTCAATTCACAACAGCATCCTGAGTTAAGCAGGGAGGCAGTACAGACATGTCCTCAGGTGTCCTTGTCCAATTCACATTGCATGGAAGATGGCCAATTACACACTGCCTCTGAAGGTGAAGTTCCTTTTCACTGTATTGCACAGGGTATTAATGTAGTATCCAACAGATGCCATAGTCCCTCCCAGTGCTAGATGATATACAGAAAGTGCTTCCCTTTGCTCCTTCAGAAAAGTATAAGAAAAATTAATGAGCACTTGTAATGTACCTGAAAACAGGTGCATATGCTAGTGTAGCTTGAGGATTGGATTAAAAAACTTCATATTTGCAGCTCTCTTCTCTATTTCTGGCTGCTAATGCCTTTCAACACTAGCTCTTCTGGCTCCCAGGATCACATCCAATAAACCAGCAGCAGAAAGCAGTTTCATGGGAGTGCATGAGAACTGAGGAAGGTAGGGCAAATTAGGACTTGCTGTAGGCAACAGTCCCATCCAGCAAGTTTCTGTCCTTCATCTGTGTCCTTCTACTAGGCTGCCTCCTCACCTAAACTTTCAAGACACTGACTGCTAGAACTATAATTTTTTCAGTCTGCTCCCAGTCCTGAGAAACAGAACTGATAAAAGCCACAGGCAACTATCACTCATTCTGGAGCCATGTCCTCCTCTCCACAGGTGGTTTTTTTTTGTTTTTAAACAAGGTGATAGTTAATGTATGTTACCTATCACACTGTAAAATGTTAATGAAAACTAGGTGCAGGCAGCTTTCACTGCAGTGTGGCTCAGAGAGGTCAATGATACAACTGCACTCCTGACCTGACCTCTCCTAGCTACACTTGAGTAAAAACTGTCTGCACCGTGGCTCCATTACAGCACAAAAAAGTAACACGTATCATGCTCTAGAGCTACCCTAACCTCTGTACAGGTGCAGCTCTGGTTAACCACCTGTGCTGAAGTGTTAGAGAGACCTATTTTTGAAGTTCCTGCTAACTACACTGGTTATTTGCCTCCCAAACTCTTGCCATATGGTTTAAACTTGTGGTGGACTTCTCTTCACCTTATCTCATACAGCTTCTTTGTTTGAGTCAAGTTGCTAGACTTTCCACTGAGATTCAAAGTCCCTGGACAGAAAGCTCAAACTGTTTACTGCAAGTATTGTTTCTACAGCAACAGAAACACACAGCATTAATGCACAAGCAATGCATATTCTGCTTTTCTTTACAGAGTACACCTGCAAGAAATTTGAACAAGCAGAACCCTTCAGAGATGGAGGAAAGAGATATTTGGTCATTGGAATTGACTCAGCATCTTTTGTTGCTACCTATTCACATCTATGCCTGAAGTCGCATGCTACATTTTGTCCCCAGGTTTCAGGATCATCTTAAGCTCTGACAAATGTGTTATGGGCAATTTGCGCTGGTATCCTAACAGTTGTTAGAAGAGAGAGGGGCAATGGGGAGGAAAAAGGAGGGGAAAACACAATCTCTCTTTTCCCCCTCTGATGCCAGGTCTTAAAGGCAAGTCTGAAGTAGGAACCAACCTAGATTTCTGAGTCCATCCCTCCTTCCCTTCTAGACAGCATAAGGTTAAGCTGCCTCAACATAAGCCCCACTTGAGTGTGCACATTCCCTTAGTGGAACCAGCATAACAGAGTGGAAACCTCATCCACAGGGCAGATGCAAAGCTGGTAGTATCAACACACACTCTCCGAGTGAATATAAACTAGGTAGCAAATACATCTCAACCCTGAAGCAGATTTAATATCTGTAGGGTGTAGGGAGTTCAGTTTTCATGGTCCATCTAGATGTTATGACCTCCGCTGATGTTGAAGTCAATTGTGGAGGTGGATGCAGATTTATAAATGCATCACAGATTTCTGTGTGAAGCCATAATAAATGCTAGGTAGGGATAAGGATGCTGAGGCATGGAGATGTGGTGACTTGCCCAAAGTTAGGGATGGAGGGAAGGAAAGAAGATGAACTATGGGAGAGGCTTTCAATACATCACAGGTTTCTAGGGTTCCAGAACACCATCTTAACTAGACAGATTAGACATCAGGAGGCGCTACTTCACTGTCAGGGCAGCTAGGATCTGGAACCAACTTCCAAGCAAAGTGGTACTGGCTCCTACCTTGGGGGTCTTTAAGAGGAGGCTAGATGTACACCTTGCTGGGGTCATTTGACCCCAGTACTCTTTCCTGCCATGGCAGAGGGTCGGACTTGATGATCTGCTCAGATCCCTTCTGACCCTACAACCTATAAAACTATGCCTATGAAACGATGTTGCTGTTTTGGTTTAAATTCAATTTTTTTCATAATACACACTCATCTCATTGCCATCACACATACAAGGGAGCGGAATGCATATTCTAGGATTTGGATGCTACCAAGTTGACCCAAAAATGAAACCAGTAGAAATGGAAACCCCATTATCCCATTCCCACATCACGTCATGTTCTTAGTCACCTGTGAAGGCAGGGAACAATTTGCACTCTTTCACTCTGTACTTTGCATTTCTACTTCAGCCAGTTTTCTCAATCCCATCTAGTAGTAGGATACTAATTTCCACTCCTATTCTCTTCTTCTGAAGTATTAAGAATGAACAAGGATCAGAAGCTGGATATTTACCAAGTCAGACTAGCAACATGAGCAGCTACAGAAATTCTCATGCTCTTGGCTGAATACACCTGTCTGTATCTCAATTTAGGTGACAGTCATTTACAAAACCTTACCCCACTAAACAGGAGATGGCTGCTAGTGTGCTGTGCTTCTGCACTCCAGAGCACATGCACCATACAGCAGAACTCAGAAATGCACACACAGTGATCATGGCAAATCTGAGATCTTTAACTTCCTTCCCTTACACAGATCTGGGCATTTCTACATGATCAAAGGATTTAGCCATCAAACTAAACAAAACAATGACTGCAAAAGTCTGAAAGCCCATAAACAGAAAGGTCAACAATGGCCAGTGAATTAGCTTTTTTGGAATTCACACTAGCCTTTTATAGCCCTCTACTGAGCTCATCCCTGATGTTTCCTTCCCTGGAATCAGCAAACTTGTTCTGTGCATAAGGAGTTTCACAGCTTTCCTCAACAGTAGCAGACCACCCCAGAAATTTTCACAGAAGACTATCTTATTCAAACTGATGCAACAGCTCTTGTTTTTCCTTTGAACATTTTGCCACTGCCTCATCACATATAGTAGTTGTCCCAGAGGACCACCTGAAGTGTACACCCCAGTTGTGAGGCTCCTGACAAGTGAAATGATTAGCAAACAATAAAAGACAGTGGGGGTAAAACTGGTATCCTAAAGAGTTAGTACTATCTCTAACAATGCTAACCTCATAAAACCTATTCATGCCCATTAACAGGAAACACCAATACTACTTGCAAACTTTGTTGATAGGCAACCAAGCATGTTCATTTACTTCACTGAAGAGAGGAGCAGTTCAGTCAGCAGGGAGGCCTTGAAACCATGTTAAAAGGGCAGTCAGTATTTTTAAAGGGAAAAAAAAGTGTTAAACCTATAAAAGCAAATCACTCCCTTAAATATTTAAGGTATTTATCTCCTGCATTTTTTTAGCCAACAATGAACACAATCCAGTCAATTTTATTTTCAGATTCTTGTATGGATAAGCCTAATGATGCAATGTTTAAGATGAAAATGCTGTAGGGAATGGCCTATTAAAAACATTTTCATTCTAGTTTGAATGTTCTAAGGAAACACAGCTATTGCTATTAGATTCCACTGAAGATGACCCTTCACCACCACCCCTCCCAAACAAAGCTTTAAGGTCAAATCTGACTGAATATGGTTCTTAGAACACAACAATTTTAAGGAACTTTTTTGTGACCTGAGCTGGAAGCCTACTTGAGATTGAGGGGAGAACATTAACTACCATAACTGCCAAACTCCCTAGGCTGGGAAAGTGAGGTTTTACCTAGTTTGCTGGAAAATCAAGTTGGCCAATCCTTTAAGATTATTTGACAAAGTAGGTGTTTTTCCAAACTACAAGGCAGCTCTGGGGTGACTGCAGTCCTCCAGATTCTCACTTGACTGTATGTGGCACTTTCTACCCTGAAACAGCTACAGCTGCATGCATTCCACAATCCGACCCCAAGTATTCACAGGTGCAAGTACTTGAGCAACTGGAATCAAGGCCTGAAGTGCAAACTACCAAGAAGAACTCCTGTGTAAAGTGCTTTGAGATCTGAAGGTGAAGAGCAGTAGATAACAGCTAAGTTACTAGAGGCCAATGCTGAACATAATGATCAAGGAGCCAAGGGATTAATCACCATAATGACCGTTCACCATGATGGTGATCAATCAATCACCATCCCTACATTCCCACTGCTAATAAATCAGGGGCCACTGAAATTCATGCTTTGACTAGATGTAATCAATTTGTAGCCTCCTGATTGGAGTGCCTACCCTCACAATCCCACTGTCTTGGTTGCTGTGAATAAAGGGGTGGGTCACAGGCCTCTACTTCTGCTAGAGTAGTTGGGTTCTGCACCCAACCCTTAATCCCAAACACTTAATGGACAGTTCAGGACACCCTGCCCCCAGCCCCACATAGTCCCCTCCCTCACCACCCCAAATGCTCTAGAGCAGTGCTTCTCAAAGTGGTGGTCTGCAGACCAGCGCCAGTCCACAACCCACCAATCACCAGTCCGCAGCAAGTTGCTAGGAAAGAAATATATTTTCAGAAGCATAACACTGATATGACGTAGTGCCACAATTCATAAATTCCAACGCTCCAGATGACGTCATGTCATGCAAGGTGAGGAAAGAGAAAGAAATAGCTAGTCGCGCATATGTGTAGCACTGTTACACGCAGTTGCTGCCACTGGCTGAACTGGGCACCGGTCCCTGGCCCACTGGAAAAAAAATTGCCGGTCCGCCACATCAGAGAGTTTGAGAAGCACTGCTCTAGAGTTTTTCCTCAAAACCCAGACTATGACCTTCCCTACAACATGAGGTCAGCATCAGGAACTGCAGTTGAGCACTTTCCCTTCCCCTGTCATTCTATGCATTGTAAAGCACATCTGAACTCATGCCTGGAAGGATATTGTGGACACTACACTTGTAAAAACATGCCTGTTTATCACTGTTTACAGAAGGTTTCATCTTTGCTTGGGGAGGTGGGGGGAAAGGAGGCACAACACAGGGATGTAACTGGAAGCTAGGCCAAGCCAGTGCTTTCATGGGATACTGCCAAGGGTCTGAGGAAGCCGTTCAGTTAAGGAGTACTCTTTTTAGCTGGATGAACCAGCTAGTGTCCCTCAGTGAGCAGGGTATAATAATCTGAATGGCTGTATTTTCCTCACATAGCGCTCAAAAGCCCTGATGAGGGAACACACTCAGAGACCAACTTAGATAATGTTACCACCACAGCCAATGGCCTTTAAAGAGCCTGGAACCTGAAGAATTTCCACTTTAAGTGATTACACTCTCCTCCTTTTCCAAGCAGTTTTAGCTAGATACAAAGTTGCTACCCTTCATTTCCAGCCCTTAACTTAGTTACTAAATGTTTGTGGCACCATTTTAGTGAGTGAATCCCTAGTCTCCCTCCAAGTCTCAAATAAGTAAATGGCAAGTACTTTTAAAGTCCTCTCAGGAAATGGAGGGTAGGATATATTTAAAGAAACAAACAAACAAAACCTCACACGTCTATGGTGTGCTTAAATTTCTCAAGGAATGCGAACAGAAAGAGACCCATACATTTTAGTTCTAATTCCAACCTGTACCATTACTAAATGCACATGCATCCAATCAACAGTTGTCTGGCAATCTACAGCATATATGCAGGGCAATTCTTATATTTCTAGTGGAATCTGTCCATACCATTACATTCACCCACAATTAGCATTAGATACTCTTTCTGATGTTAAAGTTGCTGAGAACTGACTGGCTGTCAGTCATTCACTAGCACAAAATTCCTTCTGTACCAGCTTTCTCTAGGAGAGTCTTTATAACTCAATCTAATCACACTTCTATCTGGGAAGGTGAGATTCTTGGTTTGACTGGCCAGGAATGACAAGACTCCAACAAGAAAAAATTAAGACTGACAATTCTAAACTTTAAGAATAGGAGCAGCAGATTGGAGAATCACTCCAGGGTGGCAAGCCAGGCACACTCTAGAACTCATCATCAGAAGGAAGATGGGGAGGAGACCAGTGCAACCGTGGGAGTGCAAGACGTTTTGATAAATCAATTTCCAGCTCTGTGAAGATAATGAAGTCTAGTGCCTCAAGGGCAAGTTGATCAAAAAGGTCCTGAACTCTTCTTCCCCTTGCATGGTACTGTACAAGCAGCTGAGTGCATGATGGGTTAAGATATTATTTTCCTCTAAAGCACCATGTATCAGTCACTCACAAAGACATGGTCCTCAACTAGTTGGATCACTGTTCTGATGCAATGACAAAGCAGTCTTGCCAGATGGTTTTCTGAAAAGTTTTAATTCATATATCTTAGACGCATGTTCAGTTGAACATTCTGTCATGTAATCTTCTTGAAAATGGAGTCCAAATAGAACAAATTAAGTGTGGCCTTTGAGAGCAAAAACACTGGATTGCAGGGCCATGCTGGCAGGAGTGGCAAACTGGAAACTGAATCTCCAAAAATCCTTCAGTCCTTGACCGTTGCTGGAAATACTGAGCAGTGCTAGCTGTGGCACAAACTAATTGAGACCATCAACCTAGTTCCCACTAAATACTGAACAGCTTCACGTGAGAATGGTTAAATTGTTATTGGTAGGGCGGCTGGACTGAAATCAGGGTCCAGGACGTGACACACTATACTCCATTTCACTTCTCAATGGTATGGCCTATAGATTTGGCCCCCATGGGTAAAAGTCAACACCTAAAACTTTTCCAACTCTGAAATGTTCCATTACACTACTGAGGAACAGTAATGAACAAACTTAGTAGAAAGCCACCAACAGCAGCCAACTAGGACAACACTGTCCTCCATTACTTATAGAGGGGGTGGCTCCCAGTATCCTTGCCATTTAAGTTGTTAGCCAAGTTCTCATTTCATAAATGGTGCGAGTTAGTTTCCTCTTGTATACAGCCAGTAGGCTGGTTTCCCTACTTCTTTCTGTCTTGAAGTGTTTGCCTGCACACACAACTTCTACATGCATTTGAGCATTTCAGTTGGAAACAAACCATACTAGTATGAAGACCATTATATCCATGTAACTGCATTCATACCGGGAGTTTGTACTAATTTCCTTACTACAATTTTCCTTTTTTATTGCATATCTGACTACATGTGAGCCTTGCCGTTTATAGTCTAACAGTTTAGTTAAGGAGTGCAACCCAACCAGTGTGAATGAAGTTACTCTGTTAGGGAGGCACTTATACTGGCATAAAACCAACTTTGTAGCAATAAAACCACATCCACACCAGCTGTACCAGCACATCATTTTAATAAAAAAACAAAGCCTCTAACTGAAACAGTTGCACCAATATAAAACCAGTGAAAAGGGTCTTCTTAGTTAAATGAAAGCCAAAGTAGTGTTTAGACGAGCTCTAATGCCCTGAACACTAAGAAAGGAAGCGCTCAAGACACCCTCATTCAAGACATGCCTGGGGTGTTAAGTCCAGGACATCAATGAAAAGGCTTTAAGGATATATCTGTGGCTAGCATACTGCACTTGCAAAGTGCTAATGATGTGCATGCAGCCTGTATCAACAAAACACTGCTTTGGACAGTAAATTCAGTCTCACCACTGCAAACAACATATACCAACAAAAGCATGGCTTAACTGATACAGGTTGAGTTCACTCTAGTGGTTTTTGCCAGCACCACTATACTGATCACAAAAAATCACACATTGCTACATATCTAACCAAAGCCATGCCAACAAGTCTGTTGCGCACACCTGTCCCACATGTGCTAAGGAGGACTACTTGCTTTCTTCCATTAGAATTTTAAGGCAGAAATAATAAAGTGCCTGGCTTCCAGGGCTGATGAGTCTGAATGCAAGACATAATGCTCTTCATGCAAAAACTTTACCAGCTACATAGTTGGTTCAATACAAGATTCCAACATATGACATCCTGGCTTCTCATATAATTAATTACAACATCACTCTTAGACTACCATGAAGAACATAACACTCAAATACCTCAGAATCAGAGCATGCATCTGGGAAAGCATCTTACCATCAGATTTACTGAGACTATACTGGTGAGATGTGTGGAGAGTTAACTGATGAAGTACTGTCTTCTTGAGTCTGCCATGGCCTGATGAATAACATGCAGAATGAATCATCCAGCTCATTCATCTCAATGAGGCATTGACTCTAGTACTCGCATTGTTTTACTATCTTTAACTGTTGGAAATATTTAGGTTTATAAGCAACTTGGATAGAAAAGCTGTGGAAGAGAAGACTAACAGGGGCATGGTACCATGGTAAATTGGAAGTTGTTGCAGTAAAAAGAATACACAGACTGGCTCTACACTATGAAGTTGTCAACATATACCAGCTTCAGGGGCCTAAAGTTGACACCCAGCAAACAGCAGATCCCAGCTATGGCAGTAGGTCCCATGGTGTGGGCACAACTACACAGACAAAAGACAACTTTTCTTTGCTTTGAATATGTTATCTGGGGAGGTGCTGTAACTATGTTGTCAGAAAAACCTGTTCTGTCAGCAAATGCTGTATCTTCAGTTATGGGCTCCGCTATGCCAGCAAAAGCTCTAAAGTACAGACAAGTCCTACATGATTTACCAAAAGTCACAGGAAGACAGTGGACAATGTGGGATATAGAACCTAGACCAGACTCAACCCTACTTCACCATGCCCTATTCCAGTGTTTCAAGCTTCTAATTCAATGCCACTGTTCAGTCAGTTTATATCACTTTGTTGCTATAAACTGTCTTCAAACTTCATCACCGAAGTAGGGTACATCCGGGTTTTCTTCTTTCTGAAGTAAAACTGATTACTCAGAAGACTTCCATTTCCAGCCCACATTTATAAAGATGAGCACTACTAACAATTCCCCCATGAATACTCTATAGGCAGATAAGGCATAGAGCGGCAACTGAGACAACAAGAAAACTGACCACACACACTCACTGGTTTTCTATCTATAGGAAACTTAAACTCAGATATAAACAAACCACTTCACCCTTGATGATTTTGTTTCATAGCATTAAAGGATGAGTTAACAATAACAGCCAACAACCTTCAGGCTTAGGGGAGAGAGAAAGATCAAGTACGACTCAGGGAAACTCCATCACAACTTGAAGTATCCTAATATCCAGAGCAGCCTGAACTCTCTTTCCTCCACTAGCCAACACTACTTTTCCCACGTAGTGAAATTAATTTTAAGACAACAAGTCTTCTACCCTTTGGCCCATTACTGGAACTCTATCCCACTCAGAGACACCATCAATATAATCTCAGACTCTCTTTAAGAGAGCAGCAACACTTATTTAAAAGAAAAAAAAAAGGAAGATACATACAAACATACAACTTCAAACTGAAAGAGCGAATCCAGTTTCCTCAGGTTCAGAAGTATATTTAAGTCAGTACTAGGCCAGTGTAATACCAACACAAAGCTATCCCAGAGTACCATACACAGCTTTTCAATACCTTTTCCTGTTTGCCCTAAACACCACCAAGAGAGGCAGCTGCATCACAACTGACATCTAAACCAGCTTATTTCTGTCCGCAAGCATCTCAAAGCAGCTTCTTTTTTCTTTTTTTGAAACTCAGATAACTAAATCCAGGGTAATAATAACTTTGTTTCGAACTTCCCTCTACAGCCTTTAATGACATAACTTCACAGCAAGGATGCTTGAAGCCACTAAGCCTCATCACTCCATAGGGCACTAACAGCCTGCTCCCAGCATACAGCCTTAATTACCTGAAGACCAACACCAAATATGTGATAGGCAAGGAAAAAAGGACTGACCAGTCTTTGGCTGTAACGAATTCTCTCTTCCTCAGGCTCCATCTCTGACTCTTCCGAAGACAGCGAGAAAGACACTCCAGGGCTGCTGTCTTCTTCCTCTTCCTCCTTTAAAAAATATAAGGAATAATGATGGCACACACGATAAACTCTCTTTTAAACTTTTATTCACTTAGGAATGATTCTGTAACACTATGCAATACCATGTACAATGGGTGAGGGAATACAATGGACTAATCCTTTCACCTTAACTCTGTTTCCAATTCAGCCTCAGGTGCCTAGCAATGAATCTAGAGTTATTACTTTGATCCAACTGTTTGACAGTCTGCATGAAGTGATTTAAGTTCAGAGAAAGGCCTTCGCACTTCACATTCACCAGCATCACTGACAGTTAAGTCAGGTCCCAAACCATACTAGTTACACATCTATATTTAAACCTATTTGGTGACAGCAGGGTTGCAGCCTGCTTTCCCTTGGAGTCTTAGATCACCCGTCTGAAAACCCAAGCCAGCAACATCATGGAACAGGCTATACCTCCAGGCAGCTAGAACTGTGGCTCCTTCCAGCCACTCCAAGTCAAAGTCTCTCTTTCTGCAACACCTCCCCACACTCACTCCCCACCAAACACACAATTGCCACTCTCAACAGCAGGAGCTCTCCTACAAGTGTTTCAACATCACTGTGGTTGGCATGACTGATCTGATGTGGGTACACCCAAACACTCAAGATCTTGACACCTGCCATGCTGTGGCAAAATTTTATAATACAAAGTGCCCAGAACATGTAACAGCCCGGCATGATTTTTGTTTTATACTGGACAGGATGAACCGTTATAGAAACTGAGATCTACAACAAAGTTGTAAGGTTTCTGCTATCCTACATGCTTTCTGGGAAACCTCTCACTACTCAGCAAAATAAAGTAGTTCCACCACACATAGAAGTCAAGCCACTACTGATGTTTGTTATTATTAACTCTTCTCTACTCATCATGAGTGAGGTTAGATCACAAAATGTCTAAAGTGCTACTGCTTGTCGACTCCAAGACTTCCACTGCTGCAAAGGCTAGCATCACTGTAAGCAGCTTGAACATGGTCCTCCAACAAAGTTTAGCACATGTGCACAATCAAACTATCAGGACACTTGTAACTCGCAACACAATGTCACAATGCTTGGTAAGCTTCATTGTGCAGTTGTTTCCTCACAAGCCCATTCCCCAGCAGGCTCCTTACCAGAGAAGCCAAGATCTCAAGTAGCCACAGAGACTTCACACCCCACCCCTCCTCCCCAGAGGAAATCTTAGGCAAGGGCAGAGAGGAAGCTGGCCTGGTTTGCACGAGAGAGACAGACAAGTGGCAGAAGCCCTGTTGATCTGGGACTGCATTCAGGACCTCAGTCTCTAGGGACCTGTCAATCGGCACCCTCCAGCAACAAGGACCTCACTTTAAATTGCATCAATTACTAAATCAGAAGGGTGAGAAAGCTGATGAAATAATTTTAACCACATCTCCTCTGCAGAACCCAGGAGGATCCCCTCTCTCCTCACCCATCTTATTGCTTGTAGAGATCAAGTATAAGGGGGTGGGAAAGAAATCCCATGGGCTTGTGCTCTCAACTCAGAACACTGAGCCACCCCTTCACAACCCACTGGGTGCCCCACTTGGCCTTCCTAAAAAGAGTGTTTTGAAAACCCCCGTAACGAATGAGAGCTGTGCAACCCAGGGAGATTAAACAACCTCCCCATGTACAAATCCCAGCTCATCCCTTCGGAGAAAGGCAAACAGGAGTGAAGGCGAGCCGCGGGCGCCTGGTCGGAAGCCAGAACCAAATGCCTGGTTTACAGAGTTACATAAACTTGAGAGGGGCTGAGGAGGAGGGAGACCCCAAGCATTGGCGAGGGCAGGTCACCAGGCTCCTCGCGATTGGCCAAAGCGGTAGGGGGGAAGGGATACGAGGGGAAAGAAATAAAACA